>NC_092340.1:290097500-290428333 GCF_046630445.1 Rutidosis leptorrhynchoides
ATAATACTAATAATAATAATATTAATAATAATAATAGTAATGATAATCCTAATACTCATTTTAATGATAATGATAATAATAATAAATATAATATTTATATTAGTATAATAATAATAATAATAATAATAATAATAATAATAATAATAATAATAATAATAAAAATAATAAAAATAATAATAATAATAATAATAATAATAAAAATAAAAATAATAAAAATAATAATAAAAATGATAATGATATTGAAAATAAGACTACCTTTCAAAATAGGCTTTTAAAAAAATAACACCATTGCCCGGGCTCGAACCCAAGACCTCTCGCTTAAGCACAAACACCGCTAAACCACTGAGCCGCTTGATACATTCTTGTTATAATTCGCATGTTTTAATTATTTACTATATACGAATTGTTATCATCTTCTTCAAAACGTCATAATCATCATTGTGCCATCATCCTAAATAAGTGTATGCGTGTGTTATCGTTGTCAGGAACCAGAAAAGAAATGAACGATGGGTTTGAAAATTTCATGGCCCAGTTTCTTTGCAAGCCCAAGTTGAAGCCCGATCCAAAAGCAGGATGTGGGTTTTGGGTCTGGTACTTTACGAATGACAGTAGGAGTAGGAGCAGGGGAAAAAAATACGCAGGCTTAATCCTCATCATCAAATCTGTAATACGCATCATCATCATCTTAATCATAATATATCATTGAATCATCATCTTCTCATCATTAACTTATCACGTTCATCACCATCATTAACATCATCTTTTTCATCACATCGTCCCATCATCAACAACACACCACAATCGAGATCATTTAAAAGAATATATATATATATATATATATATATATATATATATATATATATATATATATATATATATATATATATATAATAACCGAAATAAGCTACGCGAAACCCGTAATCTAGAAATCAAAAGGTATCATCATCCGTACGCGTTCCGCGTATTGTTTCATTCATCACCAACTGTTTCGCTGTTGTATCAGGAAATGGATACAGAAAAGTAGCGAGCATCAACAGTAGGGTGGTCGAACAAGGTGATTATCAAGGTTGTTTATAGTGGTGTTGATGGTGGTGAAAAGTTAAGATAAAGTGGTGGAGGGGACCGGTTGGTGACAGTGGTAGGGTGATGGTTTTAAAGGGCGATTTTGAAAGTGACCGGTGGTCGATAGTTGTTAACGGTGGTGGTTGGTTTTGAAGCTAAACAGTAAATACAAACAAATGAGCTGTAAGTTGGTTGCGGTTCGGTTCTAAAAATTACGCTAGTGGTGATCAACAAGGAAAATAAGTGGTGGTGATATGTGTTCACGAAGAAGGATCAAGAAAGAAAAGAAAGAGGTGCTTGTAAGAGATGAAGAGGGTGGTGACTTGTCGATCAATAATATGAGAAAAGGTGTAGTGGTGGTTTCCAATGGTGATGGTGATGTTTGGTGACCGAAAGTTGTAGCATCGAGCTGCTATGATGACGGGTTGTGGTGGCCCTCGTTGGACATGACAACTGAAGGTGGTGATAGAAGGAAAGTGAAGGTGTAAGGTGGCGGTTGTGATGATAGCTGATGGCTCGAATAGTGGTGATCGAAGGAAGGTGAGGGTTGTGGTCACATATAATAAGGATGGTGAGGGTGATATATATAGATCATGTAAATGTATTCATATAAAAATAAATATCTTTGTAATATATTAGGTTGTTGATGGTAATTGAAAAGAACAAACACAGTACAATATGATTTAATAATCCATCTTTAATTAAACGTGTGAATCATAAAATTAACTCTGCCGACAGTTTTCACGAGAATTGTGACGACCCGGAAATTTCCGACCAAATTTAAACTTAATCTTTATATGTTTCCGACACGATAAGCAAAGTCTGTAATGTTGAAGTCTCAAAAATTTTGAACCGTATTCATGTATTCATTTACCCTTAGACTGTTCTCAACGATTCACGAACAATTATTTGTAAATAGATATGTGTGTATATATATAAATAATAATTGGAAGTATAATTTAAAATATTGAATGTTGTTGTTAAGAAATATGATATTATAATAATTATTATTTAAAACATATCTATATATACATAAAAGTATATTAAAAATAAATATTAAATGATTGTAATACTCGTTTGATGTTCCGATTGATATTAGAGAAGTTTAATTCGAACGTAAATGATTTTAAATATATTTAGGTACTATTTGTTGAATTTTAAAACTTTTTATATTTTACTTGGGGTTGGGAGTGAACAATTAATGTAATTTTTATTTAATAATTAATGACCGAATTTTATACCATAGTGACCAGAATAAATAAATGGAATTAATTTAAAAATTAGGGATTTTTAGGAACACTTTTATATTTTAACTATTTAGCAATGGACTACGAATCATCACCCGTGTATTAGTGTCGGTAAGAGAAACAGCAAATTACTCCCGTGAATTAATTATTAAAGTTTTTCACTGTTTTCAGTCATATGTTTGATTTATGAATTAGTATTATATTCTTATTATTACTTATAGAATAGAATATAGATATAGATATAGTTATATATATGTGTAGATGTGATATATGTATATCATAATCACTCACTTCCTTCTTCCTAACCACATCAACCATCGGCCATCACCAACCCCATGAGCAACCATCAACCATAGTGATCCACCACTATTACTTGGATGCTACTGCTATCGTGCTTCCTTTCCAAACAACCAACATCCTCTTATACTTCTTTTATCGATTTCAGTTCCTTTGAAGCAACCACCCAAGAACCCAGTCACTTATTCTTTGATATCAACTATAACCGAACACCTCTTGTGTTCCATACAATCCCACGATCACAGCCCACCATCTTCATCGGTTATCATTTACCGGAGCCACCACCACCTCAAGCCATCGACCACCTTCTCTCTCATCATCTCTCTCTCTATTCTCTTCCTTAAAAACCTCCATAACTACCAAATTGAAATCTCATTTCCCGTTTCTGTTTCGAATTAGAAATCAACACCACCACTCCACTACCATAAACCACTATCAAAACCCATCTATCAACTTCCTGTTCTCTTTTTCTTAGTTCTATTCAAACAAATCGAACACCACTTGGTTCAAGACTACTGCACACTATTCGTTCTATTTTAAATTCGATGAGAACTTGTTTTTAGGATGCTTCTGTTTCTTTGACAGACGTAAACGGTGACCCACCATCATATCCTAGCCAATTCACTTCGTTACTATTCTGTTGCTGTCATCCTTCCTGATTCTTCTTACTTTGAACACCACGACAACAAGGAGAAGCTACTCGTTATTGTCTGTTTCGCCTATGTTTTCTGTTTACATGTCACGGTGATGAAACGATTGGAGTAACGAGTTGAAATGGCAAGATAATGATGACCATAATATATAAATTATGATGATTAAAGTAAGCGTGATGATTAAGTGAGGTCCACGATACTGTTGGTGTCGATATTAGGTGAATTTTCGTTCCTTTTTCAAAAGTATATAACAATTATTAACATTGTTGTTTTTGTTCGGTTTTGACTAGAGAAACAAACAGCCATGAAATTTAGTTGGGCAGTATAAATATTTTCTGTTGTTGGGCTGATGTAAGTTGGGCAACTAACCTGTTTTGTAGCGGGCTGCAATCAGTTTGGGCTTGTAATGGACTGCTGCGCCAGCCCTTTTATTTTGTTGGGGCAACACAAACGAGAGCCACCAGACCTGCAATGCATACTGCTACTGCGAAACTATCTTGTGTCTGCTTTCTGATCGAGTCAACCAATCTAAACACCACCTTCTCAAAACCCATATATTTTTTTTTTGCTTCAACTGCGACTGCAACACGGCTGTTAACGGTTAAATGCTACTGATGCGTACTTTCTTTCCTGTTGTTCAAATACCGGAATATGGCT
The DNA here is from genome assembly GCF_046630445.1 of Rutidosis leptorrhynchoides. Taxonomy (NCBI): domain Eukaryota; kingdom Viridiplantae; phylum Streptophyta; class Magnoliopsida; order Asterales; family Asteraceae; genus Rutidosis; species Rutidosis leptorrhynchoides. The sequence goes on from NC_092340.1 coordinate 290,101,417, forward strand.
GTAGTTCAAAACCCTACTAACTACAAGAGACTGTCATGTTTCTATTATTTTTACAAGCCGTATACTTGTTGTGTTTGGGCCGAGATCCCAATTTATGTTTTATCTTGGACTGTGATCATTGTTATGACGATTGGGCTGTGTTTTTATTTCGGTTGGGCCAAGAATCGACTGAAGTAATGAAAACATGACCGTGATGATACACGATTAAATATAGGATAAGAATGGTAATGATGAATAAGTGAATGATATATGATAAATGATGATCATGGATGGCGATTATGATAATGATTTATGGTGATAATTCTATAATGATCACATGATAATGATTCATGGTATCCGTATAGATTATGATAATGATGAAACATGAAATGGAATGATGATAATGGTTAAGATAGATAACGAAAAGGTTGATGATGATTTGGGAAGAAAAATAAACAGAAATAATACGGGTTATAAGAATATAGTGTGAATTAAATCAGAAAATTTGAGACAAAGGAATGGTTTAGGTTGTTATCGGGTTAGCGGGACGTCGCGGGTTCAAACCCGGACTTGGGCATTTTTTAAGGGCTACTTCTTTGAGGTAGTTTACTTATCACTTAATAATAATAATAATAATAATAATAATAATAATAATAATAATAATAATAATAATAATAATATTATTATTATTATTATTATTATTATTATTATTATTATTATTATTATTATTATGTTATTACAAATATTACAAATATAAATATTAGTATCATTATTATTATTAGTAAAATCATTATTTTTATAGTTATTATTATTAGTATTCATTATTATTAAAATTAACATTTTTATTAACAGTATCATTTTTATTTAAGTTATCATTTTTATCATTAATATTACAAGTATCATCTTTAACCCTATTATCATTATTATTATTTTTATCATTACTAATATTATTTTAATATTATTATAATTTTAACAAACAAACGATATATATATATATATATATATATATATATATATATATATATTTACACAAAAATATATTTAACACACATAAACAAAACAAAAGTAATATTTTTATTTATTTTAAATATATAAAAAGAATATATGAAACATATAGGTTATTAATATAAAAATGATATAACTAATAAATTTATATTTATATATATATATATATATATATATATATATATCTATATATATATATATATATATATATATATATATATATATAAATAAATTTGTACGATTACAATTATGTGTGTTAATATATATATAAATGATATAGGTTCGTGAATCCGAGGCCAATCTTGCATTGTTCAGTATCGTCGTATGCATATTTTTACTACAAAATATCGTATTGTGAGTTTCATTTGCTCCCTTTTTAAATGCTTTTGCAATATATATTTTTGGGACTGAGAATACATGCACTTTTATAAATGTTTTACGAAATAGACACAAGTAATCGAAACTACATTCTATGATTGAATTGTTATACCAGATATCGCCCTTGTTGAACTTGGTAGCCTAAGAATTGGTGTTTATTATAATTGCTACCAATTGACGCGAATTCTAAAGATAGATCTATGGGCTTTGACACGCCCCAGTCAGAGAATTTGAACTGCTTTAGTACTTCGATGTTTATATGTTTGGGGATATTCTAGATGCATTTTGTTAATGTCGGTTACCAGGTGTTCAATCTGTATGAATGAATTTTAAACACTTGCGAGTGTATGGTTATTGAATAAATTAAATCTTGTAGTCTATTAAAATTATGGAAATGATTGATTATGATAAACTAATGAACTCACCAACCTTTTGGTTGATACTTGAAAGCATGTTTATTCTCAGGTATGAAAGAAATCTTTCGCTGTACATTTGCTCATTTTAGAGATATTACTTGGAGTCATTCATGACATATTTCAAAAGACGTTGCATTCGAGTCGTTAAGTTCATCAAGATTATTATTAAGTCAACTATAGTTGGATATATTATGAAATGGTATGCATGCCGTCAACTTTCGATGTAAAGAAAGTTTGTCTTTTAAAAAAAACGAATGCAATGTTTGTAAAATGTATCATATAGAGGTCAAATACCTCGCGATGAAATCAATTATTATGTAACGTTTATAATCGATATGAATGGGTCATTTCAGTTGGTATCAGAGCGGTGGTCTTAGCGAACCAGGTCTTGCATTAGTGTGTCTAACTGATAGTCGTTAGGATGCATTAGCGAGTCTGGACTTCGACCTTAGCTACATATTATAAGTTTTGTTTATCATTCCTAGTGGAAAATTACCTGTTTATCATTCCTAAGTCTTGACACGTGTTTTTGCATTTATTGCATACACGATGTATAGACGAATCATATCTTATCATATCTATTACCGTGGATCTTATTTGGCACTTTCCAAAATTCCCTCCGTAAATTACGGAATCTTTTTGCTATATATATGTATTCGAGAAGACGGAGATATCATCCAGTATTCAGCCCTCAATTCATATTAAGAATCATTTCATAACTTTCTGTGATCGCGTAAGATGGCCTCTTCAAATAGATCAAGTTCCTCCAGCTCCGAAGACAGCGTGACGGGAGCGCACCAACCGATCAACTACCGTGATTTCTTTAGAAAGTGGGGATGGGTTCGCAAAATACTTACCCTATGGATAAATGAAGAAGGTACTCAATATCACGAGCCAAACTTACCACCTAACGTCGGAGTACTCGATCCACTTACCGGCGAACCTGTTCACAACACCGTTTTCACTCTTTTCGCAAGGATTTTCCGCCTCGAAGGTCGACACAATGTAGTTAAAGATAGTATTCGTCCTCTACTCCCGAATCAGATAGGATTATTAGAAGAAGTTAGAAGACTTCGAACTAAATATCAAGAATTGACAAACCTTACGGAAGAATGGGTAGAATTAATTCATAGACTCGAGCGTAAGGTAGAAACCCTGGAGGTGACGGTGTTCGATTTGGAAGCTAGGCTCGCATCTACTACGCAGGTACCACAAGCAGTACCAACACCAACTGCAACACCACCAGTACCTGCATCCTCTCCAGCACCACAAGCACTGCAATCATCACAAGCTCCGTAGGCACCACAGACACTGAAGAGTACCGAGAATGAGTAATTATGATATATTAATTCATTACTTTCGGTTCACGATTAAAAGGATATACGTATATATGTTTATGTATATCTCGAGATCGTACTAAAAATTCTTTTCATATTAACTATGACGGGTGAATTTTTTTTAACGGGTAGGTAATACCCGAGAAAGATAAAGAAGCTTTAAAGGGCTTTTATCATATTTAATTCACATATTCTATCATTCACATCTTTCATCAACGATTTAACAATCGATATCTATAATCTTTAATCTTCATCCTACGTATCGTTCTACATCATGTATCTTCATTCGACATGGCGATTATGTAATCTCTAATGTTTTAGAGATTATATATTTTTGTTCTAACGGTAAATCAAATGAGATTAATATCACATTAACTCATTAAATCCATGATTATATCTGAAGAAAATATATATGTATATATGTTTTCATAAAGATTGTAATTAAAAATTCTTTTGTACAAACTGTTAATGATGAGAATATTTTAACGGGTAGGTAATACCCGAGAAATATTTAGATTTCACATTAATAAGTTACACTGTACATTCTTTCAAATATGATTCAACAGTAATTTACTATCCTACTTACAACCACCGATATACGTATCCGTTCACCGCAGAATAACCATTTTCATTCAATTTCATATTTGAATTTTGACTTATCCGAATCCAACAAGTGGCATAATGAAGAAAATATGGGACAAAATAAAATTTGTTAGAAACAAACAAATTAATTATGAGAAATTTTGTTAAGAATCCACACTAACAAAATCCTAGCTAACTGTTCCTAGCTAACTGCTAATTCCTTATTACGTTTATTTATCGCAATTTATTTATCGCAGTTTTAATTCTCGCAATTTTATTTACTGTCAATTAATTTCTGTTATTTATTTTATGCACTTTAAATATCGGGACACGTATACAATGTTTTGACATATCATATCGACGTCATCTATATATATTATTTGGAATAACCATAGACACTCTATATGCTGTAATGCTCGAGTTCGCTATACAGGGTTGAGATTGATTCTAAAATAATATATATAGCTTGAGTTGTGATCGAGTCTGAGACATGTATATAACGGGTCACGATATGTATTAATTAATTCGAATATTATATATTAAACTATATATGAATTATTGAACTACTAACTGTGGACTACTAACATTGGACAATTAAAATGAATTAAAATATTGATTATAACATATGAAACTAAACATTTCTTCAAGTTTACCACTTGATTTCATCTTGAACCTCATTTGTATCTTGACGATTACAATCTGCGTTCAAACCTTTCATGATTTTTGAAAAACACTTCAATCGAGAGGATGAACCAACCGTACTTCATCTTCAGAAGAAAAGATTGATGCATATAATTATGCACCTGAAAAACACTCGGAATCTGAGTAAACGTTTAACACGTATCTGTGCTAGCTCCTTTGGCGTTGTTATTACCGAAAATAACTTTGCAATCCCTTTCTAAAGTAGCCAATTTTGTCACAGCTTCAGCAAATCAATTTCGACTTTTCATTCGAATAAACTCTATTATAACTTTAATATATAAGTTCGCCTTTCATCATCATTACCGAAAAACCGATTATATCCCACCACATTAGCAGTAAACTTACCAACAACTTCATTACTCATTAGCCTAAGTCTCTCCGAAGAACCATTATATTTATTCATCAAAACCTTATCATATACTCATCCACATCCTATAATGATAATTACCATACGAAACAGTAATCAGTATTTTGAATTTCACAGCGTTTCTATATCAACAGCTATATGTAAATAACATTTATCTCTTAGAATTATTATCTTCCATTCCAAAATTCTGAAAAGCACACGGTCTGCAAATCTATACTCAGAATATTGAAAAAGCTGAATGAAGCAGCAGAAACGATAGAAAACCATAAACGATCTTAACAGTCAACAATTTGATGATAAAGAATAATATGTTGGTAAAGCTCGGAATAGTTGGAACGGGAAAATTGATTGAACAAACCATGAAGGAGGCTGTAGAAAAATCACAAAGACTAAACCTGCCTTCCAAGAATCCAAATGATTCAGTGTTTACTGAAATCTTTAGCGAATACCTTGCTCCTTAATCGCACTAAATCATCGTGAATGAATTTCTTCATCACAATTTGATTCAAAAAAATTCTAAGATATTATCGTATCCTCTATTATAAATATCCTCGATATTTCTGAAGATAATTTCATAACTATTCTTATCTGAAATCATTTATCTTCTCGCGTTATCGGTGTTATATCAGAAAGGAAACTGTTTTCGTTTCTAAATTCTGAAAAATTCGAACTTAAAATATGAATGTTATTGAAGTAGTGTTGGGAACTGAAGCATGAGTTAGTATAATATAATGACACTTGATCAACGTGATTATATTACAGTAAGTCATGTTGAGTTTCTAATGGAACGTGATGATTCACAGATTATAACGTCATCACGTGCCATGTTACATAACTCTTCCATTCTGCTTAACTTCTGAACATATCAAGAAAGTATATTCTTGATAGTTCTATTCTCAGTAATTCAGGTAATTTGACAAATCAAATCGTGCAATTTCGTTCTTTCTTGTTTAGAACATTAAGTTCATTCGAAACTCCATACTTACGAATTCTGGACCATTACTCGCTTTACTAGAGGTCGAGAAGAGAATAAAAAGGCAAAGAGCTCCAAAATATAAGAGAAAATATAAAGCCCAATAACAACACGGAGGTTACAAACTGTGGATATTAATACGAATAGCAATATAAAGACACGGTAGAATTAAGAATGGTATCACCCCAAGGTAATAGTTGTAACGACCCGGAAATTTTCGACCAAATTTAAACCTTAATCTTTATATGTTTCCGACACGATAAGCAAAATCTGTAATTTTGAGTCTAGAAAGTTTGAAATCTATATTTAGGCAATCAATTACCCTATGACCTTGCCCGACGATTCACGAACAATTATGTGTAAGTAGATATGTATATATATAGATATATTTGTATATCATAACTTGAAACATGTTAATATAATACTATACGATTTACTTATTAGAATTAATAGGTAAACTAATTTGTGATATAGTAAATTTTGTTATTTAAAACAAAATTTTATATATTGTAATTTGATTGATTATATATATGTTTCTGTCGTTGTCGAGCATAATCACCTACATGAAAACAATAGTATATATTATTCCTCCTGATGACTTTTCTTATTAAATGAGATAATAACACAAGTTGTTCCTGTTTGATTCTTTTGTTGCTTTGTTGAGCACACACAAATAACATATATGTATTTACATATTATATTACATACCACTCAATCACCTTTATTACCTCTTTGATGACAAAACACATTGGATACTTTTTCTTTGTTCCCTTTTCAAACCAATTCACCGAATTCTAATTCTGATTCTTTTTCCAATTCATTTCACTCACCCAATTTACTATTAACAAATTATTGAATCATTATTGTGCTAGTAACTAGATATCCTACATATCTATATCTAATATCTATATATATATATATATATATATATATATATATATATATACATAACATACAAATGGATATACATATTGAAAATGCTTTTCTTTCATCTTCTCCTTCTTGTTTTGTCGACCAATCAACACCACAGTGAGCCATCCATAACCTCCATCATCGAACCCACCCTTGACAACACCCATCAATTTCGACACCCTCACCATCAAAGGCAACCGAAATTAAAACCTCAAACCCATCGTGAAATGGTAACTATTGTTTTCTTCTTTCTGCTTTGGTTTGAGACTTAACACTTTCATCATGCTCGATCACCACTTGAACCCATCCTCATCACCGAGAACCACCTTATTCTACCACCACACCCACGACAACTACAAACCACCACAAACCACGTAAATACTATATCTACTTCTGCTTCTGATTCATTCGTTTGCACTGTTGCTGCCAAAAAGAGACCCACTTAACCATAAGCTGTAAGTTATTACTCTATGATCAACCTGCAATTGCTGCTACAAAATAACCGTTTCTAACTTCTATTCAGAAAACACCACGACTACATCATCCATCTTCCTGCTTTTGTAACTGAAATTATACACCACCACCTGTATCAAACGTGATGTTACTATATCCTTGTTCTCCTGTTTCTATTCGAAGACAACCTCAAAAACACCACTAACTACCACTCCACTATCAACCTCTACATCACCTATGACTGCCGCCACCTACATCAACCATAACCGTCAACCATCACCCACCACAACTCTCTCTCTTCTCTAATTGAAACAACCAAACCCACCTATGGATATTTTCGATCACAAAACCCCCACCACCACCTATAACTCCACAAACCCATCTTTATACCGTAAACCTTACTGCAACTGCTCATGTTTTCCTGTTACAATCGAATGATAATAGGTAAATTGCCACTGCTACTCGTTTCTATACAGCTGAGATCACCCAAACAAAAATCCACAAAACCAACCTAAACCTTAAAAATACAATTAATTTCTTAAATCAAAAATCATAACTATGTACATAATTTCGGCATGACCGATTCAATTGATCTAGTAGGATTCCTAACATACGAATGGATTAAACAGAAATCGAATTACTTACATAGATCCTCAATTGAATACCGATTGCCATAGCTTGAATCATGGATTCTGAGTTGTGCCTATAGCGAATTGACGAATGATGATGAATAATAAGGGTAAAAGATGTTGTTAGATGATGGGGGTGATGATAATAGCGATGAAGGCGATGATGATGAATCCGTATGTGTGTGTGTCTGCTCGAAACCCTCTTACGCCATTTAATCAGTTTACACAGTACTGGATTCATTTGATCGATTAACTAATGGGTTGCTGAATTGGGCTCCTTAAATTAAGATATTGAATTAAAGCCCACATGCTTTTAAATGGTATATCTTATTTATTATTAATGATTATTTATTATTGTTACTATTAATAATTAATATTAGGTTTATGATAAAAAAATAAAAAAAAATAATATAAAAAAAAAGATATAATTTATGGTTATCATTATTAATATTATTAGTATCATTATAATTAAAATTATTAAAACTTTCATTTTTACTAAAATTATCACTTTTATTAAAACTATTATTAAAAATATCAATATTAGTAAAATTATCATTTGTATTAAAGTTACCATTTTTATTAGAATCATCATTTTTATTATTACCATTATTATTATTATTAACCATATTTTATTAAATAAATATTATATATAAAAATATATATTTATATTAATATTTTTATAATAAATACTAATTATTTACCTAAAGTATATAAAATGAATATAGTTAATTATGATATTAATGAAACATATACTTTATTAAAATAACAATGAATAATAATATAGAAACTTGCTTGACTATGATTACATGTTTTAATATATATACATGATATAGGTTCGTGAATCCGAGGCCAACCTTATACTTGTAAAATGGTGTTATATGTATTTTTACTACAAAATACAGTATGGTGAGTATATAGTCCCTTTTAAACTCTAAATATTTTGGGCTGAGAATACATGAGCTGTTTTTATATATGATTTACGTTATGGACACAAGTGATCAAAAATAAATTCTACGTTGAGTTGTACCATGGCATATCTCTTTATACTTGGTAGCTAATATTTACGTGAGGAGCGTAAACGCGAATCCTGTTGATAGATCTATCGGGCCTGACAACCCCGACCGGGCTGGACGACCAGTTTTTAACGGTTGCACAGTACTTCGTTTCGTTACTACACTTGGTACGGTGTAGGGTTTATTTAAGAGTATGCTGCTGTGATTTAAATGTTAAGTATGGTTACCAAGTGCTCAACGTCTTTTCTATACACGAGGAGTGTATTATGTATAAACTTAAAATCTTGTGGTCCATAGTTATAACGCTGCTAGCATCAAACCTATATATCTCACCAACTTTATGTTGACATTTTAAGGCATGTTATTCTCAGGTCTTGAAAGAAATCTTCCGCTGTGCATTAACTCATATTAAAGATATTATTTGGAGTCGATCATCGCAATGGGACCAACTGTTGAAGACTTTGTCCGGGAGGATTAGGACCGGTCCTTTCAATAGTAGAAGTAAACAGATTTTTATGGTGGAAGATTGAAAAGAAGGATGACAGAAATGATAATTAGGAAATATCAAGGATTAGAACGGGATTAAACATTTTCACAATCTTTTGGATGTATGAACTAAGAAAGAAAGTATATAGGAATGGTGAGAGTAATGGAACGGAAGAGTTTAATTTGGAAATATCAGACAGAGTAATTGAAGCAGATCACCGTATTTAATTATAGAGATCTTAATTTCCTTATTCGCCGAAGAATCAAATCTTTTAGATTTCGAAAATTTTCTTTAAATCCCTTGAATTCCGGAAATCAACCGTGACTATGTCACTGATTAAGATGAACCTACATTTTCTTATTTCACTCTTTTGTGATAGCTTCATTCGTACTCTTCGAATAATCGAATTGTTTTATCCATATTACTCAATGATGATAAAACTCAATTTATCGACTCATATTCGTCATGAAAACATTTTTATTGTAAGCCATGACCATCCCAATCAAATTTCGGGACGAAATTTCTTTAACGGGTAGGTACTGTGACGACCCAAAAATTTCCGACCAAATTTAAACTTAATCTTTATATGTTTCCGACACGATAAGCAAAGTCTGTAATGTTAAAGTCTCAAAAATTTTGAACTGTGTTCATGTATTCATTTACCCTTCTATTGTTCTCAACGATTCACGAATTTGTAAATAGATATGTGTGTATATATATATACATAATAATTGGAAGTATAATTTGAAATATTGAATGTTGTTGTTAAGAAATATGATATTATAATAATTATTTTTTAAAACATATCAATATATACATAAAAGTATATTAAAAATAAATATTAAATAATTGTAATACTCGTTTGATGTTCCGATTGATATTAGAGAAGTTTAATTCGAACGTATATGATTTTAAATATATTTAGGAACTATTTGTTGAATTTTAAAACTTTTTATATTTTACTTGGGGTTGGGAATGAACAATTAATGTAATTTTTATTTAATAATTAATGACCGAATTTTATAATAAATGGACTTAATTTAAAAATTAGGGATTTTTAGGAACACTTTTATATTTTAACTGTTTAGCAATGGACTACGAATCATCACCCGTGTATTACTGTCGGTAAGAGAAATAGCAAATTACTCCCGTGAATTAATTATTAAAGTTTTTCACTGTTTTTCAATCACACGTTTGATTTATGAATTAGTATTATATTCTTATTATTACTTATAGAATAGAATATAGATATAGATATAGTTATATATATATATATATATATGTGTAGATGTGATATATGTATATCATAATCACTCACTTCCTTCTTCCTAAACACATCAACCATCGGCCATCACCAACCCCATGAGCAACCATCCACCATAGTGATCCACCACTATTACTTGGATGCTACTGCTATCATGCTTCCTTTCCAAACAACCAACATCCTCTTATACTTCTTTTATCTATTTCGGTTCCTTTGAAGCAACCACCCAAGAACCCAGTCACTTGTTCTTCGATATCAACTATAACCGAACACATCTTGTGTTCCATACAATCTCACGATCACAACCCACCATCTTCATCGGTTATCATTTACCGGAGCCACCACCACCTCAAGCCATTGACCACCTTCTCTCTCATCATTTCTCTCTCTATTCTCTTCCTTAAAAACCTCCATGACTACCAAATTGAAATCTCATTTCCCGGTTCTATTTCGAATTAGAAATCAACACCACCACTCCACTATCATAAACCACTATCAAAACCCATCTATCAGCTTCCTATTCTCTTTTTCTTAGTTCTATTCGAACAAATCGAACACCACTTGGTTTAAGACTACTGCACACCATTCGTTCTATTTTAAATCCGATGAGAACTTGTTTTTAGGATGCTTCTGTTTCTTTGACAGATGTAAACGGTGACCCACCATCATATCCTAGCCAATTCGCTTCGTTACTATTCTATTGCTGCCATCCTTCCTGTTTCTTCTTACTTTGAACACCACGACAACAAGGAGAAGCTACTCGTTATTGTCTGTTTCGCCTATGTTTTTTGTTTACATGTCACGGTGATGAAACGATTGGAGTAACGAGTTGAAATGGCAAGATAATGATGACCATAATATATAAATTATGATGATTAAAGTAAGAGTGATGATTAAGTGAGGTCCACGATACTGTTGGTGTCGATATTAGGTGAATTTTGGTTCCTTTTTCAAAAGTATATAACAATTATTAACATTGTTGTTTTTGTTCGGGTTTGACAAGAGAAACAAACAGTCACAAAATTTAGTTGGGCCGTATAAATATTTTCTGTTGTTGGGCTGATGTAAGTTGGGCAACTAACCTGTTTTGTAGTGGGCTGCAATCGGTTTGGGCTTGTAATGGACTACTGCTCTAGCCCTTTTATTTTATTTAGGCAACACAAACGAGAGCCACCAGACCTGCAATGCATACTGCTACTGCGAACTATCTTGTGTGTGCTTTCTGATCGAGTCAACCAATCCAAACAACACCTTCTCAAAACCCATATAATTTTTTTTGCTTCAACTGCGACTGCAACACGGCTGTTAACGGTTAAATGCTACTGATGCGTACTTTCTTTCCTGTTGCTCAAATACCGGAATATGGCTGTAGTTCGAAACCCTACTAACTACAAGCGACTGCCATGTTTCTATTATTTTTACAAGCTGTATACTTGTTGTGTTTGGGCCGAGATCCCAATTTATGTTTTATGTTGGGCTGTGATCATTGTTATGACGATTGGGCTGTGTTTTTATTTCGGTTGGGCCAAGAATCGACTGAAGTAATGAAAACATGATCGTGATGATACACGATTAAATATAGGATAAGAATGGTAATGATGAATAAGTGAATGATATATGATAAATGATGATCATGGATGACGATTATGATAATGATTTATGGTGATAATTCTATAATGATCACATGATAATGATTCATGGTATCTGTATAGATTATGATAATGATGAAACACGAAATGGAATGATGATAATGGTTAAGATAGATAACGAAAAGGTTGATGATGATTTGGGAAGAAAAACAAACAGAAATAATACGGGTTATAAGAATATAGTGTGAATTAAATCAGAAAAGTTGAGACAAAGGAATGGTTTAGGTTGTTATCGGGTTAGCGGGACGTCGCGGGTTCAAACCCGGACTTGGGCATTTTTTAAGGGCTACTTCTTTGAGGTAGTTTACTTATCACTTATGATTATTATTATTATTATTATTATTATTATTATTATTATTATTATTATTATTATTATTATTATTATTATTATTATTATTATTATTATTATTATTATTATTATTACTATTATTACTATTATTATTATTATTATTATTATTATTATTATTATTATTATTATTATTATTATTATTATTATTATTATTATTATTATTATTATTATTATTATGTTATTACAAATATTACAAATACAAATATTAGTATCATTATTATTATTAGTAAAGTCATTATTTTTATAGTTATTATTATTAGTATTCATTATTATTAAAATTAACATTTTTATTAAAAGTATCATTTTTATTTAAGTTATCATTTTTATCATTAATATTACAAGTATCATTTTTAACCCTATTATCATTATTATTATTTTTATCATTACTAATATTATTTTAATATTATTATAATTTTAACAAACAAACGATATATATATATATATATATATATATATATATATATATATATATATATATATATACACACACACACACACACAAAATATATTTAATACACATAAACAAAACAAAAGTAATATTTTTATTTATTTTAAATATATAAATAGAATATATGAAACATATAGGTTATTAATATAAAAATGATAAAACTAATATATATATATATATATATATATATATATATATATATATATATATATATATATATATATATATATATATATATATATAAATTTGTACGATTACAATTATGTGTGTTAATATATATATATAAATGATATAGGTTCGTGAATCCGAGGCCAATCTTGCATTGTTCAGTATCGTCGTATGCATATTTTTACTACAAAATATCATATTGTGAGTTTCATTTGCTCCCTTTTTAAATGCTTTTGCAATATATATTTTTGAGACTGAGAATACATGCACTTTTATAAATGTTTTACGAAATAGACACAAGTAATCGAAACTACATTCTATGGTTGAATTGTTATACCGGATATCGCCCTTATTGAACTTGGTAGCCTAAGAATTGGTGTTTATTATAGTTGCCACCAATTGAAGCGAATCCTAAAGATAGATCTATGGGCTTTGACACGCCCCAGTCAGAGAATTTGAACTGCTTTAGTACTTCGATGTTTATATGTTTGGGGATATTCTAGATGCATTTTGTTAATGTCGGTTACCAGGTGTTCAATCCATATGAATGAATTTTAAACACTTGTGAGTGTATGATTATTGAATAAATAAAATCTTGTGGTCTATTAAAATTATAGAAATGATTGATTATGATAAACTAATGAACTCACCAACCTTTTGGTTGACACTTGAAAGCATGTTTATTCTCAGGTATGAAAGAAATCTTTCGCTGTGAATTTGCTCATTTTAGATATATTTTTTGGAGTCATTCATGACATATTTTAAAAGACGTTACATTCGAGTCGTTGAGTTCATCAAGATTATTATTAAGTCAACTATAGTTGGATATATTATGAAATGGTATGCATGCCGTCAACTTTCGATGTAAAGAAAGTTTTTCTTTAAAAAAAAAACGAATGCAATGTTTGTAAAATGTATCATATAGAGGTCAAATACCTCGCGATGAAATCAATTATTATGTAACGTTTATAATCGATATGAACGGGGCATTTCAGGAATGTATCGTGCTCCGTTGTTATTTAGTGGCGGATAAAAGTATTCGGAAAAATCCCAAATTTTTACAGCAACTATCTTTATTTATTTTAGTCATTATGATATAAAATTTGGTCATTAACTATTAAATAAAAATCAAATCACTGTCCGCGCTCGATCTCAGGTAAAATATAAAAAGTTATAAAATTTAACAAATAGCTCCTAAATACATTTTTAATAAACCTATAAATTATATAACTCGTTTTCGAATCACCGTTTATTTTTAAAAATCACATAAGTTCGTTTTTAACTTGTTTACTATCAATTGGATGAAAAATGAGTGCTACTATCGTTTACTAAATAAATTCGAAATTAAATATATATATTTAATATACTTTATTTATACATATATATATATATATATATATATATATATATATATATATATATATATATATATATATATATATATATATATATATATATATATATATACATTTTAAATTATAATATCATATATTACTTTATTTTAGATAATTAATTCAAATAATTAAATTTTGTAATATTACAAATTACAATTATATATATATATATATATATATATATATATATATATATATATATATATATATATATATATATATATATATATATATATATATATATAATTTATATTTAAATACATACATTTCTATTTACAAATAAACGTTCGTGAATCGTCGAAAACAGTCGAAGGTCAAATGAATATATGAAACAGTTCAAAATTTTTGAGACTCAACCTAACAAACTTTTTTTATTGCGTCAAAAATATTAAATCGTATCAAGAGTTTGATTTAAAATTAGTCGAAATTTTTCGGGTGGTCACAGAAACCTTACCATGGATATCACTATGATATGTATAGAAAAATATAAAGTGTAACAATATAATCTATCTATATATCTATAATTCTATATAAAAGAGAGATTTGATTAGGTTTGTCATTAACTCCTTAAATATTGCATATTAAGCCAAGTGTAATGTCCAGATGTCACAATTATTCATGTATACCATTATTAACTTTTAAAATCACATATTTATCCAAGTAAATCATATAATATCATATATACCCAATTTAGATACTAAAACTATCATATGTACCAACTTAATTAAAAAATTTCACTAAACCCAATTTTACACAATTTAATTCCTATTTGATCCCTACTCCTATATTCTACTACGATCATCAGAAAAATTATAGACATTTGTTCATATACACATTTTCTATTATTATAGTATATTCATAGAGACATTTGTTCATATATAATCATAAGAAAAACTACCGAATAATTTTTAATACTAATTTTGAGGGAATGGTAACGTATTACCCTATATTAGTAAAATTATACAATTACATAATTAGATTAACCGATTTCTTAAATCTGATAAAACTCGAGCATTTTTTTGTTGTTGCAACTACACGCAATATGAAATATATATGTATTTTATAGTCCCGTTTTGTCAACGAGACATACTAACATACTAGAAATGCGTCCTTTTAAGAGCTTTCGGCGATCGTCGGAGCTTGAAAACGTTGACACATGGACAGTTTTGTTTCTAAGAACAACTATTATTAAAGATTTGTTAATTTGTTTATTGTAATTATTTGAAAAGAATTGGGACGGAGGGAGTATATAATTTTTTGTGAAGATATAACGTCAAAGAAGAAAATTGATACATAATTTGTTTGTTGAAGAGAAGATTGAAAAAGAGTGGTTTATAAATCTTCATCATAAAATATATTGTATGTTCCTTATCGAACCTCTAAAGTATGAACTTGGTGAAAGCTATAACTGATTCTGAGATCTAGACCGACTATACTTCTCTAACCTTCAAATTATGAACTTGTTCCCAACATTTATTTGTCCATTTCATTTTAATCTTATTGTTTCCTCTGTGTTATTTGTGGTAGTCAAAATATGATGTAACATATTATTTGAAAGACACACATTTAAAATATTTCAATGAATCAATAACAAAATGGGTAAATTTTGACCCTTTTGATCTGGTCAACTGACCAAACCCATTACCATTTTATGTAAACTTTCAAATAGTAACCGTTATGACCTATTGAAAATAGAGTACGGGCTCAAATTAACCACACTTAAGCTATTGGGTCGACATGTCCCCCTTAAACGCAACCACAAGTAGTGTTTGAAAATGTAGATCAAACGTCATATATTTAAAATAAGTGACTTATTTAAAACGGATTTGGAGTAGCCATTCAACGTACGGGTTCAAAACCTAGTGTAATAATAAAACAAATAAGCAGAATATGTAAGCGTAATACATGCAAGTAAAATAAGACATGTAAACATAATATGTAAGTGTAAACATGTATGTATAAAACATGCAAGTATAATATGACAAATATAAAACAAATAAGTATACTATGTTGTAAGCATAAAGTATGTACGTATAATATAACATGGAATGAAACATGTACTATGTAAGTATGAAAAATGTACTATGTAATCATAGGCGTAATACAAACACAATTATTAAATGAAATGAAATTTTTTAAAAGAAGAAAAATTAAAATAAAAACTTACAATTGGAATTGACTAATTGCATATTTTGAGAGAGGTTTAACTGCTCCGTAAAGTAATGGTAAAATGTAAAAGGAAATTAAAATTCAATGTATAATAGCCCGGTAAATTAGATATAACTAACGTATAATAGGCTTGTCTACTCAATATACTAGTGTTTGTTTAGTTGCGATATATTTTGTGCAAAATTCAACGTATAATAGGATTCTTTGCTTAGCTGGACTTAGTAGTATATATATATTAGATATATAAGAGGCACTGGGGGAGGCTTAGCACCACCATTTCCCCCATTTCTCCGCCTCTATTGACAAGGTAACATAGATGTGAATTCTGTTAAATTCTAATTTTCAATCGAGATCTTGTTAATGAAAATTCAACATGATTATCTTAAGATCAAGCATATTCATAAGAATCTGATCATGGGATTAGAAATTATCAAAGAGCCATGTATGCCTAAAGCTGGGAACCATTTTTAACTTGATATAAATAAAATGGAGAAAAAAAGAATATTAAGCGCCCGTGGCCTAATGGATAAGGCGTCTGACTTCTAATCAGGCGATTGTGGGTTCGAGTCCCACCGGGCGTGTTATTTTTATTTTGAATTCTTTTTTTTTTAATCTTATCCAATATTATTATTATTATTATTATTATTATTATTATTATTATTATTATTATTATTATTATTATCATTATTATTATAAACTGTTTGGAAATAATTATATAATTAGTTATTGTGCAATTTTAACATAAAAATGCCACTTATTAAGCTATATCAACCATTATTTAAAGTTATAAATGAGTAAATGAATTATGATTCCACATTTAATTATTAATTGTGTGTTACGGAGTACTCTACTTTTTGTTAACACCAGTCTGGGATTACACCAAAAGGACTAAACCACCCACGCGATTATCCCCCGCAGTTGCATACACGCCCCCAGCTTCTGCTCTGGAGGAAACCCGGACCAATCGCGATGTGCGAAAGGCGACCTTTGGTGGATTTCAAGATCAAGGGAATATCCTTGTGTGCAATGTTGCCACCTCAAGGAATCGGACTCCCAACCTCTAACAAAGGGTACTTTAGTTACTGACGTTTTGAACGATTTCTATCATTTTATACATTATAATAATAAAAAATCAATATCAATATGTACACGTCCGTATGTACACGTCCATGCGAAGTGCAATTAAACCTGTTTGAAAATATTAGTGGCTTAAAATTGAACACTTGACTCGAGTGACATCAAGGTGCATATATATTCATACCTACCTTTTAAAGATTTTCACATATAATGTTAGGGGAATCAAATTTGTTGCGTTGCTTATAAATACGATTTAACAACATAAAAATTTGAATGCTGAGAGAGCGTACCTTATATAATAAAGAATCCTTATATTAAGACATTTGAGATATTTGTGCGGCCTAGCTAGTCTACCCTATATATGATCTTCTATAGTTTCTATTATATGGCTAAAATGATAATGTCATAAATATAAATAATGATTATTAAAGCTTTAGAAAAGTTAAAAAATATAAAAGAAAAAAATCTAAGTCATGTTGATGATGTCATTAACACTAATTAATTAAATAAATTAAAAAAATCTTTAATAAAATACGGAGTATACGAGTATTTCTTTTAACATTCAAACCCTAAAATCTTTTAGGTCATGATGCTAAATCATCTACCTCTTTTCTTCAAAAAAGGTATTTTATTTTCATAATTCTTCTTTGTCCTTCCTTCAATTTTTGAGTAATTTCATCTGTAGCTTTTGTATTAGGGCTTATATATGTGCGGGCTAAGTGGTTGCATCAAAGAAGGAGAAATCAAAATTAAATTGAAGCTTGCATCTCCAGGAATTGAAGCTTCTACACCCTTGCTGTAAGATTTAACATATGATTCATGTTATTAGTTCGTTGAGTAGTTAATAATAAGTTAGGTTTTATGAACCTAACCCTAAGTTTTGGGGGAAGTGGTAACATCGGGTTTAGAAGATTTATATGAAAATGTTTTATTGAGTAAAATAACGATTTTGTTTAATAACTAGGGTTTATCCCTTGGTCTCTATGATGATAATGGTTTACCATTGACGGGCTCATCTAATCCTATGGGTTTGTTCTTATTATTATTTAATCAATCATCTATTAACTTTTCATGATAATCAACCTAGCGTTTTAAACGGTTTAACACAAGAAATTGCTTCACTTTTCATATAGAAGATGATGATTATGCTTTGGAAGTGGTTGCGAGTTTGACGGAAACTGGGTCTAGCTAGAGTGAAGCTCGGGTTTATCGAACTGTGACGGTTTAGAAAAAAAGGAGTTGATAAATGGAATAGAAATAGTGATGGTGTGAGTCAGGGAGATGATGAACTATTTTTCTGTTCTATGTTTAGTGATAAATGTGACTTGGTGATGGATTTGGTTAAAGACATGATTTGTGAGTAAATATAAATATATATGTATATAATTGTAGTTTTGTGTGTTTACTGAAGTGGGTATGTTTTTGTTTTTGGCAGATGAGTGTGCTTATGATGTTGGAAAGGTTAAGGGTTGTTGTTTCGTTGCTTTAAATTGATTATTAACAGAAGTGACAACACCACCAGGTCAGACTACATTCCCCTTTTTCTTTTATTCAGTTGCTGATTGTGGTATATACCACACATGTTTTCCTTGGGGGTTTTAATGCTAAATTTTTTTTGCATTCTCAAATGCTTATGCTTCATTGATTACATCATAGTGTTGTTATAGTGAACAACTTTGTTATACGATTGGTAGTCGTTCATTAGTTGCCTACTCAATCTGTAAGTTCCCTTATCTACTCTAATATATATTTTTTTTGTTAACGGATCATTGTTAACATATAGGCTTCTAGCTTATGAATAACGTTGATTTCGTTTCACTGCTAAGATGTTGATGATACTACTGTCGATGCGATGAACAAGTATAATAATCGTAACAATACCGTCGGTGCCATGAACAGGTATAATAATTTTAACAATCTGATTTTGTTTCACATACAATGAATCATTTGCGAAATGTTAATTATTTTGTTGTGTTAATTATTTTATGAACTGGGGTTAACATATGGATGGTAAGACAAATTACGATTTCTGCTTTTGTACTGAAATAAAACATGATTATTTATTAATGTATCTACTGTTGCCAACTCAATACGACCAACAATTTATCTGTTCAGGGAATCTGTAAAGAATGAAGCAGATGTCCCCCCTAAATTCGAGATGAAGATGACAGAATGTTGTAGATAAAACGATCTTGGTAAACTCACTTTCAATTCAGTCTCCACATGTAATCATCAAATTATCATCCAAATTGTTGGTACGATTATCCAGAATTAATCGTTTATTCATAGCTTTTATGTTTTTAGATGACTATGATTCTCTGTATATTATTCAAGGTATATTATTAAAGAGGAATTCTCTTTGTTGATGCTCATGAATATGATCATTCAATAAGAAAATTGGTGGACTCATTCCCTTAGAAGTGCCCAAGCTTATCAGCTTAGAAGAGTCGCAAGTCTCTATATGCATCTTTTTATCCATGAAAACTTTCTTGCTCATACTTTTAATAAGACAGATGGGATGTAAATATACTTTAATCCTCTTTAATTTAAAATCGTTTGCAGAACATGTATATTTCATCATTCATACAAGAGGGTCTAAATGACATGCACTTAGTGGTTCAGTTATAAAGGCTACTGGATGCCAAAACTTATGCTTCAATTGCCCATTACATAGTTAGCTAAATGTCTTCATTTTAACTGTTTAAGATATAATATGCCCTACTTCCCCAAGTGAAGTTAATTTCACATTTTGTGTTGGTTGCTGAAGATTATATCTTTAAGCATCTTAATTTGTTGATTTGTGTTCATTCTATGTAGGTACAATCTGGAATATACATTTTCTGTCTTAGCTTGGTTTGTAATTACTCACTATGTAATGGAAGAAAATTAAATTAGACGTAATTTCTTTTGGGGCGGTTGGGGTGAATCTTTAAAAATGTATTGTGTTAATTGGGATTTAACTCTCAGTTATTATGATTCGGGCGGGTTAAATATCGGGTCTCTTAATGGGAAAAATCGGGCTCTTTTCAGGAAATGTTGGTGACGGTTCAAAATAGAAGAAAACGCATTTTGGGTCTTTGCGATGAGAGGCGACAGGAGAACGCACAAAAAAGCTCAAACATTGGAAGTAAGCTTCTTATACTAATTTTAAGAACTACAAATTTTTAGAACGTAATACTAAGTTAGATTTAGTGGATTATTGATTGATTTTTACCATTCATTGAATAATGTTGTTTTGACGGTTGACTGTGAGTATTGAAAGTTGTATGATAATAAATGACTTTAGCATTTACATTCATTTAATACTTAAAATATATTATTAAAATATTTTTTTAAACAAACCCGTGATTTCACGGGTCATTTCACTAGTTCATATGCTATAACTCAAAACATGGGAGGTCAGCGATCGACCGTGCATGACCCATATTTTCTAGGGGGCCATTTTTTTGTATATACGAACACAATTAGAGATTTGAGAAACATAGGAACTGGAGAAAAACAACTGAAACAACGAAGGCGAAGCACAATAGACTCAAAAACAATAATTAAATGCCCTAGAAAAAAAAAAATCAAAGTCCATTACCACTTTAGCAAGGCCCAAAGTGTTTTTTCTTTAAAAAGCTTGTATTATTTGTTGTGGCATAAGAATTTTTTTTCTTTCTTATCTCGTTTTAGGTACTTAAGTTCTCGAGACCGAGTTCTTGAGACCGACCATGACTCAAAAGGTATACTTTAATGTTATGCATACTCTTTTCTCTAATAAAACGAGTAAACTAATAAAATTCATATTCACATTATTCCGAAAACGAGTAAACTAATAAAATTCATATTCACATTACTGTTATAATTCAGTAGGCTTATAACTACCTTTAGTGGTTTGATTCTTGATGTTATAATTCAGTAGGCTTATAACTACCTTTAGTGGTTTGATTCTTGATGTTATAATTCAGTAGGCTTATAACTACCTTTAGTGATTTGATTCTTGATTTAGAATACTAATAATGAAGTGTAAGAACAAAGATGATAATGGAGAGAAAGAAAGAAACACTTTGTAAGTGTGAGAAATGGTGCAAGTTTAATGCTTGCATTCATGAGTATTTATAGCCTAAAATCTCAATATAAAAATACATACTTTGTGTACCAAAATTGACTATATGTATACACCAAAATTGACTATCCATATCTATATTATTATTATTATTATAACACTCCCCCTTGGATAGCAATTTTATTTTGTTGAAGATCAACTATAAATTACTGCCTCGTTAAAAACCTTGCTAAAGAAAACCCAGTGGGAAAAAACTTTAGCTAAGGGAAAAAGAGTGCAGCATGGAGTTGACTCCCCCTCAAGTAGACATCGCTTCAGCTGTTACATCTTTTGAACATGTCTCATGCCAATGTTATGAACGTGTGTTCTGAAAATAGCAGTTGGAAGTGCTTTCGTGAAAAGATCAGCAGAGTTTTTGCTAGATTGCACATATCTCATTTCAATCTGGTTGTCCTTAATGAGATTTTGAGTGTATGAGAAGAATCTAGGTGGTATGTGTTTTGTTCGGTCACTTTTGATATACCCTTCTTTCATCTGTGCTATGCAAGCTGCATTATCTTCATAGATAGTTGTTGGACTTTTATCGCGTTCTAGTCCACAAGAATCAGTAATGAGTTGTGTCATTGATCTCAACCAAAAACATTCTCGAGTAGCTTCATGTAATGCAATCACTTCGGCATGATTTGACGATGTAGCAACAAGTGTTTGTTTTTGAGAACGCCATGATATTGCAGTACCTCCATTTAGGAATACATATCCAGTTTGAGATTTAGCTTTATGTGGATCAGATAAATAACCTGCATCTGCATAACCAACCAAATCTTGTTTTGATTCGTTAGAATAAAATAATCCTAAATCAGTAGTTCCTCGAAGGTATCGAAATATGTGTTTGATCCCATTCCAGTGTCTTTTGGTAGGAGCAGAGCTGAACCTTGCCAACAAATTAACTGCAAAAGAAATGTCAGGTCTTGTACAATTTGTAAGATACATAAGAGCTCCAATTGCACTAAGATATGGTACTTCTGGTCCAAGAATGTCTTCTTGATCTTCACATGGACGAAATGGATCAGCTTCAACATTGAGTGATCTAACAACCATAGGAGTACTTAATGGTTTTGCCTTGTCCATATTGAAACGTTTCAAAATCTTTTCAGTATATGTTGTTTGATGTACAAGTAAACCATTAGGCATATGCTCAATTTGTAAACCAAGGCAATACTTGGTTTTTCCGAGATCTTTCATTTCAAATTCTTTCTTTAGAAGTTGAATGGCTTCATAGATCTCTTTATTTGTACCTATGATGTTAAGATCATCAACATAAACAGCTATGATCACATATCCGGATGTTGTTTTCTTAATGAAAACACAAGGGCAAGTAAGATTATTTGTATACCCTTTGCTTATCAAGTAATCACTTAATCGGTTATACCACATACGTCCCGATTGTTTTAACCCATATAAAGATCTTTGTAATTTAATCGAATACATTTCTTTGGGTTTTGCATTTGATGCTTCTGGTACCTTAAATCCTTCAGGTATCTTCATATATATATCACTATCAAGTGATCCATATAGATAAGCAGTCACAACATCCATGAGATGCATTTCTAAATTTTTAGAAACTGCCAGACTGATTAAGTACCTAAAAGTAATTGCATCCATAACAGGAGAATAAGTTTCTTCATAATCAATTCCCGGTCTTTGAGAAAAACCTTGAGCTACAAGTCTAGCTTTATACCTTGTAACTTCATTTTTCTCATTTCTTTTTCGGACAAAAATCCATCTGTATCCTACAGGTTTCACATCTTTAGGAGTGAGAATGATGGATCCGAAAACTTTTCTTTTATTGAGTGATTCTAATTCAGCTCGTATTGCTTCTTTCCATTGAGCCCAATCATGTCTATTTTGACATTCAACCATAGATGTTGGTTCTGGATCATCATCATTATTCATGATGTCATATGCAACATTAAATGAAAATTTCTCATCAAGATTTTTCATTTCATTTCGGTTCCATAATATTTTTGAATATGCATAATTGATTGCAATTTCTGTATTGACATCATCAATCTCCTCTGCAGTAGGAGTACTGATTTGTGGTTCTTCTTGAACACTTTCTTTTACTTCATTATCAGCTGATTTTCTTTTTCGAGGATTTTTATCCTTTGAACCGATTGGTCTTCCACGTTTCTGACGTGGCAAAGATTCATGAGTGACGTTATTGCCAGCTTTTGGAATTTCAATTCGAGCTGGAGTATTTACTGCTGGTATATATGATTTTGTCACCGTTTTTGTATCTGTAAATGCATCAGGCAATTGATTTGCAAGTTCTTGTATATGCATTATCTTTTGAACTTCTGTCTCGCATTCTTTTGTGCGAGGATCAAGATACTTTAATTGAGGTTCACACCATGAAACATCATTTTCTTTATTTTTCATTTCTCCCCCTAATCTAGGGAACAATGTTTCATTAAAATGACAATCAGCAAAACGTGCTGTAAAAACGTCACCTGTCATAGGTTCAATATACCTTAATATTGAAGATGTTTCATATCCAACATATATTCCCAACCTCCTTTGAGGACCCATTTTTGTACGTTGTGGTGTCGCAATTGGAACATACACTGCACAACCAAATGTTCTAAGATGGGAAATATTTGGCTCTTGACCAAAAGCAAGTTGTAGGGGGGAATATTTATGACTTGCACTTGGTCTGATGCGAATCAATGCAGCAGCATGTAAAATTGCATGACCCCATATAGATACAGGGAGTTTTGTTCTCATTATCAATGGTCTAGCGATTAACTGTAAACGTTTAATCAATGACTCGGCTAAACCATTTTGTGTATGCACATGAGCAACAGAATGTTCAACAACAATTCCTATAGACATGCAATAGTCATTAAATGCTTGAGATGTAAATTCACCAGCATTATCAAGTCTCACCCTTTTAATGGTGTAATCAGGAAAATGAGCTCTTAATTTAATAATTTGGGCAAGAAATTTTGCAAATGCCACATTACGGCTTGATAACAGACAAACATGAGACCATCTGCTAGATGCGTCTATTAGAACCATGAAATATCTAAATGGTCCACATGGTGGATGAATTGGTCCACATATATCACCTTGAATTCTTTCAAGAAACATTGGTGATTCTTTCTCAACCTTAAGTGGTGAGGGTCTAGTTATCAATTTTCCAAGAGAGCAAGATGTACATGGAACCATTGTATCATGATGGATTTTTCTATCCTTTAGTGGATGTCCATGAGTACATTCAATAATCCTTTTCATCATTGTTGATCCTGGATGGCCTAATCTGTTATGCCATAAACTGAATACACCAGGATCAATATATTTTTCGTTAACTACCATATGTATTTCTGGTACATTTATATGTGTATAATGTAATCCAGAACTAAGTCTTGGCAGTTTTTCAACCACATGACTCTTGTCAGTGATACTTAAATATTTCTCATTTTCTGTTGTCACTGACTGATAATCATACCCGTTAAGGTATATGTCGGAGAAACTCAATAAATTTCTGCTTGACTTGGGAGAAAATAAGGCATCATTTATTAAAAATTTTGTACCATTTGGTAGTATGAAATTTGCTTTTCCTATCCCTTTTATCAAGTTAGCAGGTCCTGATATTGTATGTATAGTTCCTTCCGTTGGTTTTAGATCAATAAAATATTTCTCGGATTTAAGTATAGTGTGTGTAGTTCCACTGTCTGCTATACAGAGATCTCCACCACTTGATTGATGTTGTATTCCAGCAAAATTCATATTGAACTTCATATATAAGAAATAAATAGTGAGTACATTAATATTACACAATATTTTAAACGCAAATAGATAGTACTGAAACATTTAGCAAACATAATGACAAAGACAGACGATATTAAATCGTTTATTTTTCAAAAGACACACAACTTAAACATTCAAGAAATCTTCATATAAATCAGATGGTTTCTCAGTGACTGTTGGATCAATATTATCCACAAAATTTACTTCCTTTTCTTTACCTTTCAGCGAATCCTGATACATCTTAACAAGATGTTTAGATGTTCGGCAAGTATTAGCCCAGTGGCCCATTCTACCACATCTGTAGCAAGATTCTTCAGAATTTTTAGAAGAATTTTCTTCAACATCTTGTTTAATGGGCTTGTTTTGTGGTTGATATTTATATTTTCGTGGATTACTATTTCTTTGACCACCACGGCCACGACCACGACCACGTCCACGCCCATTACCATTACCATAAGGATGGTTTCTACCATAGTTATGGCTTTTGGCATGATGATGGTGATGGTTATTATAACCACGACCTTGCCCGCGTCCTTGTCCCTGTTTATAATTATTTGCAGTATTTGCTTCAGGGATTGCAAGTGTACCAGTAGGACGGGATTGCTGATTTTTCATTAATAGCTCATCATTTTGCTCTGCAACTAAGAGATATGAATTAAGTTCAGGATATGTTTTGAACTTTAGCATTCTCAAATTTCTTTGCACTGTGATGTTTGCAGCATTCATTGTGGAGAAAGTTTTCTCCATCATGTCTGCATCACTAATTTCATGTCCACAGAATTTAAGTTGTGAACATGTATTATACAGAGCTGAGCTGTATTCATTTACTTTCTTAAAGTCTTGGAACCTTAATGTTCTCCATTGTTCCATTGCAGCTGGAAGTAAAATTTCTCTTTGATTATTGAATCTGCTTTTGAGACCTTCCCATAAAACATGGGGATCTTCTACAGTCACATAATTATTTTGTAAGCATTCATCAATATGTTGATGAATAAAGCAACATGCCGTAGCTTGTTCTTTTTCAGAACAAGTGTTGTTTTCATTTATGGTTTCAAGAATGCCCATTGATTTAAGATGCATTTTTACTTTTATAACCCATGGCATGTAGTTGTTTCCAGTTGATTCTAAAGGAGTAAATTTAAGCTTTTCCAGATTCGACATTTTCTATTATCAAAAATTAAAACAAACATCATGATAAATTAGAGTCAATTTATATTCATAAGTATATAAACATTAAACATAAATTTAATATAACATAAATGATAAGTAGGTGACAGTGTCGACCATGTGTAAGCAATCATAAATAAATGTTATATAACAAAAATATAAATATTAGTAAACATAAATGAAAATTTGGCGACAGTGTCGACCATATATTTTTTCAGGTGGTATAACCGACCTATATCATTCTGGTGGTATAACCGACCATATATCATTTTGGTGGTATAACCGACCATATATCATTTTGGTGGTATAACCGACCATATATCATTTTGGTGGCAGAGCCAACCATATTTAGTATTAAGATTATCGTGCTGATAACGTGTTATAATTCAGTAGGCTTATAACTACCTTTAGTGGTTTGATTCTTGATGTTATAATTCAGTAGGCTTATAACTACCTTTAGTGGTTTGATTCTTGATGTTATAATTCAGTAGGCTTATAACTACCTTTAGTGATTTGATTCTTGATTTAGAATACTAATAATGAAGTGTAAGAACAAAGATGATAATGGAGAGAAAGAAAGAAACACTTTGTAAGTGTGAGAAATGGTGCAAGTTTAATGCTTGCATTCATGAGTATTTATAGCCTAAAATCTCAATATAAAAATACATACTTTGTGTACCAAAATTGACTATATGTATACACCAAAATTGACTATCCATATCTATATTATTATTATTATTATAACAATTACTCCATTATTCAGGGAGGATAATACTTTTTCAATGAGATGTATGTGAACATTGGCGAGTTTAGGTTTTAATCGTGGGTCTCGTTTTCAAAAATTCTCACAATTTTTATTTTGTAGTGGGTATCATTAAATTTAATAATGGGACTCCATATATTATTTTAGAATTTATAGTTTTTATCGTATGAATTACTAAAATATTTTAAATTGACTCACTATAAAATATAGTTAAACACAAAATTAAACAGTCCTTATCTAATTTCTTATTTTCCTTCGTATCATGCGACCTTCATAACTTTATCAATTATCCTTCGATCTTCTAGCTAGTGACTAATCGCCATTTAACATTCATCAATCATCCTTCAGATTATGCAATCCTGGTAGCCTGGTAAGTAATGATGTGCTATTAGGGTTTTTATTATTTATTCAAATTTGTAAAATTTTAAGAACTGGAATCGGTTAATAATATAGCTTAGTTGGATTTTTTTCAAACTGATGTATATATGTTTATAAATTACAAATCGTTTCGTTAAATTATCCATGAGCACACAATCAGATGACTACATACAGTGGCAACTTTTAAAATATATAGTTAATAAATGACATACATATCGCATATATTCATAGTTAATAAAATAATTAATCTTTCATTCTTTTCTCTTAAAAATTGCAATTTTACAGCTATTGTTTATTATTTTAAGTTGAAGTGTATTAATTTGATTGTGGGTTTGAATTTGACAGATATTTTTAAAAAGTCAGGAGAATCCAAAAATTCTGCTAGTGATTCACTAAACAACATTGAAGAACAACCTCATGTTCAAGAAAGAGTACTTGAAGAGGATGAACATCAAGCCCCTTCCAGAAAGTATAAAAAAATTGATTTGAATGAACTTCCGACTGATCCGCAAGAGTGTCCGACCATGGCACACTACCACCCAAGTCAACGAGATGAAATTAGAAGAACATTCTTGCTAAAAGGTCATTGTCAACTCCCAAATCATTCTTTTATACAAAGAGAGATCAGAGATAAAAGTCGTAAGTTTATTTCATTATAGTTTAATGATCACAAATATTGGATATAGCATAAAGAAAGAAGTAGTTATCTATTTCAATATGAGAAAAAAGCTCAAGGGGAACAGATACTTATGTTAAAAGTACTGTTACTTAATGGTAGCTTTTAGTTTTATGAATATAGTCAAATAATATATGTTAAGCATATAGTCATATAAGTAGTGGTGTTTTGGTTCTGGCCACCAGGCTTTAATTTAACATAAAATTTATTCTTAAAACAGGTGAACTTGAAAGTGGTACCGGTCAAAATCAAGAAGTTGGAATTAAACGTCCGTGTAACACTCGTGGGGTTCTCATTATGGCTCACTTCTAGACATATTGGCAGTATATTCTTCAATTTGTGAAGTACTTGAGGACATCGGTGTGTTTGTAAAATGTATGGCTTTGAAATCCTATCGTATGTTTGGTTCGGGGATCTGAAATTCCAGAATTTGTAAAACGTAAAATGTTAAAAGCAAAACACAAACCATAAACATAAAACTTTAACGTAAAATTTAAACACAGAGCGTATGGTGTAAAACGTAAAATGTAAATGTAAAATGAAAAGCATAAATCGTTAACCTAGAACTTAAATTGTAAAACGTAAACGTAAAACATCAAAGGTCAAAGTAAAACTTCGACGTAAAACGGAAACATAATATGTAAATGTAAAACGTAAACGTAAAACGTAAATGTAAAATGTTAACGTAAAAGTAAAATGTAAGCGTAAACGTAAAACGTAATATGTAAAACGTAAACCTAAAATGTCAAAGTAAAACGTAAACGAAAAACGAAAAACGCCAAAGTAAAACGTAACACGTAAATTGTAAACGGGAAAGTAAAATGTAAATGTATAACATATAACGTAAACCATAAAGCACCAAAGAGGCATTGCTTGAGTGACATAACTCCTATGTTGATCTAGGGCTCATGTCCTTAACATAATGGGCGAGGGTTCGAATCTGGAGAGAGAGAGAGAGGGGGGGGGGGGGGGGGGGGGGTCTCAAGGATTCTGTTGCGGTGATGTGACGCGTGCCTTAAGCCTCTCGGTTTAATCCAAAGCACATACGGTACCAATGTGGCTATCGTGTGTGAAGAGTTTCCTCCTAACACGTGTGTAGGTGACAAATCAGCGCCGTTAAAAAAAATAAAAATAATAAAGCGTAAACCTAAAACGTAAATGTAAAAGGTAAAAGGTAAACGTAAAACGAAACATAAATAAACGTGAATGGTGAGAAACATATGATTTCGAGATCCCTCACATATGCAAAAAATTTTAAAATCCCATACTCATAGGATTTCAAAATCTCTAGTCATTTGAAATCCTCCAACTAAACATAGGATTTCATGGGTTTTTAAATGCAAATTCCTCAAAATTCCTCGAAAATTCACGAACCAAACGCACCATTATGTTATCTTTTGGTGATTTTTTTTATAAAAACACCGGTCATAATAAAATTGTAAAATGATACCCAACATTTTAAGTGACAATGAGTTAAATTTACACTAATTGAATTTGACATACTTCAAATATTCCACTATGACAAGTAACATTTTCTATGGTAGTTATGAACTTCTCGAATCATAAATAATTATTGAACAGAGATATATCTTGTAGATTATGTAATTATGAATGTATACTACTTAATGAAATAGGCAGTGGTGATGAATAGTCATAGGAATCTCTGATCATATATATTGGCATATATATGTATATTTCAAGTACAAAAGGCAATTTACATGCAAGTACAAACAGCACTGCGGATATGAGATTAGCATTTTATGCGCTGCGCCTAAAACATTGCAGAAGCCGCAGAAAGAAAGTGTGTGAAGAAGTCCCGCACAAACATTGCGGATATGTCGGTGCTACGCAATCATTGGTTCCGCTGATATTCCAAACCTATAAATAGGGAGCTTGACCTCTCATTTTAGGTTGTTGATTCTCTGCAATTGCCAAGGTTTTTATGGTTCGCTTGTGAATACGCCCAAGCCTTAATCATAATCAAGCCAAGGTAATGCAATCAAGAACGGGACATGGTGATTGATCAATGTAATCTAAGTGAAAGACGATCATAAGGTCCCAAAAATATTATCAATACCATCATCCACCCCTCATTGCACTCAATTCCTAAATTAGATCTTATATCTAATTTAGGATTGATCAATTAGCGTCATCCGTGGGACATGAATTAAAAATTGAATTTGATAAATCTATTCTGTGTAAATGAATGATTTAACTGCGAATTCAATTGTGTTCATGTTCTTGTTCGATGATTTGCAGGATTGCACGTTCACAGTATCTAGTTATCTGATTTGAGAAGAAAATGAAAGAGTTAAATGACGATGTAGTTTCTAGGAAAACTGCAAAGTTGTCAAAGCTTCAATGCCAACAGAATCACAGATTTAAAAGTGATTTAAAGGATAGTAATCTTGCAAAATCAGAGCGAAAATGGTCAGTGAAGCTAAATTCGCGCGAAAATGATCCAGCTTGTGTGAGCAAGAAACAAATGCATGAAGCAAAGGTAGTAAGTATGGTTCATAAGCGAAAGAGATCTCATAAGAGAAAAGCTGCGGAAACGCTTGAAACATGGCAATTCCCGCCAATAATGTTTCCGCCAACGTAGAATTATGGCGCGATTGATTCGCCAATAATCGTGTCTTGCAAAATTGCAAACACGGGAATCACAATTATGAAAGTGTATGTGGACACAGGAAGCAGTGTAGATATCATATATGAGCAATGCTTTCGCAGACTACCAGAAAGCATCAAAGCAGAGTTGGTACCTACTGCAGTTTCATTATCAGGTTTCACAGGAGAATCCGCATAGCCGATTAGACAATTATCACTCAAAATTGAGCTTGTTGATGAAGCAGATGCAAAATTAATGTGACAAGCATGTTTAGATCTGTATGTTATGCGCTCTGCTTTGCGCTATAATATGTTGTTAGGTTGCACTGCGTTATCGAAGCTGGGAATAATTTCCTCAACTATACACGGAACGATAAAGTTTGCAACATGCAAAGGTGTTGCAACCATGAGTTCTGCGATAATACAGCCAATTTGTGCAAATGTTAATCTACAAGGAGCGGTGAATGCAAATACAAATGCGGAAGATAGTTTGGTTATCATAAACCGCGCTTATCCAGAACAAACAATCAAAATTGGCGATAATCTGGATGCAGATATTAAAAGGCAATTAGTGCAATTGATTACTACAAATATGGATGTTTTTGCCTGGTGTGAGCAGGTTATGACTGGTGTTCCACGAGAAATAGCGGAGTATAGACTTAATGCAAACCCGGTGCTAAAACCAATAGTTCAAAAGCGCATAGGTATGGCTCCAGATCGCATGAAGTGGTTATGCGCAGAAGTCAATAAGCTTGTTAATGCAGGGATTCTGCGAGAAGTTAAATATCAAACATGGGTTGCGAACCCAGTGCTGGTTAAAAATCCCTATGGATCGTGGCGAATGTGTATCGATTATAAAGATATCAATAAAGCTTGTCCTAAGGATAATTATTCGCTGTCAGAAATAGATTGGAAGGTGGAATCGATAAATGCGTATCTTTTTAAGTGCTCTTTGGATGCTTATAAAGGATATCATCAAATTCCAATGGTGGAGGAAGACGAAGATTAAACTGCATTTCACACGGGAAAAGGCATATTTTGTTATATTAAGATGCCATTTGGGCTAAAGAATGATGGCGCTACATATCAACGCTTGATAGATAGCGCATTCGAAAGCCAAATTGGGCGAAATCTTGAAGCGTATGTGGATGATCTGGTAATCAAAAGCAAAGCGCAAGAGAAAATGTTGCAGGATATTGCGGATACATTTTAAAATCTGCGCAGAATAAATATGAAGCTAAATCCATCGAAATGTAGTTTTGGAGAAAAAGAGGGCAAATTTTTAGGATATTATGTTACTGAACAAGGCATTAAAGCTAATCTCAAAAAGATAGCCACAATTGAAAACATGACTGCGCCAAAAACAATAAAAGAAGTACAAAGCTTGACAGGTAAATTGGTGGCTTTGACCAGATTTTTGTCAAAGGCTGCGGAAAGACAACTGCCATTCTTTAAAACGCTTAAAGAATGTTTAAATCAGAAGAACTTTGTATGGACTGCGAAAGCGGATAGCGCGTTTCAGGAAATGAAGCAATTATTGGCAGCATTACCAACGCTAACTGCGCCAATAAAGGGCGAAATTTTGTACTTGTATATTTCAATTGCGAATGAGGCTTTTGGCTCAGTGTTGGTTGCGGAACGTGATAAAGCGCAAAAGCCAATCTATTTTGTAAGTAAGGAACTTACAGGAAGCGAAATCAATTATGTGCCAATGGAAAAGTTTGTTTATGCATTATTGTTAACATCAAGAAGGTTGCAGAGATATTTTCAGGGGCATCCTATTCACGTATTATCTGGTTTGCCAGTTAAGCATGTTCTCAACAAGCCTGAAGTATCTGGAAGGCTTGCTAAATGGGCAATTGAATTAGGATCTTATGAAATAACATATCTTCCGCGTACTTATGTGAAGGGACAAGTTTTGGCGGATTATTTGGCGAAAATGACAGGTGAATTGGAGGTAATTCACGAGCGAACAGAATTGAAGCCTGTTTAAGGTGAAACATGGGATTTGTTCACAGATGGCACATCATGCGTAGAAGGTGCAGGTGCGGGCTTGATTTTGACAAGCTCAAACGGTGAAGAACATACATATGCGCTACGATTCAATTTTGATGTTACAAATAATGAAGCTGAATATGAGGCGCTGCTTGCTGGATTGAACATTACGCTTAAACTAAACATCACTAAGTTACGCGCATATGTTGATTCGTAGTTAGTCTCCAATTAGTTCAATGGATCCTTTGATACGCATGAGCTCTCTATGCAAAAGTATTTAAAGTTGCTAAAAGAAACTGTGGAAAAATTCGAGCATTTTGAGCTCGCACAAGTTTCAAGGAGCTAAAACAAAAAAGCAGACGCATTAAGCAAACTTGTGGCCTTAACTTTTTCACATTTTCAAAAGCAAGTTTGGGTAGAAGAGTTGCCCAACAAAGCAATTGATGGCAGTTTAGTTGTTGCAGCAGTTGAGGAAGTACAACCAAATAGGATGAATCCAATCATTGACAACCTGCGCAATAAGCCAATAACATGCTGCCAGAAGATAAAGATAAGGCAAGATTTGTGCACATAAGGTCGCCTATGTACACCATTGAAAATGATACATTGTATCGCAAATCTTACAATGGACCATTAATGCGCTGTGTTGGCCCCGTAGAGGCTGAGATGATAATTGAAGAGGTCCATAGTGGTTCTTGCGCGTTGCATTCTGGATATAAAACTATTGCGTCTAAGATCATGCGGTTGGTCTACTTCTGGCCACCCTTATATCGTGATGTGGCAAAAATAGTGAAAAGATGCAAAAGTTGTCAAAGGCACGCGCCGCAGAACAAGAAATCAAGGCATGATATGATACCAGTGAACTCGCCTTGGCTATTCTATAAATGGACGATCGATATTGTAGGACCATTTCCCGCGGGAGTAGGAAATGTGAAGTTCCTGATCGTAGCAATCGATTATTTTACCAAATGGGTAGGGGCAAAAGCTTTGCGCACAATTGCAGGAGTTCAAGTGTGAAATTTCGTTTAGGAGCACATCATTTGTCGATTTGGGATTCCCCGCGAAATTGTAAGCGATAATGGGGCACAGATAGCAAAAGATCCCTTTAAAAGTTGGTGCGAGGAACTCAACATTGTGCAAAAATTTACTTCTTTGGCATATCTGCAAGCCAATGGGTTGTGCGAAGTAACTAATCGCGATATAGTTAGCGGCATTAAAAAGTGCTTAAAAGAAAAGCGAACAGGATGGGTTGATGAACTATCCAATGTGCTG
This sequence comes from Rutidosis leptorrhynchoides, assembly GCF_046630445.1. Taxonomy (NCBI): domain Eukaryota; kingdom Viridiplantae; phylum Streptophyta; class Magnoliopsida; order Asterales; family Asteraceae; genus Rutidosis; species Rutidosis leptorrhynchoides. Next base: position 290,135,884 of record NC_092340.1, read on the forward strand.
TGGGTACATCGCACAACATTTAAGAAAAGAACTGGTGAAACACCCTTTAGTTTAGTGTATGGCTCGGAGGCAATGATTCCCGCAGAAATTTTTGTGCCAACACATAGGGTTGCCAATTTTGATGAAACAGCAAATAATGATACTCCGTGCGAAAATATGAATTTTGTGGAGGAACGTAGATTAATGGTTGCAATAAAAGAAGCTAATAATAAACAACAAATTACGAAGTATTATAACAAAAAGGTGCGTGCTTTAGCCTTCGATGTTGGCGAGTGGGTTCTGTGTAATAATGAAGCAAACCGCGCAGAAAATGTTGGTAAATTGGGACCCAATTGGGAAGGTCCCTATCAAATAATAGCAATCAATGCGGTTGGCTCTTACAAACTTGCAGACATCGATGGAAGAATCATCCCTAATGCATGGCACACTACGCTGTTGAAAAGATATTACGGATAAGTTGTTAGTCGCGCAATGATTTAAGCGCAGAGAAATTCAGAAGTACTATTGAAATTCTGTAATCGGAATCTTGTATGTGTAACACCCGAATATTTTATACGCGAAAAATGGATATATATATACATATATATATGTATATACATGGGTATGGAGATTAAGTATAGATATATGTATTGTAATCGGGTTTATTGTTAATTGTTGGTGGATTTTGAGTTGGCGAACTAATTGGCCATGTTTAGAACTTTAATTTGAGTTTAATCACTTAAGTAGGTGATTATGGAAGTGTTGAAACCCATTTAGGGTAATTTGGTTGACTAGTTGTGACTTTGGGTCAAATTGGGGTTTGGTGGTGATTATGACCCATTTGGCGATTTAACGAGGTTTATAAACTTAAAATGGATTAAGTTGAAGCATTAAACCAATTTAAATTGTGTTTTAGTGTTAAACTAGTAAATGGTGAGATTTTGACTTAATGGGTCAAAACTAGGGTTTTGGTGTCAAAATGGGTGAGACGCGTGTTTAACACTTATGTTCGAGTTTAATTGGCGAGTTAGGACCGTTATCACTTGTGTTCGTGATTATTGGTTAAGTTTGGGTACGGTTTGTGCTTGGAAGTGCATTTGGGTCGAATTTGCACTAAGGGTCGAATTGGGTGGTTTATAAATCCATCCTAATTGTATTGTTGTAATTGTGACAATGGAATAGGTATCTTCCATTGGCAAGTTGCGGATTCACTTGGAAGCTTCTTCAAGACTTCAAGGTGAGTGTTAATATCCTATGTGCATATGTATGTGTAGGATGGGTGCGGGTCGGGCGAGGTGATTCTCGGTTATAGAGCTCACTTCACATATAGGTGGATTTGATGGACTTGTGTATAAGTCCAATTGGCACGGTTGTACGTTTTGGTTGTTTACCTTTAGCGAGGTACACGACGTGTGTACGTTATCACACGTGGTTGTGATTTGGATGTTATAACCCCAAAGGCGAAGGGTTGATATTGTTGTGATGTGGATAACCCCGATGTGGTGGATTTTATAATCCCGTGACCGTGGGTTTGATGTTGAGAAGTGAATCTCGGGTAGTGCGGATTCATGATGACTCGGGTTGTTCGGTCATCTTGTGATGAGGTAGTGAATCTCAGGTTGTGCGAATTCACTAAGGCTCGGGTAGTTCGGCCAACCTCGGTTGTTGAATTGGTGAAGAAGTGAATATCGGGTTGTGCGAATTCACTAAGGCTCGGGTTGTTCGGCCAATCTTCATTGTGGTGTTTGGTATTCGGTAATGGGTTAAGAGGTTAACCTTATTCGTTTATATATTGTTATATATATATATTGTTTTATTGTTGTGTTGTAGCTAACCCTCCGGGTGTAGCTATTTGGCGTGGTTCACTTCGTTGTGGTGAACTTGTATATCGTTGTTGTATCTTAGCTTGTGCTTAGTGTTGTATGGTACGCCTAGTCTAGCTTGCTTTATTGCTTGGATGTACGGTATGTGGTATTTCTTATTTGTTGGCGTGTCCATTTTATACATATATATGTATGTAGTATGTTAGCACTCACTAAGCGTTAGCTTACCCTCTCGTTGTTGACTCTTTTTACAGATTGCATGCTTGGCGGTTCGGGTGAGCTTGGGATTAGAGATCCTTGCTAGGTTGCTTAGAAGACCTTGCTTTTGTACTTGATTAGGATTTGGGTAGCGTTGTCCCAAATCACCATGCTCGGTTTATGACTTCATTAACGTATCGTTGTTTTGAAGAGTTTAAAATATTAATGTTGTTTTAAGTTATTAAACTTATTATTGTGTTAAAGACGTTTTGGAATCATTAATGGGACCTAAAGTATGAATTATAACGTATTAAAAAGGAAAAATTTTTATGGGGCGGAATTTAATACGGGTTGGGTTGTTACAGTATGTAATTGTTTGCAGACTAAATAATCAATGTTTACCTTTTTTCATGATAAATGATAATTTGTTTACAGTTTAATGTTGTTTACAAAAATGGTTAGAGTCCATGTAAATACTTAAACGCGTAATATTTGAAATAGGGAAGGAAAAGCCCGCTAAAATGGAACGTATTTTCAAGTGTTAGCGAAATGATGGAACTTGTATATATTATGTTAATATCTTAAGTTGTGAATTTGCCCAAATTAGATGCTTCGCTATAACACATTTGGCGTATTCTTAAACGCAATATTTTACTCAAGGATCGTTTCGGCGGACTTGGAAGATTCGTAAGGTATATTGATTATACAATTAAAAGATTGTTTCGCAGAAGTAGATATTTATTATGTGCACAATAATAAATGTTGAAATTGCAAAGGACAAATCTAGCGATTACGAATATAAATTGAAACAAAGCGCTATAAAAATAAACAATTGCAATTGATTATGATAAAAGGAAATTTATTAAAATTAATAAAACGCAGAGACAGCTGCGTTAACTGTTACATAATAAAAAGCGCGAAAGCTACTGCGCTTGTTCGCTATCATTTTTGCTGAGATCAAGTTTCATTATATCTTCAGCAGTTGCATCCCTGTTTTTGCTGATAGCGACAACCTTCTGGATAGGAATCTCAGCAATATCCGCCTTGGCAAGCTCATACATTTCATCGGCCTCTTTGCGGTTGTAGAGCATATTTGCTATATCTTCAGGCAATGGCTCTGGAAGCTCGCAAACTTCACCAAGGCGAGAAAATTTCACACATTCACGTTGCTGAAGTGCAGCAACGTAAACATCAAATCTCTCATAAACGGGGTGAGAGTCCATCAATTTTTGCGCAAAATCAGGCAGATGTTGGCGCAGTCTTGTAAATTCCAGTTGTGCAGCAACTTTGGAAAAATTTGCTTCGTCGCACTCTGAAGTGCGCTCTTCAATTACTTTTTTAGCGTCGTCGAGCGCCGCCTTTAGCTTATTTTCTTCAGTTGCCTTTTCAGACAACTGTTTTTAAGATCCTCCACAGCCTCGTTTGCAAGCTTGAGATCTGTGGTAAGGGAGGAGCACTGTTGTTTAGCAAGAATGGTTTTCTTGCGTTCTTCTTCAAGTTTGAGCGTCTCGCTGTTTAAGAAGCTATAAAATTGCTCTTGACGAGCTATCATGTCGGCGGCTGAATTAAAGCCATATAAAAGAATTATGTGCGTTAAGAGAAGTAAGTTTTGCAAATTCCTGACGCAGATCGTCAGGAATTGCAAGTTTCATCTTTCATATTGCTCCACAGCGGCAGAGGGAGAAGCACAAAAGTAACCAGGCAACCCATCAATTCATACTGAACTAATAGGGTTGGGAGGAGTGCGGAAAGCTTCCTCAAAGTGAGCAAGTGAGAGAAGGCCAAATGCAGGCGGTGTGCTGGATTGCTCAGCTGCAAAATAAAATGCTTGTCAAAATTGAATACATGCAAAAACAAATTGTATAATTGCTATGAGAATACAAGAGAAAAATAAACTTACGAGTTATCGTCTCTGATGCATAATTGGAGACAATTGGAGTTTCAGTCAAACCTTTGGTGTTTGACCGAGTTTGTCTTTGCTCAGATGAGGATGGAGCAATGTACTTACGCTTCTTCCCTGCATCTGCAGCAGAAGACGTCTCTGTGCTTTTTTTTTTGTAGAAGAAGAGGGAGCTTTAGCTTCAGGGCTTCTAAGACTTGCAGCAATGAAGGATTTTGGGTTATCCTTTTGGCTCAGTTCTTGGATCTTCATGTTTTAATGCTTGAAAAAGTTGCAAAGATTAATTAAGAGAATTGGTGATGAAGAGAAGTATTGGGATTATGAGAATAAACGAGTTAGCAATGTGGTATTTGTTAAGAAAAGTTTCGTTGATATTTATAGGTGAAATCATGTTGCAACGGTTCACTTTAACGGTTATTAAACGCATAAAATACTTCGGGAAGCTACATAGCCGTTGCTATGCTAAAGAGTTTAACGGTAACATTCCTACTGCGAAAAAACTTATCACGGCATAAGAGATTGCGGAACGTTTAAGGAACACAATTTAAACTACATTTTTAGAGTTTATTATGTTATATTTTCTGCGTAAATATAACACAATAAACTGAGGGACTTGATCATATATATAGACATATATATGTATATTTCAAGTACAAAAGGCAATTTAAATGCAAGTACAAACAACACTGCGGATATGAGATTAGCATTTTATGCGCTGCGCCTAAAACATTGCGGAAGCCGCAGAAAGAAAGTGTGCGAAGATGTCCCGCACAAACATTGCGGATATGTCGGTGTTGCGCAATCATTGGTTTCGCGGATATTCCAAACCTATAAATAGGGAGCTTGACCTCTCATTTTAGGTTGTTGATTCTGTGCAATTGCCAAGGTTTTTATGGTTCGATTGTGAATACGCCCAAGCCTTAATCATAATCAAGCTAAGGTAATGCAATCAAGACCGGAACATGGTGATTGATCACTATAATCTAAGTGAAAGACGATCATAAGGTCCCAAAAACATTATCAATACCATCATCCACCCCTCATTGCACCCAATTCCAAAATTAGATCTTAATATCTAATTTAGAATTGATCAATTTAGCATGGACAAAAACAGGGCCGGTCCCGAGAAATTTAGTGTCCATAATGAGATGGAAAAAAAGGCTCTTCGTCCATGATGAATAAAATAAACTATTTTAAAAAAATGACAAATAACATCATATCAAGGACAAAGTTTCATTTAAAAAAATAATAATTAATTACATTTTACTATACCTCTAATTAGGATGAGCAGTTTACTGTTCACAGGGGTAAAATAGTCATTTTATCCCTTCTAAATGACTTTTCTATATCTTAATAATTCATACATTTTTAACAATTCTTTTTTACATATTTACTCAGCACAAACCTGTAGTGACCCGAACTTTTCCATGTTTATATATATTAATTGAGATTGATATTTACATGATTAAATGTTTCCAACATGTTAAGCAATCAAACTTGTTAAGACTTGATTAATTGAAATATGTTTCATATAGACAATTGACCACCCAAGTTGACCGGCGATTCACGAACGTTAAAACTTGTAAAAACGACATGACAATATATATATGGATATACATATGGTTAACATGAGATTATGATAAGTAAGTATCTCCATAAGTATATTAACAATGAGTTATATACATATAAACAAGACTACTAACTTAAGGATTTCGAAACGAGACATATATGTAACGATTATCGTTGTAACGACATTTAAATGTATATATATATCATATTAAGATATATTAATATATCATAATATCCTGATAATATAATAATTTAACATCTCATTAGATATAATAAACAATGGGTTAACAACATTAATTGAGATCGTTAACTTAAAGGTTTCAAAACAACACTTACATGTAACGACTAACGATGACTTAACGACTCAGTTAAAATGTATATACATGTAGTGTATTTAGATGTATTAAAATACTTTTGGAAGACTTCAAGACATATATCAAAACACTCATACTTAACGAAAATGGTTACAGTTACTTTCCCATTCTTTTCTTTCATCAAGAATTCTAGTCGTATTCTTACCCGTATTATACACAGTGTGACGATCGCTCCAAATCCATATGGATGAACACGTCATTCATTGATTTCATTGCGAGGTATTTGACCTCTATGTGATACATTTTGTAACATTGTATTCGTTTGAAAAGGTATTTCATAAATGAATATATAAATTCCAGGTTTTTAACATCTGATGATTCCTACGTATAGACAATCACCATTTAAATGGTTTACAATAATACATCTGTTGACAATACAGTCAAAATAAGATACATGGTAATGGTTTGGTGAATGCAAGTTTCTTGTATATAGCATGTATGACTCCAAGCACATATCTTGTATCACGTATAAGCAAACAGCGGAAGACTTCTAGAAACCTGAGAATAAACATGCTTCAAGTGTCAACACAAAGGTTGGTGAGTTCATAGTTTTAATATTACACATAATCCGTATATCAATGTGGATTACAAAAGTTCAGTTGTTTTATTCAAAACGTTTATCAATAGGTTTTACATAAAAGGTGGATCACAAGATTTCAGTTGTTTTATTCGAAACGTTTATCAATCGGTTCTACAAAATTGAGCACCCTGGTAACTAAACTTTAATGTTTATATAATTTGTACCCTTTGTATAATCATCTTAATAATACACGCAAACCAACGTGTACGCTTCTCAAATAGCATACGTCCGTTAAAAGGCTAGTGCTCTAGCTCGGACGGGGATATCAAGCCCTATGGATCCATATACAATTATTCGCGCCCACCAGTCCATATCCTATGTACTGGCAGCTACTAGTTACCAAAGCTAAGGGATTTCCGGTTTAACTCAGTGTAGAATTTAGTATGTACTTGTGTCTTATCGCGTTTAAAATAAATTGCATGTATTCTCAGCCCAAAAATATTTAAAGTATTTAAAAAGGGATCTATAACTCACTCAAAATCAGTTTTAGTATTTGTATCCATTTAGTAAAACAGTTTATAAAACTGCGCATGTATTCTCATCCCAAAAATATATGTAAAAAGGGACCAAATGAACTCACTGTTTAATATTGATATACAATATTGTAGGAAAGCATGTAGACGCATCGGAGATAATAAACACGAGGTTTGATTCACAAAAATACCCCCGAACATTACCCATAACCTCCTTGGCAATAACCCATATTTTCCTTAGCTCTAGCTCGCTCGGAAACTCGTTTTGAAAATTACTTGGACAGTACTCCGTCGTAATATTTTATGTACATTATTATTTTTGTATCGCAAAAATAATAATACTAATAATAAGATTAATAAGATTAATAATAATCTTAATAATAATAATAATAATAATAATAATAATAATAATAATAAATATTATACGGAGTAATATATATTTGTGTATGTGTGTTTGATTTTTCATTCGAGCAAAACACCTGAATTTATAGTACCTGGCCTGGAATCTGGAGTCATGCGACTCGCATGGAAATGGCCTTCTGGCCATGCGACTTGCATGAGGACCAGGGACAGCTCACATTGTTTTGGCTCCTAGCTTGTCGACATAATTAAATATTAATATAATATATATAATTTAAATAATTAATTATATATTATATTAAATTCACGTGCATAGTTGACTTGTAATTTTTGTTCCGATAAGTCGTACGTCATCACTCGACTTATGTCCCGGTTCTGGTTTTTCGAATGTCCTTTCGTACGCTGAGAAAACTTGCATTTTACGTTTCGTGACACGTACCTTTGTCAAGATATAGCCTTAAGTTATCCATAAACTATACCACTCATAGTATATCTTAAACTTTCGAGTATTTTGGTCATTTACTTCTATAAATCATCGTCTCGTTATTTGTTAAAAATACATTTTAAAATAGTGTTTTACTGTAGCAAAGTTACTGTAGCAAAGTCAAATTTTACTGTAGCAATTCACTGTAGCAAAGTCAATTTCACTGTAGCAAATAGTGATTTTCGAAAACACTGTAGCATTTTGAGTAATGTGGCAATTTGAAAACACTGTAGCAAATTAGTGTTTAACTGGTTCATCTTAAACGCTTTAGTTAACTTATCTAAATATCAATTGAATCAATAAACGAATGTTACTATCGTTTATTATATATATGTATATATCTTTTTAATATACATAAATCAGTTTTTAAATACACATTGGACGTTATTTATAAATAAATTTTAATAATAAATATTTCAACTTATCATATACATTCAAATAGATATTTAAACCAATAAGTTTAATGTACGGTATCAAACAATTAATACATTGTTACCTTTTCATGTTATAGTATATATGTATCTTTTTACATATAATTGTTCGCGAATCGTCGAAAACAACCGAAGGTATTTAAATATATAAAAGTAATTCAAAAATTTTGAGATTCAGTTTTACAGACTTTGCTTATCGTGTCGGAAATGTTAATCATACAAAGATTAAGTTTAAATTTAGTCGAAATTTCTGGGTCATCACACACAGCTTCAAAACGTACTTACTATGGGTATATACCAATAGGAACTAGCATGGGATTCCACTCTTGATTATGTCATGTATGACTAATCAATTTTAACTTCTACCATGAGCTATTCAACTAACTAGAACTCCTTTTAACCCCACTCACCACTCACCAATTACCACTCATCGTTCACTCCATTTCACTTCCAATTCTCTTTCTAATTCTCTCTCAACACACACACACACACTATTATGAACGTATTTTTCCAGTAGTTAATCATCATCTTCATCAAAAATCACTTCAAGAATCAAGCTATAATCATCATAGGAAGAACACTCCAAGAACACTTCAAAAATCCCTTCAAGTTTACTAATTTACTTCCAAGCTTTCTAATCCATTCCAAGTAATCATCTAAGATCAAGAAACCTTTGTTATATACAGTAGGTTATCTTTCTTATTCAAGGTAATATTCATATTCAAACTTTGATTCAATTTCTATAACTATAAACTATCTTAATTCAAGTAAAAATCTTACTTGAACTTGTTTTTGTGCCATGATCCTACTTCAAGAACTTTCAAGCCATCCAAGATCCTTTGAAGCTAGATCATTTCTTGTCACTTCCAGTAGGTTTACCTACTAAACTTGAGGTAGTAATGATGTTCATAACATCATTCGATTCATATATATAAAACTATCTTATTCGAAGGTTTAAACTCGTAATCACTAGAACATAGTTTAGTTAATTCTAAACTTGTTCGCAAAAAAAAGTTAATCCTTCTAACTTGACTTTTAAAATTAACTAAACACATGTTCTATATCTATATGATATGCTAACTTAATGATTTAAAACCTGGAAACACGAAAAACACCGTAAAACCGGATTTACGCCGTCGTAGTAACACCGCGGGCTGTTTTGGGTTAGTTAATTAAAAACTATGATAAACTTTGATTTAAAAGTTGTTATTCTGAGAAAATGATTTTTATTATGAACATGAAACTATATCCAAAAATTATGGTTAAACTCAAAGTGGAAGTATGTTTTCTAAAATGGTCATCTAGACGTCGTTCTTTCGACTGAAATGACTACCTTTACAAAAATGACTTGTAACTTATTCTTCCGACTATAAACCTATACTTTTTCTGTTTATATTCATAAAATAGAGTTCAATATGAAACCATAGCAATTTGATTCACTCAAAACGGATTTAAAATGAAGAAGTTATGGGTAAAACAAGATTGGATAATTTTTCTCATTTTAGCTACGTGAAAATTGGTAACAAATCTATTCCAACCATAACTTAATCAACTTGTATTGTATATTATGTAATCCTGAGATACCATAGACACGTATACAATGTTTTGACCTATCATGTCGACACATCTATATATATTTCGGAACAACCATAGACACTCTATATGTGAATGTTTGAGTTAGCTATACAGGGTTGAGGTTGATTCCAAAATATATATAGTTTGAGTTGTGATCAATACTGAGATACGTATACACTGGGTCGTGGATTGATTCAAGATAATATTTATCGATTTATTTATGTACATCTAACTGTGGACAACTAGTTGTAGGTTACTAACGAGGACAGCTGACTTAATAAACTTAAAACATCAAAATATATTAAAAGTGTTGTAAATATATTTTGAACATACTTTAATATATATGTATATATTGTTATAGGTTCGTGAATCAACAGTGCCAAGTCTTACTTCTCGATGAAGTAAAAATCTGTGAAAGTGAGTTATAGTCCCACTTTTAAAATCTAATATTTTTGGGATGAGAATACATGCAGGTTTTATAAATGATTTACAAAATAGACACAAGTACGTGAAACTACATTCTATGGTTGAATTATCGAAATCGAATATGCCCCTTTTTATTAAGTCTGGAAATCTAAGAATTAGGGAACAGACACCCTAATTGACGCGAATCCTAAAGATAGATCTATTGGGCCTAACAAACCCCATCCAAAGTACCAGATGCTTTAGTACTTCGAAATTTATATCATATCCGAAGGGTGTCCCGGAATGATGGGGATATTCTTATATATGCATCTTGTTAATGTCGGTTACCAGGTGTTCACCATATGAATGATTTTTATCTCTATGTATGGGATGTGTATTGAAATATGAAATCTTGTGGTCTATTGTTACGATTTGATATATATAGGTTAAACCTATAACTCACCAACATTTTTGTTGACGTTTAAAGCATGTTTATTCTCAGGTGAATATTAAGAGCTTCCAATGTTGCATACTAAAATAAGGACAAGATTTGGAGTCCATGTTTGTATGATATTGTGTAAAAACTGCATTCAAGAAACTGATTTCGATGTAACATATTTGTATTGTAAACCATTATGTAATGGTCGTGTGTAAACAGGATATTTTAGATTATCATTATTTGATAATCTACGTAAAGCTTTTTAAACCTTTATTTATGAAATAAAGGTTATGGTTTGTTTTAAAAATGAATGCAGTCTTTAAAAAACGTCTCATATAGAGGTCAAAATCTCGCAACGAAATCAATTAATATGGAACGTTTTTAATCAATAAGAACGGGACATTTCAGTTGGTATCCGAGCGTTGGTCTTAGAAAACCAGAATTTTGCATTAGTGTATCTTATCTAGTTTGTTAGGATGCATTAGTGAGTCTGGACTTCGACCGTGTTTACTTGAAAAATGATTGCTTAACAAATTTTGTTGGAAACTATATATTTTTAACATGTGAATATTATGTGATATATTAATCTCTTAACGCGTTTGATATTATGTGATAGATGTCTACCTCTAGAACAAGTCCCATTGACTCACCTAATAATAATGAAGAGTCAAATGTAAATTGGAATGATTCGTGGACTGATTCACAAGTTCCCGAAGAGGAACCGGAAGAAGAGTCGGAACCAGAAGAAGAATCGGAACCTGAAGAAGAATCGGAACCGGATGAAGAAATAGAACCGGTGGGGAAAATAATAAAACGGTTAAGTAAAAGAAAATCCTCAACCAACCGACCAAGGTTAATTATGGTCAATGGTGTTTCCGCCAAGGAAGCAAAATATTGGGAGAAATTATAGAAATTACCCCAACTGAATTTAAAAAGGAAAAAGAAAATAATAAGAGAAAGGGCATAAAAATAGAGAAATCTAATTCCAACCCCGATGAACTTTATATGTATCGTCAACCCCCGAAGTCCTTAAGTTGTAACAATGACCTGGGAACCTCTAAACCACCAGGTTTTTCTAAACCAATGTGGATAACGACGGCTCGTATTAGGGGAACATCATATATCCCTAGAAACTTGGCAAAATGAACCAAAACCGAAGAAGAAGAAACAAGCGAGTCGGAATAAGATAGTTGTATTCGTGTGGTGTAATATAAGTAATATAGTGTGCTTATGCTTTATGATATATGTAAAAATTGCTTGTATTAATAAGTATTTTTTTTATGAATCTAACTCTTGTCTATTTTACAGTATAGAAACACAAAATGGATAGACAACCCAATATTTTAAGAGACCTACCCGGAGACATGATTGATGAAATCTTGTCTAGAGTCGGCCAGAATTCCTCGGCACAACTATTTAAGGCGAGATCAGTTTGTAAGAAATTCGAAGAACGTTCCAAGAATGCCTTGGTTTATAAAAGGCTTTCGTTCGAAAGATGGGGGATATCACATTGGGAAATCCATAAGTTACGATGTGTTTACTTTGACGCATATATTGCGGGGAACCCAAATGCTATTTTACGCAATGGGTTAAGAAATTATTTTGACTCAATATATCCGAATATTGGACTTCGTGATTTAGAAAAAGCGGCTAACATGCAACATAAAGAAGCATGTTATGCTTACGGATTAGTAATGTTCGCTTCTCACCAAAGTGAGAACAAGAACATCGGGCTACAACTATTAAACAAAACGTTCCCACAAGTGACGGAGTCGGTAATTGGGGTAAGAAATGAGGTTTTTAGATTGTTACAGGACTGTTGGACATTACGTAACCCTCGTCCCTTTGACGATGTTACAACACGCTATCTTATCAACGGCCATAACGGTTATGTTCCACAAGACCAAGGATGGGAAGTAATCCTAGTAAAACCAGAATGCATGACTTGTTTCTGGACGTATGAAGTACGTGTCTTTATTGTCTTTGCTGAACGACTTGTGTACTAGCTAGAATTATCTTCACAACCATCTTGTATCAAATTTATTGTGTGCTATATTTCATGCTATATGTAAGATAAGCGGTATTGTAAGTTTGTAAAATATTGTGTAAAAGTTTGAAGAAATATTATTATAATCAGTTTTTCATATAGAATTGTAGTAGTTGAATTGTATATTAGCTACTAAGTATGAACTTAACGGGTAGGTACTACCCGAATTTAAACTTATAAAACGCTAATATGAAGAAAAAGCTTTTATAAATGAGTTCATATTATGCTACGAAATACTATTAACTACTCTTAATATTCTGTATGATTAACTTGTTCCATTTCACTATTTTGAAGGAAATGGCACCGACTACTCGACACACCGTGAATATGAATGAAGAGGAATTCCGTACTTTTCTAGCTTCAAACATAGCCGCAGTACAAGCTGCGCTACATACCAACAATAACCTTGGATATAGCAGTACAGGAAATCGTGTAGGATGCACCTACAAAGAATTCACTGCCTGCAAACCTTTGGAATTTGATGGAACCGAAGGACCGATCGGATTGAAACGGTGGACCGAGAAGGTCGAATCGGTGTTTGCCATAAGTAAGTGTACTGAAGAGAACAAAGTGAAGTACGCTACGCATACCTTCACACTGCGTTAACATGGTGGAATACCTATCTAGAGCAAGTGGGACAAGACGATGCGTACGCACTACCGTGGTCAGCATTCAAGCACTTGATGAACGAGAGGTACCGTCCTAGAACCGAGGTCAATAAGCTCAAGACAGAACTTAGAGGGTTACGAACCCAAGGATTTGATATTACCACGTACGAAAGACGATTCACAGAATTGTGCCTATTGTGTCCGGGAGCATTCGAAGATGAGGAAGAGAAGATCGACGCGTTTGTGAAAGGATTACCGGAAAGAATCCAAGAAGATATAAGTTCACACGAGCCCGCCTCCATACAACAGGCATGTAGAATGGCTCACAAACTAGTGAACCAGATTGAAAAAAGAATTAAAGAACACACTGCTGAAGAGGCCAATGTGAAACAAGTCAAAAGAAAGTGGGAGGAAAACGGTGATAAGAATCACCAATACAACAACAAAAGCAATTACAACAATAATCGCAACAATTATCCCAACAATCGCAACATCAATCGCAACTACAATAAACGGCCCAACAACAACAACAACAATAACAACAACAACAACAACAGCAACTACAACAATCATCCCAACAACAATAATAACCGCAACAACAACAACAATCAGAAGCAGCTATGCCAAAGGTGTGAAAAGTATCACTCGGGGTTCTGCACCAAATTTTGCAACAAGTGTAAAAGAAATGGTCATAGCGCAGCGAAGTGTGAGGTCTACGGACCAGGGGAAAATAGAACGAAAGGAACAAATGGTGTCGGAACGAGTAATGGCGGAGCAAGTAGTGTCGGAGCAAGTTATGCCAATGTAGTTTGTTATAAATGTGGAAAACCGGGCCACATTATTAGAAATTGCCTGAACCAGGAGAACACGAATGGACAAGGCCGCGAAAGAGTTTTCAATATTAATGCGGCAGAGGCACAGGAAGACCTGGAGCTTGTTACGGGTACGTTTCTTATTGACAATAAATCTGCTTACGTTTTATTTGATTCGGGTGCGGATAGAAGCTATATGAGTAGAGATTTTTGTGCTAAATTAAGTTGTCCATTGACGCCTTTGGATAGTAAATTTTTACTCGAATTAGCAAATGGTAAATTAATTTCAGCAGAAAATATATGTCGGAATCGAGAAATTAAACTGGTTAGCGAAACATTTAAGATTGATTTGATACCAGTAGAGTTAGGGAGTTTTGATGTGATAATCGGTATGGACTGGTTGAAAGAAGTGAAAGCAGAGATCGTTTGTTACAAAAATGCAATTCACATTATACGAGAAAAAGGAAAACCCTTAATGGTGTACGGAGAAAAGGGCAACACGAAGCTACATCTTATTAGTAATTTGAAGGCACAAAAACTAATAAGAAAAGGTTGCTATGCTGTTCTAGCACACGTCAAAAAAGTACAAACTGAAGAAAAGAGCATCAATGATGTTCCCATTGCAAAAGAATTTCCCGATGTATTTCCGAAAGAATTACCGGGATTACCCCCACATCGATCCGTTGAATTTCAAATAGATCTTGTACCAGGAGCTGCACCAATAGCTCGTGCTCCTTACAGACTCGCACCCAGCGAGATGAAAGAACTGCAAAGCCAATTACAAGAACTTTTAGAGCGTGGTTTCATTCGACCAAGCACATCACCGTGGGGAGCTCCTGTTTTGTTTGTCAAGAAGAAAAATGGTACATTCAGGTTGTGTATCGACTACCGAGAGTTGAACAAACTTACCATCAAGAACCGCTACCCACTACCGAGAATCGACGACTTATTTGATCAACTACAAGGCTCGTCTGTTTATTCAAAGATTGACTTACGTTCCGGGTATCATCAAATGCGGGTGAAAGAAGATGATATTCCAAAGACTTCTTTCAGAACACGTTACGGTCATTACGAGTTTATGGTCATGCCATTTGGTTTAACTAATGAACCAGCTGTGTTCATGGACCTTATGAACCGAGTGTGTGGACCATTCCTTGACAAGTTTGTCATTGTTTTCATTGATGACATACTTATTTACTCAAAGAATGACCAAGAGCACGGTGAACATTTGAGAAAGGTGTTAGAAGTATTGAGGAAGGAAGAATTGTACGCTAAATTTTCAAAGTGTGCATTTTGGTTGGAAGAAGTTCAATTTCTCGGTCACATAGTGAACAAAAAAGGTATTAAGGTGGATCCGGCAAAGATAGAAACTGTTGAAAAGTGGGAAACCCCGAAAACTCCGAAACACATACGCCAGTTTTTAGGACTAGCTGGTTACTACAGAAGGTTCATCCAAGACTTTTCCAGAATAGCAAAACCCTTGACTGCATTAACGCATAAAGGGAAGAAATTTGAATGGAAGGATGAACAAAAGGAAAGCGTTTCAGTTATTGAAGAAAAAGCTAACTACGGCACCTATATTGTCATTGCCTGAAGGGAATGATGATTTTGTGATTTATTGTGACGCATCAAAGAAAGGTCTCGGTTGTGTATTAATGCAACGAACGAAGGTGATTGCTTATGCGTCTAGACAATTGAAGATTCACGAGCAAAATTATACGATGCATGATTTGGAATTAGGCGCGGTTGTTTTTGCATTAAAGACTTGGAGGCACTACTTATATGGGGTCAAAAGTATTATATATACCGACCACAAAAGTCTTCAACACATATTTAATCAGAAACAACTGAATATGAGGCAGCGTAGGTGGATTGAATTGTTGAATGATTACGACTTTGAGATTCGTTACCACCCAGGGAAGGCAAATGTGGTAGCCGATGCCTTGAGCAGGAAGGACAGAGAACCCATTCGAGTAAAATCTATGAATATAATGATTCATAATAACCTTACTACTCTAATAAAGGAGGCGCAACAAGGAGTTTTAAAAGAGGGAAATTTAAAGGATGAAATACCCAAAGGATCGGAGAAGCATCTTAATATTCGGGAAGACGGAACCCGGTATAGGGCTGAAAGGATTTGGGTACCAAAATTTGGAGATATGAGAGAAATGGTACTTAGAGAAGCTCATAAAACCAGATACTCAATACATCCTGGAACGGGGAAGATGCACAAGTATCTCAAGAAACATTTTTGGTGGCCGGGTATGAAAGTCGATGTTGCTAAATACGTAGGAGAATGTTTGACGTGTTCTAAGGTCAAAGCTGAGCATCAGAAACCATCAGGTCTACTTCAACAACCCGAAATCCCGGAATGGAAATGGGAAAATATTACCATGGATTTCATCACTAAATTGCCAAGGACTGCAAGTGGTTTTGATACTATTTGTGAAATGTCCCGTTCTTATTGATTAAAAACGTTCCATATTAATTGATTTCGTTGCGAGGTTTTGACCTCTATATGAGACGTTTTTCAAAGACTGCATTCATTTTTAAAACAAACCATAACCTTTATTTCATAGATAAAGGTTTTAAAAAGCTTTACGTAGATTATCAAATAATGATAATCTAAAATATCCTGTTTACACACGACCATTACATAATGGTTTACAATACAAATATGTTACAACAAAATAAGTTTCTTGAATGCAGTTTTTACACAATATCATACAAGCATGGACTCCAAATCTCGTCCTTATTTAAGTATGCGACAGCGGAAGCTCTTAATAATCACCTGAGAATAAACATGCTTAAAACGTCAACAAAAATGTTGGTGAGTTATAGGTTTAACCTATATATATCAAATCATAATAATAGACCACAAGATTTCATATTTCAATACACATCCCATACATAGAGATAAAAATCATTCATATGGTGAACACCTGGTAACCGACATTAACAAGATGCATATATAAGAATATCCCCATCATTCCGGGACACCCTTCGGATATGATATAAATTTCGAAGTACTAAAGCATCCGGTACTTTGGATGGGGTTTGTTAGGCCCAATAGATCTATCTTTAGGATTCGCGTCAATTAGGGTGTCTGTTCCCTAATTCTTAGAATACCAGACTTAATAAAAAGGGGCATATTCGATTTCGATAATTCAACCATAGAATGTAGTTTCACGTACTTGTGTCTATTTTGTAAATCATTTATAAAACCTGCATGTATTCTCATCCCAAAAATATTAGATTTTAAAAGTGGGACTATAACTCACTTTCACAGATTTTTACTTCGTCAGGAAGTAAGACTTGGCCACTGTTGATTCACGAACCTATAACAATATATACATATATATTAAAGTATGTTCAAAGTATATTTACAACACTTTTAATATATTTTGATGTTTTAAGTTTATTAAGTCAGCTGTCCTCGTTAGTAACCTATAACTAGTTGTCCACAGTTAAATGTACAGAAATAAATCGATAAATATTATCTTGAATCAATCCACGACCCAGTGTATACGTATCTCAGTATTGATCACAACTCAAACTATATATATTTTGGAATCAACCTCAACCCTGTATAGCTAACTCCAACATTCACATATAGAGTGTCTATGGTTGTTCCGAAATATATATAGATGTGTCGACATGATAGGTCGAAACATTGTATACGTGTCTATGGTATCTCAAGATTACATAATATACAATACAAGTTGATTAAGTTATGGTTGGAATAGATTTGTTACCAATTTTCACGTAGCTAAAATGAGAAAAATTATCCAATCTTGTTTTACCCATAACTTCTTCATTTTAAATCCGTTTTGAGTGAATCAAATTGCTATGATTTCATATTGAACTCTATTTTATGAATCTAAACCGAAAAAGTATAGGTTTATAGTCGGAAAAATAAGTTACAAGTCGTTTTTGTAAAGGTAGTCATTTCAGTCGAAAGAACGACGTCTAGATGACCATTTTAGAAAACATACTTCCACTTTGAGTTTAACCATAATTTTTGGATATAGTTTCATGTTCATAATAAAAATCATTTTCTCAGAATAACAACTTTTAAATCAAAGTTTATCATAGTTTTTAATTAACTAACCCAAAACAGCCCGCGGTGTTACTACGACGGCGTAAATCCGGTTTTACGGTGTTTTTCGTGTTTCCAGGTTTTAAATCATTAAGTTAGTATATCATATAGATATAGAACATGTGTTTAGTTGATTTTAAAAGTCAAGTTAGAAGGATTAACTTTTGTTTGCGAACAAGTTTAGAATTAACTAAACTATGTTCTAGTGATTACAAGTTTAAACCTTCGAATAAGATAGCTTTATATGTATGAATCGAATGATGTTATGAACATCATTACTACCTTAATTTCCTTGGATAAACCTACTGGAAAAGAGAAAAATAGATCTAGCTTCAATGGATCCTTGGATGGCTCGAAGTTCTTGAAGCAGAATCATGACACGAAAACAAGTTCAAGTAAGATCATCACTTGAAATAAGATTGTTATAGTTATAGAAATTGAACCAAAGTTTGAATATGATTATTACCTTGTATTAGAATGATAACCTACTGTAAGAAACAAAGATTTCTTGAGGTTGGATGATCACCTTACAAGATTGGAAGTGAGCTAGCAAACTTGAAAGTATTCTTGATTTTATGAAACTAGAACTTTTGGAATTTATGAAGAACACTTAGAACTTGAAGATAGAACTTGAGAGAGATCAATTAGATGAAGAAAATTGAAGAATGAAAGTGTTTGTAGGTGTTTTTGGTCGTTGGTGTATGGATTAGATATAAAGGATATGTAATTTTGTTTTCATGTAAATAAGTCATGAATGATTACTCATATTTTTGTAATTTTATGAGATATTTCATGCTAGTTGCCAAATGATGGTTCCCACATGTGTTAGGTGACTCACATGGGCTGCTAAGAGCTGATCATTGGAGTGTATATACCAATAGTACATACATCTAAAAGCTGTGTATTGTACGAGTACGAATACGGGTGCATACGAGTAGAATTGTTGATGAAACTGAACGAGGATGTAATTGTAAGCATTTTTGTTAAGTAGAAGTATTTTGATAAGTGTATTGAAGTCTTTAAAAAGTGTATAAATACATATTAAAACACTACATGTATATACATTTTAACTGAGTCGTTAAGTCATCGTTAGTCGTTACATGTAAGTGTTGTTTTGAAACCTTTAGGTTAACGATCTTGTTAAATGTTGTTAACCCAATGTTTATAATATCAAATGAGATTTTAAATTATTATATTATCATGATATTATCATGTATGAATATCTCTTAATATGATATATATACATTAAATGTCTTTACAACGATAATCGTTACATATATGTCTCGTTTAAAAATCATTAAGTTAGTAGTCTTGTTTTTACATATGTAGTTCATTGTTAATATACTTTATGATATGTTTTCTTATCATAGTATCATGTTAACTATATATATATATCCATATATATGTCATCATATAGTTTTTACAAGTTTTAACGTTCGTGAATCACCGGTCAACTTGGGTGGTCAATTGTCTATATGAAACATATTTCAATTAATCAAGTCTTAACAAGTTTGATTGCTTAACATGTTGGAAACATTTAATCATGTAAATATCAATCTCAATTAATATATATATAAACATGGAAAAGTTCGGGTCACTACAGTACCTACCCGTTAAATAAATTTCGTCCCGAAATTTTAAGCTGTTGAAGGTATTGACGAATCTTCTGGAAATAGATGCGGGTATTTCTTCTTCATCTGATCTTCAAGCTCCCAGGTGAACTCGGGTCCTCTACGAGCATTCCATCGAACCTTAACAATTGGTATCTTATTTTGCTTAAGTCTTTTAACCTCACGATCCATTATTTCGACGGGTTCTTCGATGAATTGAAGTTTTTCGTTGATTTGGATTTCATCTAACGGAATAGTGAGATCTTCTTTAGCAAAACATTTCTTTAAATTCGAGACGTGGAAAGTGTTATGTACATCCGCGAGTTGTTGAGGTAACTCTAGTCGGTAAGCTACTGGTCCGATACGATCAATAATCTTGAATGGTCCAATATACCTTGGATTTAATTTCCCTCGTTTACCAAATCGAACAACGCCTTTCCAAGGTGCAACTTTAAGCATGACCATCTCTCCAATTTCAAATTCTATATCTTTTCTTTTAATGTCAGCGTAGCTCTTTTGTCGACTTTGGGCAGTTTTCAACCGTTGCTGAATTTGGATGATCTCCTCGGTAGTTTCTTGTATAATCTCTGGACCCGTAATCTGTCTATCCCCCACTTCACTCCAACAAATCGGAGACCTGCACTTTCTACCATAAAGTGCTTCAAACGGCGCCATCTCAATGCTTGAATGGTAGCTGTTGTTGTAGGAAAATTCTGCTAACGGTAGATGTCGATCCCAACTGTTTCTGAAATCAATAACACATGCTCGTAGCATGTCTTCAAGCGTTTGTATCGTCCTTTCGCTCTGTCCATCAGTTTGTGGATGATAGGCAGTACTCATGTCTAGACGAGTTCCTAATGCTTGCTGTAATGTCTGCCAGAATCTTGAAATAAATCTGCCATCCCTATCAGAGATAATAGAGATTGGTATTCCATGTCTGGAGACGACTTCCTTCAAATACAGTCGTGCTAACTTCTCCATCTTGTCATCTTCTCTTATTGGTAGGAAGTGTGCTGATTTGGTGAGACGGTCAACTATTACCCAAATAGTATCAAAACCACTTGCAGTCCTTGGCAATTTAGTGATGAAATCCATGGTAATGTTTTCCCATTTCCATTCCGGGATTTCGGGTTGTTGAAGTAGACCTGATGGTTTCTGATGCTCAGCTTTGACCTTAGAACACGTCAAACATTCTCCTACGTATTTAGCAACATCGGCTTTCATACCCGGCCACCAAAAATGTTTCTTGAGATCCTTGTACATCTTCCCCGTTCCAGGATGTATTGAGTATCTGGTTTTATGAGCTTCTCTAAGTACCATTTCTCTCATATCTCCAAATTTTGGTACCCAAATCCTTTCAGCCCTATACCGGGTTCCGTCTTCCCGAATATTAAGATGCTTCTCCGATCCTTTGGGTATTTCATCCTTTAAATTTCCCTCTTTTAAAACTCCTTGTTGCGCCTCCTTTATTTGAGTAGTAATGTTATTATGAATCATTATATTCATAGATTTTACTCGAATGGGTTCTCTGTCCTTCCTGCTCAAGGCATCGGCTACCATATTTGCCTTCCCCGGGTGGTAACGAATCTCAAAGTCGTAATCATTCAATAATTCAATCCACCTACGCTGCCTCATATTCAGTTGTTTCTGATTAAATATGTGTTGAAGACTTTTGTGGTCGGTATATATAATACTTTTGACCCCATATAAGTAGTGCCTCCAAGTCTTTAATGCAAAAACAACCGCGCCTAATTCCAAATCATGCGTCGTATAATTTTGTTCGTGAATCTTCAATTGTCTAGACGCATAAGCAATCACCTTCGTTCGTTGCATTAATACACAACCGAGACCTTGCTTTGATGCATCACAATAAATCACAAAATCATCATTCCCTTCAGGCAATGACAATATAGGTGCCGTAGTTAGCTTTTTCTTCAATAACTGAAACGCTTTCTCTTGTTCATCATTCCATTCAAATTTCTTCCCTTTATGCGTTAATGCAGTCAACGGTTTTGCTATTCTGGAAAAGTCTTGGATGAACCTTCTGTAGTAACCAGCTAGTCCTAAAAACTGGCGTATGTGTTTCGGAGTTTTCGGGGTTTCCCACTTTTCAACAGTTTCTATCTTTGCCGGATCCACCTTAATACCTTCTTTGTTCACTATGTGACCGAGGAATTGAACTTCTTCCAACCAAAATGCACACTTTGAAAACTTAGCGTACAATTCTTCCTTCCTCAATACTTCTAACACCTTTCTCAAATGTTCACCGTGTTCTTGGTCATTCTTTGAGTAAATAAGTATGTCATCAATGAAAACAATGACAAACTTGTCAAGGTATGGTCCACACACTCGGTTCATAAGGTCCATGAACACAGCTGGTGCATTAGTTAAACCAAACGGCATGACCATAAACTCGTAATGACCGTAACGTGTTCTGAAAGTAGTCTTTGGAATATCATCTTCTTTCACCCGCATTTGATGATACCCGGAACGTAAGTCAATCTTTGAATAAACAGACGAGCCTTGTAGTTGATCAAATAAGTCATCGATTCTCGGTAGTGGGTAGCGGTTCTTGATGGTAAGTTTGTTCAACTCTCGGTAGTCGATACACAACCTGAATGTACCATCTTTCTTCTTGACAAACAAAACAGGAGCTCCCCACGGTGATGTGCTTGGTCGAATGAAACCACGCTCTAAAAGTTCTTGTAATTGGCTTTGTAGTTCTTTCATCTCGCTGGGTGCGAGTCTGTAAGGAGCACGAGCTATTGGTGCAGCTCCTGGTACAAGATCTATTTGAAATTCAACGGATCGATGTGGGGGTAATCCCGGTAATTCTTTCGGAAATACATCAGGAAATTCTTTTGCGACAGGAACATCATTGATGCTCTTTTCTTCAGTTTGTACTTTCTCGACATGTGCTAGAACAGCATAGCAACCTTTTCTTATTAGTTTTTGTGCCTTCAAATTACTAATAAGATGTAGCTTCGTGTTGCCCTTTTCTCCGTACACCATTAAGGGTTTTCCTTTTTCTCGTATAATGCGAATTGCATTTTTGTAACAAACGATCTCCGCTTTCACTTCTTTCAACCAGTCCATACCGATTATCACATCAAAACTCCCTAACTCTACTGGTATCAAATCAATCTTAAATGTTTCGCTAACCAGTTTAATTTCTCGATTCCGACATATATTATCTGCTGAAATTAATTTACCATTTGCTAATTCGAGTAAAAATTTACTATCCAAAGGCGTCAATGGACAACTTAATTTAGCACAAAAATCTCTACTCATATAGCTTCTATCCGCACCCGAATCAAATAAAACGTAAGCAGATTTATTGTCAATAAGAAACGTACCCGTAACAAGCTCCGGGTCTTCCTGTGCCTCTGCCGCATTAATATTGAAAACTCTTCCCCGGCCTTGTCCATTCGTGTTCTCCTGGTTCGGGCAATTTCTAATAATGTGGCCCGGTTTTCCACATTTATAACAAACTACATTGGCATAACTTGCTCCGACACTACTTGCTCCGCCATTACTCATTCCGACACCATTTGTTCCTTTCGTTCTATTAACCCCTGGTCCGTAGACCTCACACTTCGCCGCGCTATGAACATTTCTTTTACACTTGTTGCAAAATTTGGTGCAGAACCCCGAGTGATTCTTTTCACACCTTTGGCATAGCTGCTTCTGATTGTTGTTGTTGTTGCGGTTATTATTGTTGTTGGGATGATTGTTGTAGTTGCTGTTGTTGTTGTTGTTGGGCCGTTTGTTGTAGTTGCGATTGATGTTGCGATTGTTGGGATAATTGTTGCGATTATTGTTGTAATTGCTGTTGTTGTTGTATTGGTGATTCTTATCACCGTTTTCCTCCCACTTTCTTTTGACTTGCTTCACATTGGCCTCTTCAGCAGTCTGTTCTTTAATTCTTTCTTCAATTTGGTTCACGAGTTTGTGAGCCATTCTACATGCCTGTTGTATGGAGGCGGGCTCGTGTGAACTTATATCTTCTTGGATTCTTTCCGGTAATCCTTTCACAAACGCGTCGATCTTCTCTTCCTCATCTTCGAATGCTCCCGGACACAATAGGCACAATTCTGTGAATCGTCTTTCGTACGTGGTAATATCAAATCCTTGGGTTCGTAACCCTCTAAGTTCTGTCTTGAGCTTATTGACCTCGGTTCTGGGACGGTACTTCTCGTTCATCAAGTGCTTGAATGCTGACCACGGTAGTGCGTACGCATCGTCTTGTCCCACTTGCTCTAGATAGGTATTCCACCATGTTAACGCAGAACCTGTGAAGGTATGCGTAGCGTACTTCACTTTGTCCTCTTCAGTACACTTACTTATGGCAAACACCGATTCAACCTTCTCGGTCCACCGTTTCAATCCGATCGGTCCTTCGGTTCCATCAAATTCCAAAGGTTTGCAGGCAGTGAATTCTTTGTAGGTGCATCCTACACTATTTCCTGTACTGCTAGATCCAAGGTTATTGTTGGTATGTAACGCAGCCTGTACTGCGGCTATGTTTGAAGCTAGAAAAGTACGGAATTCCTCTTCATTCATATTCACGGTGTGTCGAGTAGTCGGTGCCATTTCCTTCAAAATAGTTAAATGGAACAAGTTAATCATACAGAATATTAAGAGTAGTTAATAGTATTTCGTAGCATAATATGAACTCATTTATAAAAGCTTTTTCTTCATATTAGCGTTTTATAAGTTTAAATTCGGGTAGTACCTACCCGTTAAGTTCATACTTAGTAGCTAATATACAATTCAACTACTACAATTCTATATGAAAAACTGATTATAATAATATTTCGCGTTCAAACTTTTATACAATATTTTACAAACTTACAATACCGCTTATTTTACATAAAGCATGAAATATAGCACACAATAACTTTGATACAAGATAGTTGTGAAGATAATTCTAGCTAGTACACAAGTCGTTCAGCAAAGGCAATAAAGACACGTAATTCATACGTCCAGAAACAAGTCATGCATTCTGGTTTTACTAGGACTACTTCCCATCCTTGGTCTTGTGCAACATAACCGTTATGGCCGTTGATAAGACAGCGTGTTGTAACGTCATCAAAGGGATGAGGGTTACGTAATGTCCAACAGTCCCGTAATAATCTAAAAACCTCATTTCTTACCCCAATTACCGACTCCGTCACTTGTGGAAACGTTTTGTTTAATAGTTGTAGCCCGATGTTCTTGTTCTCACTTTGGTGAGAAGCGAACATTACTAATCCGTAAGCATAACATGCTTCTTTATGTTGCATGTTAGCCGCTTTTTCTAAATCACGAAGTCCAATATTCGGATATATTGAGTCAAAATAATTTCTTAACCCGTTGCATAAAATAGCATTTGGGTTCCCCGCAATATATGCGTCAAAGTAAACACATCGTAACTTATGGGTTTCCCAATGTGATATCCCCCATCTTTCAAACGAAAGTCTCTTATAAACCAAGACATTCTTGGAACGTTCTTCGAATGTCTTACAAACTGATCTCGCCTTAAATAGTTGTGCCGAAGAATTCTGGACGACTCTAGACAAGATTTCATCAATCATGTCTCCGGGTAGGTCTCTTAAAATATTGGGTTGTCTATCCATTTTGTGTTTTTAAACTGTAAAATAGACAAGAGTTAGATTCATAAAAAAATACTTATTAATACAAGCAATTTTTACATATATCATAAAGCATAAGAACACTATATTACATATATTACACCACACGAATACAACTATCTTATTCCGACTCGCTCGTTTCTTCTTCTTCGGTTTTGATTCGTTTTGCCAAGTTTCTAGGGATATATGATGTTCCCCTAATACGAGCCGTCGTTGTCCACATTGGTTTAGAAAAACCTGGTGGTTTAGAGGTTCCCGGGTCATTGTTACAACTTAAGGACTTCGGGCGTTGACGATACATATAAAGTTCATCGGGGTTGGAATTAGATTTCTCTATTTTTATGCCCTTTCCCTTATTATTTTCTTTTGCCTTTTTAAATTCAGTTGGGGTAATTTCTATAACATCATCGGAATTCTCGTCGGAATCCGATTCATCGGAGAATTGGTAATCCTCCCAATATTTTGCTTCCTTGGCGGAAACACCATTGACCATAATTAACCTTGGTCGGTTGGTTGAGGATTTTCTTTTACTTAACCGTTTTATTATTTCCCCCACCGGTTCTATTTCTTCATCCGGTTCCGATTCTTCTTCCGGTTCCGATTCTTCTTCCGGTTCCGACTCTTCTTCCGGTTCCTCTTCGGGAACTTGTGAATCAGTCCACGAATCATTCCAATTTACATTTGACTCTTCATTATTATTAGGTGAGTCAATGGGACTTGTTCTAGAGGTAGACATCTATCACATAATATCAAACGCGTTAAGAGATTAATATATCACATAATATTCACATGTTAAAAATATATAGTTTCCAACAAAATTTGTTAAGCAATCATTTTTCAAATAAACACGGTCGAAGTCCAGACTCACTAATGCATCCTAACAAACTCGATAAGACACACTAATGCAAAATTCTGGTTCTCTAAGACCAACGCTCTGATACCAACTGAAATGTCCCGTTCTTATTGATTAAAAACGTTCCATATTAATTGATTTCGTTGCGAGGTTTTGACCTCTATATGAGACGTTTTTCAAAGACTGCATTCATTTTTAAAACAAACCATAACCTTTATTTCATAGATAAAGGTTTTAAAAAGCTTTACGTAGATTATCAAATAATGATAATCTAAAATATCCTGTTTACACACGACCATTACATAATGGTTTACAATACAAATATGTTACAACAAAATAAGTTTCTTGAATGCAGTTTTTACACAATATCATACAAGCATGGACTCCAAATCTCGTCCTTATTTAAGTATGCGACAGCGGAAGCTCTTAATAATCACCTGAGAATAAACATGCTTAAAACGTCAACAAAAATGTTGGTGAGTTATAGGTTTAACCTATATATATCAAATCATAATAATAGACCACAAGATTTCATATTTCAATACACATCCCATACATAGAGATAAAAATCATTCATATGGTGAACACCTGGTAACCGACATTAACAAGATGCATATATAAGAATATCCCCATCATTCCGGGACACCCTTCGGATATGATATAAATTTCGAAGTACTAAAGCATCCGGTACTTTGGATGGGGTTTGTTAGGCCCAATAGATCTATCTTTAGGATTCGCGTCAATTAGGGTGTCTGTTCCCTAATTCTTAGATTACCAGACTTAATAAAAAGGGGCATATTCGATTTCGATAATTCAACCATAGAATGTAGTTTCACGTACTTGTGTCTATTTTGTAAATCATTTATAAAACCTGCATGTATTCTCATCCCAAAAATATTAGATTTTAAAAGTGGGACTATAACTCACTTTCACAGATTTTTACTTCGTCAGGAAGTAAGACTTGGCCACTGTTGATTCACGAACCTATAACAATATATACATATATATTAAAGTATGTTCAAAGTATATTTACAACACTTTTAATATATTTTGATGTTTTAAGTTTATTAAGTCAGCTGTCCTCGTTAGTAACCTATAACTAGTTGTCCACAGTTAGATGTACAGAAATAAATCGATAAATATTATCTTGAATCAATCCACGACCCAGTGTATACGTATCTCAGTATTGATCACAACTCAAACTATATATATTTTGGAATCAACCTCAACCCTGTATAGCTAACTCCAACATTCACATATAGAGTGTCTATGGTTGTTCCGAAATATATATAGATGTGTCGACATGATAGGTCGAAACATTGTATACGTGTCTATGGTATCTCAAGATTACATAATATACAATACAAGTTGATTAAGTTATGGTTGGAATAGATTTGTTACCAATTTTCACGTAGCTAAAATGAGAAAAATTATCCAATCTTGTTTTACCCATAACTTCTTCATTTTAAAGCCGTTTTGAGTGAATCAAATTGCTATGATTTCATATTGAACTCTATTTTATGAATCTAAACAGAAAAAGTATAGGTTTATAGTCGGAAAAATAAGTTACAAGTCGATTTTGTAAAGGTAGTAATTTCAGTCGAAAGAACGACGTCTAGATGACCATTTTAGAAAACATACTTCCACTTTGAGTTTAACCATAATTTTTGGATATAGTTTCATGTTCATAATAAAAATCATTTTCTCAGAATAACAACTTTTAAATCAAAGTTTATCATAGTTTTTAATTAACTAACCCAAAACAGCCCGCGGTGTTACTACGACGGCGTAAATCCGGTTTTACGGTGTTTTTCGTGTTTCCAGGTTTTAAATCATTAAGTTAGTATATCATATAGATATAGAACATGTGTTTAGTTGATTTTAAAAGTCAAGTTAGAAGGATTAACTTTTGTTTGCGAACAAGTTTAGAATTAACTAAACTATGTTCTAGTGATTACAAGTTTAAACCTTCGAATAAGATAGCTTTATATGTATGAATCGAATGATGTTATGAACATCATTACTACCTTAATTTCCTTGGATAAACCTACTGGAAAAGAGAAAAATGGATCTAGCTTCAATGGATCCTTGGATGGCTCGAAGTTCTTGAAGCAGAATCATGACACGAAAACAAGTTCAAGTAAGATCATCACTTGAAATAAGATTGTTATAGTTATAGAAATTGAACCAAAGTTTGAATATGATTATTACCTTGTATTAGAATGATAACCTACTGTAAGAAACAAAGATTTCTTGAGGTTGGATGATCACCTTACAAGATTGGAAGTGAGCTAGCAAACTTGAAAGTATTCTTGATTTTATGAAACTAGAACTTTTGGAATTTATGAAGAACACTTAGAACTTGAAGATAGAACTTGAGAGAGATCAATTAGATGAAGAAAATTGAAGAATGAAAGTGTTTTTAGGTGTTTTTGGTCGTTGGTGTATGGATTAGATATAAAGGATATGTAATTTTGTTTTCATGTAAATAAGTCATGAATGATTACTCATATTTTTGTAATTTTATGAGATATTTCATGCTAGTTGCCAAATGATGGTTCCCACATGTGTTAGGTGACTCACATGGGCTGCTAAGAGCTGATCATTGGAGTGTATATACCAATAGTACATACATCTAAAAGCTGTGTATTGTACGAGTACGAATACGGGTGCATACGAGTAGAATTGTTGATGAAACTGAACGAGGATGTAATTGTAAGCATTTTTGTTAAGTAGAAGTATTTTGATAAGTGTATTGAAGTCTTTCAAAAGTGTATAAATACATATTAAAACACTACATGTATATACATTTTAACTGAGTCGTTAAGTCATCGTTAGTCGTTACATGTAAGTGTTGTTTTGAAACCTTTAGGTTAACGATCTTGTTAAATGTTGTTAACCCAATGTTTATAATATCAAATGAGATTTTAAATTATTATATTATCATGATATTATCATGTATGAATATCTCTTAATATGATATATATACATTAAATGTCTTTACAACGATAATCGTTACATATATGTCTCGTTTAAAAATCATTAAGTTAGTAGTCTTGTTTTTACATATGTAGTTCATTGTTAATATACTTTATGATATGTTTTCTTATCATAGTATCATGTTAACTATATATATATCCATATATATGTCATCATACAGTTTTTACAAGTTTTAACGTTCGTGAATCACCGGTCAACTTGGGTGGTCAATTGTCTATATGAAACATATTTCAATTAATCAAGTCTTAACAAGTTTGATTGCTTAACATGTTGGAAACATTTAATCATGTAAATATCAATCTCAATTAATATATATATAAACATGGAAAAGTTCGGGTCACTACAATTTGGGTAATAGTTGATCGTCTCACCAAATCAGCACACTTCCTGCCAATAAGAGAAGATGACAAGATGGAGAAGTTAGCACGACTGTATTTGAAGGAAGTCGTCTCCAGACATGGAATACCAATCTCTATTATCTCTGATAGGGATGGAAGATTTATTTCAAGATTCTGGCAGACATTACAGCAAGCATTAGGAACTCGTCTAGACATGAGTACTGCCTATCATCCACAAACTGATGGGCAGAGCGAAAGGACGATACAAACGCTTGAAGACATGCTACGAGCATGTGTTATTGATTTCGGAAACAGTTGGGATCAACATCTATCGTTAGCAGAATTTTCCTACAACAACAGTTACCATTCAAGCATTGAGATGGTGCCGTTTGAAGCACTTTATGGTAGAAAGTGCAGGTCTCTGATTTGTTGGAGTGAAGTGGGGGATAGACAGATTACGGGTCCGGAGATTATACAAGAAACTACCGAGAAGATCATCCAAATTCAACAACGGTTGAAAACCGCCCAAAGTCGACAAATGAGCTACGCTCACATTAAAACAAAAGATATAGAATTGGAAATTGGAGAGATGGTCATGCTTAAAGTTGCACCTTGGAAAGGCGTTGTTCGATTTGGTAAATGAGGGAAATTAAATCCAAGGTATATTGGACCATTCAAGATTATTGATCGTGTCGGACCAGTAGCTTACCGACTTGAGTTACCTCAACAACTCGCGGCTGTACATAACACTTTTCACGTCTCGAATTTGAAGAAATGTTTTGCTAAAGAAGATCTCACTATTCCGTTAGATGAAATCCAAATCAACGAAAAACTCCAATTCATCGAAGAACCCGTCGAAATAATGGATCGTGAGGTTAAAAGACTTAAGCAAAACAAGATACCAATTGTTAAGGTTCAATGGAATGCTCGTAGAGGACCAGAGTTCACCTGGGAGCGTGAAGATTAGATGAAGAAGAAATACCCGCATCTATTTCCAGAAGATTCGTCAACACCTTCAACAGCTTAAAATTTCGAGACGAAATTTATTTAACGGGTAGGTACTGTAGTGACCCGAACTTTTCCATGTTTATATATATTAATTGAGATTGATATTTACATGATTAAATGCTTCCAACATGTTAAGCAATCAAACTTGTTAAGACTTGATTAATTGAAATATGTTTCATATAGACAATTGACCACCCAAGTTGACCGGCGATTCACGAACGTTAAAACTTGTAAAAACGACATGACAATATATATATGGATATACATATGGTTAACATGAGATTATGATAAGTAAGTATCTCCATAATTATATTAACAATGAGTTATATACATATAAACAAGACTACTAACTTAAGGATTTCGAAACGAGACATATATGTAACGATTATCGTTGTAACGACATTTAAATGTATATATATCGTATTAAGATATATTAATATATCATAATATCCTGATAATATAATAATTTAACATCTCATTAGATATAATAAACAATGGGTTAACAACATTAATTGAGATCGTTAACTTAAAGGTTTCAAAACAACACTTACATGTAACGACTAACGATGACTTAACGACTCAGTTAAAATGTATATACATGTAGTGTATTTAGATGTATTAAAATACTTTTAGAAGACTTCAAGACATATATCAAAACACTCATACTTAACGAAAATGGTTACAGTTACTTTCCCATTCTTTTCTTTCATCAAGAATTCTAGTCGTATTCTTACCCGTATTATACACAGCTTCAAAACGTACTTACTATGGGTATATACCAATAGGAACTAGCATGGGATTCCACTCTTGATTATGTCATGTATGACTAATCAATTTTAACTTCTACCATGAGCTATTCAACTAACTAGAACTCCTTGTCACTTCCAGTAGGTTTACTGTGATGCCCCGTACAAAACCATCGTGTACGAATCATCAACAACAGGATCATTACAAGGTTAAGTACTATATGCAATTTCAAAAAGAGTTGCATTCATTAATAAAGTGATGTCTAAACCAACATCGAATGTTTTACAATCCAAAAGCATGCTTCACTAAGTAGAAGCAAATAATAAGTGTATGTGACCACAATGGTCGTTACAAGTCATAGTTCAAAAGTACTAATGTTTGAATGCAAAATAAAGTAGTTCATGCGATAACAACTCTAAGCAGCGGGTGTTTACAGCACGACTAGTACACAGTGGAAGCAAGTAACCTTAAGCACCTGAGAAAAACATGCTTAAAAACGTCAACGCAAAGGTTGGTGAGCTATAGTTTAAGTATAACAGTAATATAAGGTAGGCCACGAGATTTCAGTGCTACAAAGAGCGTTTCAAAACAGTAATCCAAATCAGTATGTTTAAGTATATGCTCAACCGTGGGCACTCGGTAACTAACTTAACGTTTAATAAAATAATACCCCCTGAAAGTACACTTGGCAAGTGCGTATGTTTACGAAGTATTAAACACTCGTTAAATGCTAGCGCGACTAGCCCGAGTGGGGATGTCAAACCCTATGGATCCATATCTAAGATTCGCGTTCACGGTTCAAAAACCAATGATTAAACGTTACCGAGCTAAAGGGAATGTTTATGCCGTTGTATAACCCACACATATATAAGTTTAAGTACTCGTGCCTAGTATGTAAAACATAAAATCCGCATGTATTCTCAGTTCCCAAAATAAGTTAAAGTAAAAAGGGAATGCTATAACTCACAGTGATAAAAGTGGTAAAGTCGGTAATGAAAGTACGCAAGTAGTAAGTCGGTCCGAAAGGTCGTCAACAAGCAATACTAGAAAGGAAAGAAAGAAAGAACAAGTGTGTGTGAAAACCAAATGAGCAAGTGATTTGAATGAGAGGTAAATGGCTAGTATTTATAAGCAAGGAATTTGACAAGGATTGATGACATGGACAAGGGCTAGTATTTATAAGCAAGGAATTTGACAAGGATTGATGACATGGACAAGGGCTAGTATTTATAAGCAAGGAATTTGACAAGGATTGATGACATGGACAAGGGCTAGTATTTATAAGCAAGGAATTTGAAAAGGATTGATGACATGGACAAGGGCTAATTAATTGGGTCACTAGCTAGAGTAGGGTGGGCTTGAGCCCAACAAGGTAGAAAGTCCAACAAGACTAACTATTGTGCATAATTAAATTACTACGCGTAATTAAGCATCCAAAAACCCAGGTAATTATTATTATAAAATAATAATTAATATTTCGCAGTCATAATATTCCGATTATGACAAAAGTTAAACGTGCGCGCAAGTTCGCGGTTTATTCGAAACGTCAAATAACACTAACGGTTATAAAGGCTTCCAATGATCAAGTTATGTATCCTACGTACTCTAAGGCACGTTTTAACATATAAATGGAAGTAAATCACGTAAATCAAGTTTCCAGAGTATAAAGTAACACAGTACGCACAAATACGCAGTTTCGCAAAAACACAAGGCACAAAAGCAAGTCGAAAAAGCCGGGTCGTTACATTACCCACCTGTTAATGGAAATTTCGTCCCGAAATTTGAGGAGTGACAAAAAAAAATGGTACCGTATTTAAATAAGAAGTAGCGTATCAAAGTTCCGAAAGATTCGTGGGCTAAAAAGTGAGCTATTTACCTTGAAAGGTACTCTGGCGTATAAAAGTAAGAATAGGTATATGCTATTAATTAAGTCTCTTAGGAGATCAACAAATTGATTTCGTTTCTGGTTAACATGAGTATGTTGTCTGAATATATCCACAAAAGAAAAGATGATGTTTTTAGCCTTACAGGCATCTTTAGTAAGCTGGATGCATGAAATACATCATGAATGTTACTAAACTCATCTAAAACATTGAGCGCTTATGTCGCAATACAAAGCTGACAGGTAGGATGGAAAATATGGTGATCATAACCATGCGATTTGATGTCTGGATAGTGTTAGCCACGGATTTTACTAACCCCTTGATTTCGGAAAGAGACCATAGGCATAAAGAACTCGATGTTTAAGAACGTTTCATTTGACTATATGAATTGAAACTTTTGATGAAAGTGAATAATCGGACTTATATGCAATGCAAGCCATAATTATCTATAGTGTCTTCAGGACGGTCTGAACGAACAATGAATGATATCACCCAGTTTACCATACTGCAGGTGAACTTATCCTTAGATGGAATGAAAGAACAGTTCCATAATGTAACTTTATCCTTTCAGTTACATGTTGAAGTTAGGGTTAACATTAACTAGAACAACATATAGTTGCAACCAACGAAGAAAGGAATGTGTAGAGTAACCATATCCGTATTACAGATGTTTTAAGCAGTCCCTTCCAAGAGGATAACAAGATTCATAGATTCCTAAAGTATGTTACTTTACATTTCCGAAAGAGAATCGCACGAAAGGTGTGATCTTTGAACCAGGGTGAACTCTTCGAGCGGTTTGTTCTGAATTTAGCCTTATACTTAAGGAGATGCGCGGACAAGAAGATACGTGGACCCTTGGTCGTAAAGAACGGTTTACTCTAAGTGAAAAGAATCTCAAAACGATTCATTGTACCTCAACCTACTAATTCATAGAGATGATGTTTACGAGGGGGTTGTGATTTGCCTTGAAGTATTGAGAACAGTAACTCACCTAGTACCTTTCCTACAATAGAATGACCAATGAGTGTACCTCAGAAAACTGATTTATCGGCCCGCGTTTTTGTCATGTCTAGCTTTAAAAAGAACATTTTATGGATGCAAAGATTTCCTAACAAATTTTTTTTTATAAATCTGCCACCCAAAGTGGCTCAAGCGTTTTTAACAAGGATTTTAATAGTAAGCTTCATCCCTAACGGAGGGAGAGAAGAAGTGTGATCCCTACATGGTGTAGTCTAATACGGAAACCTTTAATAAAATCAACCGAGGAAGTTTTGAAAAACCTTTAAGCGTTTGATGCGACAACATAAATGGAACGAAGTTCTTGGTAAATTTAGAAGTATGTATAACGAGTACCATTTGCACAAAATTATTTGACTTAAAACAACTCAATAAAGGAGCGATTTTTAATCATCTTGAAGGTATAACTTAGTATGTACTAACCCAAAATAAGTAAGGGTAAATTTATACATATATGATTTTATAAATCTCGTAAGTGATAGAAAAGTTTTTAGTACTTTCATTTGTCCATAAATCTCGTGAGGACCGCACAAATAAGCAATGTGTAAATCAACGTGTAAAAATTTTGATAAACATAGTTTTTCGTATTTCAGAGGTTACGAGTTGAAAAAGGTCGAGTGAAAAATCTTTGAATCATCGGTTGACATGTTACTAGGTAATGAAAACTAATGAATTAAATGTAGTTTTGATGATTATCCGAACTTAAGTCTTTGGCCCAAAAATGTTTACGTCCGAAGCCGTTGCTAAAAAGTGAGGTATGAAGGATAGAGCATGAGGATGAGAAGTTAATCGCTTCTTGACTTTGCAGAATGGCACACAGGTTATGGCTAATATTAAAGTCGGAATACTAATGATGTTAATATCGCTAGATGAGAATTTCCTTGGAATAGGTCAGGACTTTGAGTTATGTAAGATAGAGCATCGCTCCGACAGATGTGAAGAATAAGATCCCTGGGGTAACGCAGTAATTTTTAATGGTTTAAGTGTTTGTGGATGCAGAAAAAGGCCTTAGTGATCCTATTTTTACCTGTGGTCTCAACCAGGAAGGATTTATATAAACGAATTATACAATCATTCCATCGACTTTCTGGGTTATCGTTCAAGTGTGCGGCTAGAGCCTTCAATGATACGCAGTCAAATGCTAGAAAATGCATTTCTAATCGATAATGCTAATGCTATTAAAAAGTTTGATACTCTTGTTCCAATTATACCTCTGATTAGATCATTGGCTAAATCAAAATTTTGTAACGCATTGGGGCATCCTATTGGTAAGGCGATTTGGGCTGATTTTTCAGATTCTGATATTATTGAGCGCTTTGGGCGTATATACAGAAATCTTTCTCATTATCATAGTGGATCTTCAAAAAAAAAGAGTTTGTATCGAGTAAAGTATATACTTCGACTTCCTTCATCACATACACACACATGAATCTCTTAGTTTCGACAGTTGTCTGTCTTCATGATGACTTGGATAAGAATAAGCAACGAAAAATTTTATATTGACAAGCAACGAAAATTTTATAGAATTCATTTAAGGTGACGATGTAAGAAAAGAAATTAAGTTCTTAGCAAACTAGGGTTATGTACAACACGTACCATTCAAGGTAAAATATCCTTTGAATAAAAGATTTGATTTGTAAAAGTGAAAGTAAAATTTCATATGTATTTGTCAAAAAGAAGTAATTATTTACTTTATTTTATATAACGTATACGATTTCAAAAATTTGCATGAATGGCAAATAAAATAAATTTATTTTTATTAAGTTTTGAGAGGATCGCACAGTAAAATAGTGTAAGTAAAATTTTGGCAAACAAAATTTTCATATTTCGGAGGTTACAAGTTGAAAAAAGATTGATGAGAATCGAGTAAAAGACTTTTGAAAATCTCGGGTGATATTTGAGAAAAAATGTTACGAGGTAATGAAAACTGTTGAATTTTAATGTGGTTGATGACTATTAGTAGGGCATAAGTCCTTCGACCAAAAATGCTTAAGTATAAAGTTGTTGCTTATAAGTGAGAAACGAAAGGGAGAGTATGAGGACGGGGATTAACTACCCATTGATTTTGGAAATTCCGAATTGGTATGACTAATATCGAAGTAAGAAGGGTGATGGTGTGATTATCATTGATTAAGAATTCTCTCAGAATAAGTTAGGATTCAGTGTTGCATAAGAATGAGTATCAAATACGATTCTTGGGTAGTATAGTATTTGAATTGCTGAAGTGACGGGATACAATTTCCTTTATGTATCGTTGTCCATTGTATCGGTTTCTTTCATGGCTAGAAAGTGAGTAGATTTGGTGAGGCGATCAACGATAACCCCGATAGTGTCATAACTGCCGACTGTTTTCGGTAGTTTCAGAATGAAATCCATCGTCATCCCTTTCCATTTCCATTGTGGGATCTCGGGTTGTTGAAGTAATCCGGATGGCTTTTGGCTCACCATTCTCGCGAGGTATACGAATAATCTTCTTACTATAAATAACTTTCACTTTCGTCCTTGAAAGTCAGTCCGTTCCAACTATTTCCTCAAAGCTTTCTAACTCGATGAGTATTAAGTTAATTTTAAGGTTCATTCCAACCAAATCTTATTATACTGCCATGAAAATTTTTATCAACC
Organism: Rutidosis leptorrhynchoides; assembly: GCF_046630445.1. NCBI lineage: Eukaryota > Viridiplantae > Streptophyta > Magnoliopsida > Asterales > Asteraceae > Rutidosis > Rutidosis leptorrhynchoides. Next base: position 290,172,751 of record NC_092340.1, read on the forward strand.
TTCTCAAATAACATCTGCTTGTGTGCAGGTAACTAATCCTTTCCAACTACTACTATAAAACTTCCAAGTTTTGTTGGCATGAGGTCATCTCCAAATGACCCACCTGTTTATTTTTAAGGTACTATCTTAAATTACTCATCTATCTCTGCCAACTTACCATTAGCTTGTCCTATAGAATACTTAACTCTCATGATTGTTAATGGCTTATTAGTCATCACACTAGGATTCTTAGGTATAAGGTTTCTATCACTCTAGTATTAAACAATTCCGAGACGATAAATCGTTGTGAAGAAATGTACCCTAACTAAAATCAGGATCCATGCGAGTCTCCATACCTGAGATAACGATTGCTCTATCATATGTGAGTCCAAAGTTTTTTTTTTTTTCCTATTTGAGAACTTTTTCCTTAAGTATCCAGGGTGTCTATATCTATAACAAATTTTCGGGTTATCAATTCTGCAATCAAGGCCCTTCTTGTACAGTATGTGGGCTACGTGGTTATTCCTGCCTTTATCAGACCATAATGCGTATACTCAAGTGGTTCCTACCAAAATTTCCTTTGAATCGCTTCATATTCCTTATGTAGTAACATTGGGACTTCTGCATAATTCACTTCAATATAATTACGTTGGCCTGGCGTCATTATATTGTACTAAATCGTACGTTCATTCCAATATCACTCCATATGGTTAATGTAATGTGATCACTTTCAGTTCTACTCAATTTCATCCCACGGTGCTTTATCTATGCTATCTCAAAACAAAATCTATATAATTAATCTCACAGTTTCTCGGTGTGGGTGCGTAGGTTCCGTAGATCATGCATTAATGCCTAAATGTCCCGAAGTTTCTTCAAAGGTTCAGATTCAGGTAACGTTGTTAGGTTCCTTCTAGATATTCAATCCAGGTCTCGCGTCGGGTTGTACGTGTAGTAAGTAGTGATACAATGTGTCTCGAGGCAATTCGAAAGTCTTTGGGTATGGCTGAGCATCAGTAGAAGGCACTCTGACCTTGTGAAAGGAGATGTCCTCCCGACTTCCCCAATGCCTAAGAGTGTTAGGGTACTAAATCCAGAAATGTCGTCAGATCGTCGAGCAGTGGTGAAGAACGAAAGAGATAAGTGACGGTCATGAAAGCGTACGAGATACGAGCCATCTTGCAGGAACTGAACAACCTTCGAATGTTCACACGTCGTACGTGGCTATTTAGAGTGAGCTCGGGGTGCGGTTACTCCGACAAATCCTCCAATATCTCCTCCTCCGAGGATCGACTTTAGTGGGCGTGTAATCCGAGGGGTACTCCTCCTAGATTGCGTGAAGAATCGTTTCGATCTCTGGAATGGTGGAACAGTAGTAACAGGTGGATTACAATACTAATCCTTAGGGTTAGACGTGTGGAAAATGGGTTAAGAAGAACATCTGAACTAGGAAAGGTAAGTTTTTCCAAGCCGGTGCAGCGAATAGCAGGCATGAAGCAAGCACGTAATCAGGCACTACAGCAACCTAGCTCGTTTACAGCAGTATATAGCATGGCAATATTAACAGTACTAAACAGAAGTAACATGCAATCGAAAGCAGATAGTAGCATGCAGTAGCTAGAATAATCAAAAGCATGCAGCGAGTTTACATAGCAGTAAAAGGAAACGGTAGCATGCAGCAAGTTCATACGGTAGTAAAAGTAAGCAGTGGCATGCAGTAGTAGTAAGCAGTAACATGTAGTAATATAACACAGTAGCATGCAGTAGGTTCCGCAGAAACAAGTAAACTAGCAAGTTGTAGATTAGTCCTATTAGTGAATCCTACTTGGGTCGGTCCTAGACTCACTAATGCAACCTAATTCCCTACAACCAATGCTCTGATACCAAATGTGATGCCCCGTACAAAACCATCGTGTACGAATCATCAACAACAGGATCATTACAAGGTTAAGTACTATATGCAATTTCAAAAAGAGTTGCATTCATTAATAAAGTGATGTCTAAACCAACATCGAATGTTTTACAATCCAAAAGCATGCTTCACTAAGTAGAAGCAAATAATAAGTGTATGTGACCACAATGGTCGTTACAAGTCATAGTTCAAAAGTACTAATGTTTGAATGCAAAATAAAGTAGTTCATGCGATAACAACTCTAAGCAGCGGGTGTTTACAGCACGACTAGTACACAGCGGAAGCAAGTAACCTTAAGCACCTGAGAAAAACATGCTTAAAAACGTCAACGCAAAGGTTGGTGAGCTATAGTTTAAGTATAACAGTAATATAAGGTAGGCCACGAGATTTCAGTGCTACAAAGAGCGTTTCAAAACAGTAATCCAAATCAGTATGTTTAAGTATATGCTCAACCGTGGGCACTCGGTAACTAACTTAACGTTTAATAAAATAATACCCCCTGAAAGTACACTTGGCAAGTGCGTATGTTTACGAAGTATTAAACACTCGTTAAATGCTAGCGCGACTAGCCCGAGTGGGGATGTCAAACCCTATGGATCCATATCTAAGATTCGCGTTCACGGTTCAAAAACCAATGATTAAACGTTACCGAGCTAAAGGGAATGTTTATGCCGTTGTATAACCCACACATATATAAGTTTAAGTACTCGTGCCTAGTATGTAAAACATAAAATCCGCATGTATTCTCAGTTCCCAAAATAAGTTAAAGTAAAAAGGGAATGCTATAACTCACAGTGATAAAAGCGGTAAAGTCGGTAATGAAAGTACGCAAGTAGTAAGTCGGTCCGAAAGGTCGTCAACAAGCAATACTAGAAAGGAAAGAAAGAAAGAACAAGTGTGTGTGAAAACCAAATGAGCAAGTGATTTGAATGAGAGGTAAATGGCTAGTATTTATAAGCAAGGAATTTGACAAGGATTGATGACATGGACAAGGGCTAGTATTTATAAGCAAGGAATTTGACAAGGATTGATGACATGGACAAGGGCTAGTATTTATAAGCAAGGAATTTGACAAGGATTGATGACATGGACAAGGGCTAGTATTTATAAGCAAGGAATTTGAAAAGGATTGATGACATGGACAAGGGCTAATTAATTGGGTCACTAGCTAGAGTAGGGTGGGCTTGAGCCCAACAAGGTAGAAAGTCCAACAAGACTAACTATTGTGCATAATTAAATTACTACGCGTAATTAAGCATCCAAAAACCCAGGTAATTATTATTATAAAATAATAATTAATATTTCGCAGTCATAATATTCCGATTATGACAAAAGTTAAACGTGCGCGCAAGTTCGCGGTTTATTCGAAACGTCAAATAACACTAACGGATATAAAGGCTTCCAATGATCAAGTTATGTATCCTACGTACTCTAAGGCACGTTTTAACATATAAATGGAAGTAAATCACGTAAATCAAGTTTCCAGAGTATAAAGTAACACAGTACGCACAAATACGCAGTTTCGCAAAAACACAAGGCACAAAAGCAAGTCGAAAAAGCCGGGTCGTTACATTTACCTACTAAACTTTAGGTAGTAATGATGTTCATAACATCATTCGATTCATATATATAAAACTATCTTATTCGAAGGTTTAAACTCGTAATCACTAGAACATAGTTTAGTTAATTCTAAACTTGTTCGCAAACAAAAGTTAATCCTTCTAACTTGACTTTTAAAATTAACTAAACACATGTTCTATATCTATATGATATGCTAACTTAATGATTTAAAACCTGGAAACACGAAAAACACCGTAAAACCGGATTTACGCCGTCGTAGTAACACCGCGGGCTGTTTTGGGTTAGTTAATTAAAAACTATGATAAACTTTGATTTAAAAGTTGTTATTCTGAGAAAATGATTTTTATTATGAACATGAAACTATATCCAAAAATTATGGTTAAACTCAAAGTGGAAGTATGTTTTCTAAAATGGTCATCTAGACGTCGTTCTTTCGACTGAAATGACTACCTTTACAAAAATGACTTGTAACTTATTCTTCCGACTATAAACCTATACTTTTTCTGTTTATATTCATAAAATAGAGTTCAATATGAAACCATAGCAATTTGATTCACTCAAAACGGATTTAAAATAAAGAAGTTATGGGTAAAACAATATTGGATAATTTTTCTCATTTTAGCTACGTGAAAATTGGTAACAAATCTATTCCAACCATAACTTAATCAACTTGTATTGTATATTATGTAATCTTGAGATACCATAGACACGTATACAATGTTTCGACCTATCATGTCGACACATCTATATATATTTCGGAACAACCATAGACACTCTATATGTGAATGTTGGAGTTAGCTATACAGGTTTGAGGTTGATTCCAAAATATATATAGTTTGAGTTGTGATCAATACTGAGATACGTATACACTGGGTCGTGGATTGATTCAAGATAATATTTATCGATTTATTTCTGTACATCTAACTGTGGACAACTAGTTGTAGGTTACTAACGAGGACAGCTGACTTAATAAACTTAAAACATCAAAATATATTAAAAGTGTTGTAAATATATTTTGAACATACTTTAATATATATGTATATATTGTTATAGGTTTCTGAATCAACAGTGGCCAAGTCTTACTTCTCGACGAAGTAAAAATCTGTGAAAGTGAGTTATAGTCCCACTTTTAAAATCTAATATTTTTGGGATGAGAATACATGCAGGTTTTATAAATGATTTACAAAATAGACACAAGTACATAAAACTACATTCTATGGTTGAATTATCGAAATCGAATATGCCCCTTTTTATTAAGTCTGGTAATCTAAGAATTAGGGAACAGACACCCTAATTGACGCGAATCCTAAAGATAGATCTATTGGGCCTAACAAACCTCATCCAAAGTACCGGATGCTTTAGTACTTCGAAATTTATATCATATCCGAAGGGTGTCACGGAATGATGGGGATATTCTTATATATGCATCTTGTTAATGTCGGTTACCAGGTGTTCACCATATGAATGATTTTTATCTCTATGTATGGGATGTGTATTGAAATATGAAATCTTGTGGTCTATTGTTACGATTTGATATATATAGGTTAAACCTATAACTCACCAACATTTTTGTTGACGTTTAAAGCATGTTTATTCTCAGGTGAATATTAAGAGCTTCCGCTGTTGCATACTAAAATAAGGACAAGATTTGGAGTCCATGTTTGTATGATATTGTGTAAAAACTGCATTCAAGAAACTGATTTCGATGTAACATATTTGTATTGTAAACCATTATGTAATGGTCGTGTGTAAACAGGATATTTTAGATTATCATTATTTGATAATCTACGTAAAGCTTTTTAAACCTTTATTTATGAAATAAAGGTTATGGTTTGTTTTAAAAATGAATGCAGTCTTTGAAAAACGTCTCATATAGAGGTCAAAACCTCGCAACGAAATCAATTAATATGGAACGTTTTTAATCAATAAGAACGGGACATTTCAAAACCACCACTTTCAAACACCTACAACCACCACACACTACTTAGATACACCTACAACCACCGCAACGAACTACCAGCAACCATTGGCCTTCACCATCGATGTCCAATCAACACCATCGTCGATCTCCGTCCACGGACACCGCCACTTCCAAACTCCTTCAACCATTGCAAACAACCTGTCACCGCTGGCCACCACGAACGTCAACCACCTCCATCAACCATTGACCACCGCCATCAACCATCGACCACCACCATTATCATCGACATTCTGGAATCATTACGACTCCCTTCCACCACCATCATTAACCTCCCGTCATCGGCACTACGGACGCAAATCTGGGCAAAATCGTAAGTGGCGATGTGTGAGAGAGAACTTGAGCGGCATCGGGTTGTCCCTGTCCAGCAGCGGCTGTAACTAAGGAAGATTAAGGTTTCATTTGAAGGAGGAAAAAAAAGATTGGTGACTGCAAATAGGGACATGGTTCTTATTTGAGGTGATGATAAAAAGATGTGTGGCTGCTAGATAACATCAGTGAATAAATAACCTAAATCTCAATCCTCTTTTTAATGGGTTTGGCCCAACAAAATGGGTCGGTGGAATATAGTTCAAAAAGAAGTCTTCAACTTACTCCTCCCGTTTCCCTTTTATTTTTAACTAGTGAAATGACCCGTGAAATCACGGGTTTGTTTAAACGAAACAGTTTAATGATATATTTTAGGTATTAAGTGAACGTAAATGCTAAAGTTATTTAGTTTAATGACCCGTGGAATCAAATAATCCGACTAAGAAACTCGTCAGCTGAACATTTCATCAAACACCTAAAATGCATATTAAACAATCCACATCCAATTATAAGAGATAATATTAGTTGTCATTTTATTTTAAAAGTGTAAATTAAAATATAAATGTAGAATTATTAATAATTATTTTAATATTAGGTATTTTAATTAAAATTTAATTCTACATTTTAAGATTAGGTATTTAATCATCCCTAATGCATGGCACACTACGCTGTTGAAAAGATATTACGGATAAGTTGTTAGTCGCGCAATGATTTAAGCGCAGAGAAATTCAGAATACTATTGAAATTCTGTAATCGGAATCTTGTATGTAATTGTTTGCAGCCTAAATAATCAATGTTTACCTTTTTTCATGATAAATGATAATTTGTTTACAGTTTAATGTTGTTTACAAAAATGGTTAGAGTCCATGTAAATACTTAAACGCGTAATATTTGAAATAGGGAAGGAAAAGCCCGCGAAAATGGAACGTATTTTCAAGTGTTAGCGAAATGATGGAACTTGTATATATTATGTTAATATCTTAAGTTGTGAATTTGCCCAAATTAGATGCTTCGCTATAACACATTTGGCGTATTCTTAAACGCAATATTTTACTCAAGGACCGTTTCGGCGGACTTGGAAGATTGGTAAGGTATATTGATTATACAATTAAAAGATTGTTTCGCAGAAGTAGATATTTACTATGTGCACAATAATAAATGTTGAAATTGCAAAGGACAAATCTAGCGATTACGAATATAAATTGAAACAAAGCGCTATAAAAATAAACAATTGCAATTGATTATGATAAAAGGAACTTTATTAAAATTAATAAAACGCAGAGACAGCTGCGTTAACTGTTACATAATAAAAAGCGCGAAAGCTACTGCGCTTGTTCGCTATCATTTTTGCTGAGATCAAGTTTCATTATATCTTCAGCAGTTGCATCCCTGTTTTTGCTGATAGCGACAACCTTCGGGATAGGAATCTCAGCAATATCTGCCTTGGCAAGCTCATACATTTCATCGGCCTCTTTGCGGTTGTAGAGCATATTTGCTATATCTTCAGGCAATGGCTCTGGAAGCTCGCAAACTTCACCAAGGCGAGAAAATTTCACACATTCACGTTGCTGAAGTGCAGCAACGTAAACATCAAATCTCTCAGAAACGGGGTGAGAGTCCACCACTTTTTGCGCAAAATCAGGCAGATGTTGGCGCAGTCTTGTAAATTCTAGTTGTGCAGCAACTTTGGAAAAATTTTCTTCGTCGCACTCTGAAGTGTGCTCTTCAATTACTTTTTTAGCGTCTTCGAGCGCCGCCTTTAGCTTATTTTCTTCAGTTGCCTTTTCAGACAACTGTTTTTAAGATCCTCCACAGCCTCGTTTGCAAGCTTGAGATCTGTGGTAAGGGAGGAGCACTGTTGTTTAGCAAGAATGGTTTTCTTGCGTTCTTCTTCAAGTTTGAGCGTCTCGCTGTTTAAGAAGCTATAAAATTGCTCTTGACGAGCTATCATGTCGGCGGCTAAATTAAAGCCATATAAAAGAATTATGTGCATTAAGAGAAGTAAGTTTTGCAAATTCCTGACGCAGATCGTCAGGAATTGCAAGCTTCATCTTTCATATTGCTCCACCGCGGCAGAGGGAGAAGCACAAAAGTAACCAGGCAACCCATCAATTCATACTGAACTAATAGGGTTGGGAGGAGTGCGGAAAGCTTCCTCAAAGTGAGCAAGTGAGAGAAGGACAAATGCAGGCGGTGTGCTGGATTGCTCAGCTGCAAAATAAAATGCATGCCAAAATTGAATACATGCAAAAACAAATTGTATAATTGCTATGAGAATACAAGAGAAAAATAAACTTACGAGTTATTGTCTCTGATGCATAATTGGAGACAATTGGAATTTCAGTCAAACCTTTGGTGTTTGACCGAGTTTGTCTTTGCTCAGATGAGGATGGAGCAATGTACTTACGCTTCTTCCCTGCATCTGCAGCAGAAGACGTCTCTGTGCTTTTTTTTTTGTAGAAGAAGAGGGAGCTTTAGCTTCAGGGCTTCTAAGCCTTGCAGCAATGAAGGATTTTGGGTTATCCTTTTGGCTCAGTTCTTGGATCTTCATGTTTTAATGCTTGAAAAAGTTGCAAAGATTAATTAAGAGAATTGGTGATGAAGAGAAGTATTGGGATTATGAGAATAAACGAGTTAGCAATGTGGTATTTGTTAAGAAAAGTTTCATTGATATTTATAGGTGAAATCATGTTGCAACGGTTCACTTTAACGGTTATTAAACGCATAAAATACTTCGGGAAGCTACATAGCCGTTGCTATGCTAAAGAGTTTAACGGTAACATTCCTACTGCGAAAAAACTCATCACGGCATAAGAGATTGCGGAACGTTTAAGGAACACAATTTAAACTACATTTTTTAGAGTTTATTATGTTATATTTTATGCGTAAATATAACACAATAAACTGGGGGACTTGATCATATATATAGACATATATATGTATATTTCAAGTACAAAAGGCAATTTAAATGCAAGTACAAACAGCACTGCGGATATGAGATTAGCATTTTATGCGCTGCGCCTAAAACATTGCGGAAGCCGCAGAAAGAAAGTGTGCGAAGATGTCCCGCACAAACATTGCGGATATGTTGGTGTTGCGCAATCATTGGTTTCGCGGATATTCCAAACCTATAAATAGGGAGCTTGGCCTCTCATCGCGGATATTGCCAAGGTTTTTATGGTTCGATTGTGAATACGCCCAAGCCTTAATCATAATCAAGCTAAGGTAATGCAATCAAGAGCGGAACATGGTGATTGATCACTATAATCTAAGTGAAAGACGATCATAAGGTCCCAAAAACATTATCAATACCATCATCCACCCCTCATTGCACCCAATTCCTAAATTAGATCTTAATATCTAATTTAGAATTGATCAATTTAGCATGGACAAAAACAGGGTCGGTCCCGAGTAATTTAGTGTCCATAATGAGATGGAAAAAAAGGCTCTTCGTCCATGATGAATAAAATAAACTATTTTAAAAAAATGACAAATAACATCATATCAAGGACAAAGTTTCATTTAAAAAAATAATAATTAATTACATTTTACTATACCTCTAATTAGGATGAGCAGTTTACTGTTCACAGGGGTAAAATAGTCATTTTATCCCTTCTAAATGACTTTTCTATATCTTAATAATTCATACATTTTTAACAATTCTTTTTTACATATTTACTCAGCACAAACCACCACTTTCAAACACCTACAACCACCACACACTACTTAGATACACCTGCAACCACCGCAACGAACTACCAGCGACCATTGGCCTTCACCATCGATGTCCAATCAACACCACCGTCGATCTCCGTCCACGAACACCGCCACTTCCAAACTCCTTCAACCATTGCAAACAACCTGTCACCGCTGACCACCACGAACGTCAACCACCGCCATCAACCATTGACCACCGCCATCAACCATCGACCACCACCATTATCATCGACATTCTGGAATCATTACGACTACCTTCCACCACCATCATTAACCTCCCGTCATCGGCACTACAAACGCAAATCTGGGCAAAATCGTAAGTGGCGATGTGTGAGAGAGAACTTGAGCGGCATCGGGTTGTCCCTGTCCAGCAGCGGCTGTAACTAAGGAAGATTAAGGTTTCATTTGAAGGAGGAAAAAAAAGATGGGTGACTGCAAATAGGGACATGGTTCTTATTTGAGGTGATGATAAAAAGATGTGTGGCTGCTAGATAACATCAGTGAATAAATAACCTAAATCTCAATCCTTTTTTTAATGGGTTTGGCCCAACAAAATGGGTCGGTGGAATATAGTTCAAAAAGAAGTCTTCAACTTACTCCTCCCGTTTCCCTTTTATTTTTAACTAATGAAATAACCCGTGAAATCACGGGTTTGTTTAAACGAAACAGTTTAATGATATATTTTAGGTATTAAGTGAACGTAAATGCTAAAGTTATTTAGTTTAATGACCCGTGGAATCAAATAATCCGACTAAGAAACTCGTCAGCTGAACATTTCATCAAACACCTAAAATGCATATTAAACAATCCACATCCAATTATAAGAGATAATATTAGTTGTCATTTTATTTTAAAAGTGTAAATTAAAATATAAATGTAGAATTAAATAATTAATTAAAATTATTTAAAATTATTAATTTTAATAATTAAAATAATTATTAATAAGATTTAATAATAATAATCAATTAATAAGATTTAATTTTAATTCAAAACTATTTAGATTAATGACATCATCCATCATTCTTAGATTTTTTTTCTTTTTCTTTTTGATTTTTTCTTAACAAAGTAATTAGCCTAATAATGACATCATCATTTTAGCAATATAATAGAAACTATAGATTACAGAGTAATATAAAAACAATTATAATAAATAATGTTACTATTACATTACATTGTATTTAATTTTCTTTCCATTTTATTAAAAACCCTTTTGTTCTCCAACTTTTTTCCCTTTATTTTTTTAACTTAAAACCACTGACCAAATACTCCGCGCAGCGAAGCGTGGGTTTGATTTACTCGTTATAACTATTTTACAGCGAATCATCATGTTAATTTATTTTATGTTCTAGCATTAGCATTATTATATAGAAATTGATTAAAGGGAAAAAAGAGTGAGAGCATGAAATACATGATACAGAGTAAATGCATCCCACATCTAGTCCAGAGTCTAATCCACAAGTTAAACTCTCTCTCTCAATGACTCAACCTAACTTTCCCCAATCCGTTCATCTTCCAAACCCTAATTTCAAACCGTCTTTTCCTAATTCAATACCGCTAAATCACCAACTTCAATCCTCTCAGCAATTCCTAAATCACAATCATAACACAAATCATGCTGTCACTCCAAAATCCACTCTATTCTTGGGTGGATTATCAAGATTCACAAATCAAGAAACCATTAATTACTCTTTTGGTTGTTTTGGGGTAATTGAAGGAGTAGCCTGGAGACAGAATCAAAATTTCGCCTTTGTAAAATTTCAAACTTTAAATCAAGCTAAAAAGGCTATGAATGTGATGAATGGCAGGGTCATCAACGGTCGGATCACGTTTATAGGTTTTGCTAAAAAGGAACTAAACACTAGTATTATTCCAAAAGCTGATTTTAATCCTGTTCCTAAGGTTGTCTGGCAGTCAACCGATTTGAAATCTCCAAACCCAACGAAACCGGTGATTAATTTGTCTGTCAATCAAGAAGTCACTAATAGGCTTCACTTGACTGCACTAATCATTGATAAGGTCCCAATTAAAGCTTTGAAATTGTTCGAATGGCTGAAAAGCAGATCCATCGCCATCGTTTCAGTCTCGACATGGGGCTCTTATGGCTACATTGTTTGCTGTGAGGACATGGACAACTACAAGAGAATAACGAGGGGGCAATCTTCAAACGACTTGGAATTCATTGAGGTGATTCCAATGAGCAATTATCAAAATAAATTTGCCAGAATTGTAAAACTTGCCATAAGAGGGATCCCATTCAATTGTTGTTCCTCCAACTGTGCCATCGAGGCTGCAAGTATGTTTGGAAGGATTATACACATCGATTCCATGTCACATAACCTTCAACGAGCTAATACTCTACATGCTATTATTGAATCTGATGACCCGGAACCTATTAATCAGAGTGTTCAAGCCAAAATAAATAACCTTCATCTTGGTAAAGTATGGGTTGAAGAGGTTTTTGAGGACGTGTTAATGGAAATGGTTAGTGAGGTCATTATTATCGAGTACAATCTGTTGCTTTTAGAAGAAATTAAGGCTTCTAAGGAACAAAAATCAGGCAGTCCTGTTGTTATTCCGGTACCTGACAGTCCTGTGGTTATTCCGGTACCTGATTTACAACCGTTAGTGGCTGATGTACTGTTGGAAGATGGTGAGATAGACGTTACCAGCTTTAATTTGAATTTCCATACTCCTCAAAAGTTAAGTGTTTCTAATTTGGAGACCAAGGCAAAAGTTATCCACAATTCCATGGAAAAGGTGACTAAAGCAGTCAAAGTACATATAGAAAAGTCGGATCAACTCAGAAGGGCAGAAGAAGATATCAAATTGTCCCTTTTCAAGACAAAGGGTATGGACCTACATGATGACAAGGTGGATAAAGAAATATCCTTTTCGGTTCCCACCTCTCCTTTGCAGCGTGACACTTTTAATCTAAACTTAAATGACTACCCTACTTTGTCTTCCAATTCTCCTAATAATTCCCTCAAACAATTTCCTTCTGATAATGAACTTTCTTTTGCTTCTAAAGTAAAAGCTTCTAGTCCAAGTAAAAGTGATCAATGTTTGAACCTTGGGTGCAAAGAATCTTGTGAAAAGATTAAAGCTAGGTGTGTCGATCCTAATCTTTCCAAGACTGATAATGAGGTTAAGGTAATTACTTCTAACTGTAAAGATAAACAGGCTACAAACCAAGGGGCTGATTTAATCTCTAATTTATCTAATGCGTTTTGTATCGAAAACGAAATAAATTATGTGGTTGGGGATGGGGCTGATTTAAAAAAAACAAGCATAACCGAAACCCATTTGGAGGGAAAAAAAAAACTTTCCATTAAAGAGGAAATAGCCAATTTTGGGATTTTTATGCAAAAGATGACCGATGAAGAAACTCCACCCACAAAATCTAAACCATGAGGATAGCGTCGTGGTATACCAACGGTTACACAATTTAGTCCATTTCGATTTCAATATCAGTACGCACAAACATGGGATCTTCTTTTAATTCGTCCACTGTCCCTGTTCAATTCTGTGTAAATTGCTGAGATGACGTCATTTTGGCTGCTGTTTCTGTTGATGATGTCAGCGAAGATCAACTGGTTTGGTCAGTTTATAATGATGGAAAGTTCTCAGTCTCGGATTCGGTTCGTTTTCTTGTTCAATCTAATGTTGTTTCCTCTCCAACGTGGCCAAAGTTGTTTGGAGTAATAATGTCTCGTCTAAGGTTATGTTGTTTCATTAGCTTGTAATTAACAATAGTTTCCCCGTTAAAGTAATTCTTTTAAATTGGATTATCTTACCTTCGTCACTCTCGAATCTGTGTATTTGGTGATTGGAGGAAATCGATACGGTCAATCACCTTTTAAGGCATTGTAAGTGGTCGTTTTAATTTCGGTCGGTCTTGTGTAGATGGTGGAACATTTATTGGGTGATCCCGAGTTCAATCGAGGCTTTTTCATTTGTTTGGTTCTATGGTATGGGTTTTAAAGCTTCAAAGTTTTGGAAGTTAATCGGCCTCGTGATGATTTTGGCAATTTGGTTAGCTCGCAATGACTTTGTCTTCAACGGGAATTTCATATGTCGCTCGGGCTTGATTCGAATCATAAAGCTCAAGATCTTCCTTTGGGCTTCTAAGCTCAAGCTTTGCAACGGGTTACATTCTTATGTTTGGATGCATAACCCGTCTTTATTATGCTTTCTGTTTTTTTTCTTCATGTTGTTTCTTTCAATTTGGTCGATTCCAATCCACCTTTGTATTGTTCTTTTCTTCATCGTTTTGATGAAGTTCTTTCAATTTATAATATGAATCTTTTCGCCTTAAAAAAAAAGTAAAAAGTTAAATTATGTTGGACTATCAAAGAAGTAATTGTTTCGGCTGCGTTATGGTTTTCTTTGGGCATTGCTAGCTTTATAGCTACAGTTGAGCTTTGCTAGTTATTATTTGTTTATTTAAAAATTTGGGCGCCTAAAAATGTTGGGCCCTGAATAAATGTACACTTTGTTCTCCTTACGGGCCGGTCCTGGACAAAAGTGTAAATCAAAGTGTACTTGATCCTGAGCTTTGACTTTTAAAAGTCGTTTTTTCAACTTTAACTTTAAATTTCTTTGTTCGTGTTATATAATACTTAATGAAAGTTATAATATACAAAAAATTTTTGTCTGTATATATAAAAAATCATGCCACTAAAAACCCAGTGCCCCATTCGGTCGATCAAGTTGCTCTCCCTCGAGGCCTCCTTTGAGTTATACCATTAAAATCACGTTTAAAAGCTCAATCCATTCATATAATATTCATCAAATATTAAAAGATATAAGTAAATATTATTAAAGTCAAATTGAGAAATTAAAACTAAAACATGACACTTATTATGTAATGGAGTATTATGGAATACCTAGGCATCTTCCTAATGCAACGTTGGCACCCAGCATTCGGGAGCTTTGCTCTCGTGTTCATAAGTTATATTTTGTTTATTGTTTATTATGTTGTTATTTCGTTTCAAAAAAAAAAAAAAATGTTATTTCATTTCTTTCATAAAATTCTATTTATTTACCTTCTTTATTGCCTTAAAACCGTTTACATATGTTTAAAATATAATATGGGAATCAATACATACAACGTACATATTACAATACATTCATTTGCTATAATTATTTCTTATTATCTTTCTTTAAAGCCATTATACGTTAACTATTGTTTCAAAGGAATAGTTTACATATACTCATATATAATGCATATACAGTTTTGTATTAAATCAAACTCGTCAAATGTTTATGTTATAGTTCTACAAAGATATTAAATTTACAATATGAAGGAAGGAAAGATGCAGCCATTAGAGACCGTGCGGAAGGTGATGCTGATACTCGTGTGTATGTTGGGAATGGTGCCGTGAATCAACCGGAAGAACACTAACAAAACTTGAAGACTTATCAAACTTACTTGCAGGTTTTACTTTCAACCAGAGGAGTAGGGATTCTTGGCAATGGTCATTTTCACAAAATGGGAGTTTCACTGTTAAGAGGTTATGCTCGATTATTGATGAACATACATTCTCGGTTAATACCTACTCTTTTGAAACTATGCGTAACAACTCTGTTCCTAAAAAGCTTGAACTTTTGCACGGAGAACTATCCAAAAACGACTTCCTACTAGGATTGAGCATGATAAAAGGGGCATAGACTTGCATAGTGATCGTACCAAATCCGGAATGCGGATAGGATACGAGTGCAAATCACAATCACGTTAATGGTGAGCGGTTTGGTCTTCTTGAACTCTTCCGAGTAATGTTGATTACTGGATCCAAATACTTGTCTTGAATCCAGTCAAGGTCGAACTTGATTAATCATCTAGAGAGAAAAAGTTCTCTTGAAGAGAGAGAAAGTTCAGCTTTGACAAAATGATGTAATCTCCCTGTTAATGAAATCCAGATGGCCTATTTATAGGCAAAAAATTCAAAGGTTCCCTTTCAGAAAATGACACGCGTCATGCTCTGATTGATGGATCGACCCTTATCTTTCGTAGATTTAACCAGTCAACTCCATAAATTTCGAAACATGACTTTTAGATCTCATCGCTACTTGCTCATCTTGTTTTCGTTCGCTGTTAGCCGACCTTAAACTTGTGGTTTTTTATTCACGTTTATGGTGATCGGTTCTTCATTCAAATACACTTTTCTGTTAAATTTATATACGCTAGCCGAATAATGTATCATTACATATCGTTGGATGCCCATTATGTGATGATGATGTAGACTCCGTTGATCACTTGCTTATCTTTTGCAAAAATGTTCATGAACTCTTCAATCGTGTGTTTGCTTGGTGGAAACTCGGCAATATGTCAAACCTTAGCATCAATGAACTTCTCTGTGGTAATTGTTAGGCTTCAATGACGGGTCTTGGTAAAAAGGTATGGCAAGAGGTCGAATGAGTTTGTGCATACTCCGTTTGGAGGTTTAGGAACAAAAGGGTCTTTTTCGTGGCGAAAAATGGAACATTCCGGTCGTTTTTAATGAAATCCAAGTTATTTGATTGGATATCACATCGCTCGAGAGGAAAATTGTTTTGATTGGTTAATTTGGTTGAACGATCCTCATGTATATTTAAGAATAAAGTAGTTTGTATATTGTCATGTATGGGTTTGCTTTCTTTGCAACCTGCCTTGTTTCAGTTAGATAGTTTTGTATTGTTTGGTGACCACTATTGGTTGCTCCTCTCCTATGTACTTTGAGTTGAAGTGATGAAAGGTTCATCTTGCTTTAAAAAAATAATATGAATAAAAAAAAACAATACATACATTCAACATTCATATCATAATACATTTTTTATTTATTTATAATGTTGGTGCATAATTTCGAGTTCTATGATGTAATAAGTTCTATTTGTATTATCATTTACATTTCAGTCGTGTATCAACATTGTCATTGATATTGTGTGTTTGAATTGATTAAGCAATGACGTAAAATGGTTCGAGCTGTTTGGTTGGCAGCTCAGACCATCGACCGATGGTAGAGACCATCGGTCGAGGGACTATCACCATCGGCCGTAGGTCAGAGACCACCGGCCGATGGTCACTGTAACTTTATATATATACGGGTGTTGGGTTTCATTGTTAGTTTACACATCCTACACACCCTAGTCGTCGTTTTTTGCTGTTACTATTGTCCCAGACCATACCCCAACCGAATACACTCATCTAGGCGTCGATTATATCAATATTTCATTGGTTAGATTGATCCCAAAGTGAAACTATTATTCGATTCACTCTATGTTATTGTTTTCCGCCTTTAATCTAGATACAACGTTTAATCTAAGGTCCAAGATCGTTTACAAAGTGGTATCAGAGCGTAGGCTTGCTGATCTAAACGTTTTTAAGTCGAATCAAGTGTTTTTGTTTTAGGGTTTTTGGTCTAAACGGGGTTTTTAGTAAAAGTTGAGATTTTTACGTTTAAATCTTGTGTTTTTGTGTTTATTATTGTTACTGGGTGTTTTTCTGAAGTTTCTACCGGTTTTGTTTAAGTCTAGAACGTCAAAATAGATCAAAATTGAAGTTTTTATCGAAAACCCTAGCTTTTTCTGCCCAGAATTCGTAGGAACTACCCTCGGCCAATCGTCTCTGACCATCGACCGTTCGTCTCGACCCTCGACCGTTCTTCATACACAATCGATCGAGCTTCTTTTATTGAACCGGAGGACAGTCTTTCATAACATAGAATCGTTTGTCTTTACCATCGGCCGTTCGTCTCTTGACCATCGACCTATAGTCCCCTACCATCTGCTGATAGTATCTTCCATCGACCGACGGTTATAATTCTAAGATTCAGTTACAAAGTCTACACCATCGGCCGTTAGTCATAGACCTCCAACCGATCGTCACAGACCTCCGACCGATTGTCTTGTCCTTCAGCCGATCCTCTTTTGAGACAGAATCTTATAATTATATTTAATTAATCTTAATCAATCTTAATCAGTTAAAATGTCTGACACAAACGAACAGGTGATGAATGAGTACAGTGCATTAGTTATTACACCTGGACTACAAAAACTATTACTGAATGAAAGTGAATCTGGTTCTTCGAATAAAGTACCTAGACTTGACAATCTTAAGAACTTCTTGGACTGGAAAGTTAGGTTTGTTATTTACTTAAACGGTGTCGATTCTAGACTTTAGGAATGTATTGAGAATACGTATTTATGGCCATCCGGAGCAGATGGTGAACCCAAAGAAACTTCACAGTTTAGTCCCACAGAGCGTGAAGAGTACAATCTTGAGTGTAGATGTTATGCTCAGCTAACCCAAGCTTTGTCAAAGGAGATTTTTCAGCAATTTAAGAACCGAAACAAAACATCGTATACTATCTGGTTGGCTCTTCAATCAGCAACAGAAGGTACAGCTACTTATCGTGCGACTAAGGGTAAGGTTTTGAAGGATGAATGGAGGGTGTTTACAGCTCTTCCATCAGAATCTCTAGGACAGACTTTGGAGAGATATCGATTATTGGTTGCAGAGATGGAAGATTGTGGAATTGAGGTGCCTGATGAAAAGGCAGTAAGGGTGTTGAAAGATGGTCTTCCAGAAAAGTGGGATTATGAGATAGAAAAGATTCAGAACAGGTACAGTTCGTCAGGTCGTCCGTTGACACTAACAGCTTTTACTTCGAAGTTAATGGAGAAGGACATTCAGGATGAAGCAAAGAGAAAGAGACTTGGTTCTGTAGCTGCTGCTGCATCAACTTTAGCTTCATCTTCTGGTACTCATGCTCCACTTCAGACAGCATACATATCAGCCAATGCTTCACAAATGTCTGCACCATCATCTCAGTCCGGCTACTTTAATGCTAAATTACAAGCTCAAAATTCTACAATTAAGATGATTGAAGATTCTCTGATTCAACAGACTCAGACTCAGACTCCTGTGTTTCAAACTGAGAATATCAAGAAGAGATCTCACGAATCTATTCAGGAAGATATGGCATTGGCAGCTATTGTTGTTAACTCATACAACGATATGATTGGTGGACAAGTGCTTAATAGTCATCTTGAAAATGAAGACTATGATCAGATTGATGAGGACGAGCTTGAGAGAATGGATATACTCTATTGTATGGGTAGCATTGTGAGACGTGCTAGAAAGTACTTGAAGAGAACAAGACAAAGATCGTTGAGTTTAAATCAAGATTCGAAGTTTGGTTTTGATATGTCAAAGGTTAGGTGCTACAATTGTGATGAATATGGTCACTTTAAGAAAACTTGCATGAGACCACCCAAGCCTGGTTTTCATGATCCTTTTCACCAGACAACCATCTCAGTTACTCCACAACATGTAATTGTAGAGAAAGAATCTTCGGGTTCTGTTCAGTCTAAGGCTTTGACTACTACATATGCTGATGAAGTATGTGACTGGTCCATTTCGGTAGATACACAGAAAGCTAACCTTGTGTTTGTAGGTAAAAGCGAAGCAGAAATTGAAGAGGAAAGAATTGTTCGGAAAAATGCAGGTTGTACTGGTAAGGATAATCCGAATTGCACATGCTATGTGTGCAAATGTGATGCTAGGTTGAAGAGAGCAGAAGAGCTTATGAAATTTTGTTCTAGGAAGAGGATTAAAGATAGGTTGTATGATAAGCTTCGTAAAGCTAAGGACTTATCAGATCTTGAGTTTACTACTGAATAGTCTGATGAAAAAGAAGGGATGAGTTGTCATGTTGGTACTTGGTTCAGAAAAGAGCTGGACATTTGCTCAACTGTGATCTTAAGAGTGGTGATGAGAAGATTGTTACGGTTCAGAGTCCAGTTTGTTCAGATCAAGGTGAGGGTAAAGGACATTATGAGGCTGATTACTCGGATAGTACAAGCTCAGAGTCAGAATCAGAATCGGATGCAGATTCTCAAGTTGGAAGAAATGACTATGCATTCATGGCTAACACGTCCGGTAATGATAAGGTATGTAATGACTCAGTCTCAAATTGTTCTAAATGCATTGGTTATGAATAGGAAATTGAGAGGCTTGAATGTGTTATCACTAAGCTTAATGAGATATCTGTTACATGTGAGACTTGTCCTAAGCTTAGAATTGACCTTAAGAATCTAAGTTTGGAGAATCAGACTAATAAAAAGAACTATGATGATGCGCTTTTCTACCTTAATAAAGAGAAAGACTATGTTGATGTGATTAAGTCTTTAGAAAATCAGGTAGGTCACTTAAAATCAACTGTTATAGATGATGGAAAAGTGATTACTATGTATTTGGTACAGATAGAAACTCTTAAGGCAGAAAGGGATTCATTTAAGTTGAAATACGAGTCTGAGAAAGCTAGGATTGACAATTGGCAGAGGATGTCTTATGTGAAACAGACTTTGAATCCTCCTAAACAGCAGGGGGGGTTTAGGTTATAACCTGGTTGCCCACCACTTTTGGGTGAATATATTAACAAACCGGTTGAGAAAAGTAAGGGTCCAGTTGTAGAACCAGGATATGGTAAGCCTAAGGAAACACCTGTTGAGAGTTCTGGTAAGGTAGCTGAGTCAAAGAAACCTTTAGATGTTGTCTATGAAACTGAGTCAGATACTGATATCGATACTGAGAAAGACAGCAACCCTTTTAAGCTTGTCACTAAACCGGTTACCATTCTGAAAAATCCTGCTAATGCTAGTAAGATGACTGAAAGTCAAAAGGCTCAGTCTAAGAGCACTGTGACTCCCAAACAGAATAAGAAGAAGAACACTCAGGGAGTGTCACCTAAGTTTGTTAGTAAGGGAAGGATAGACGAAACAGGTCCTAGGGTAGAATAACCACCAACAGGTGCGAGTTTCAATTCTGGTAATGTGTCCAAGTATGTTCCGCCTGGTCGTCGACAGACTGTTAAGCAACAAGTCTCGTCAACCCCTACGACTAGACAACGTACTGAACCACCTAGGAGACAGTTTTCACCAATTAGATGCAAATTGTTTAATGCTCATGATTTTGATAATGTTAACTGCTTTAATTGTGGGATGTTGGGACACCGGGCAGTGAATTGTAGACCCACTCGATAGACACCCAGAAGAAAGGTTGATCTTAGTCCAAATCGTTCTTTTACAAAAAGATCACCTTCACCAGTGTTTAACTCATCTGCTGTGAAAACAAATGACACAAAAGTTTTTCAAACTAACGATTACTACAGGAAACCATTGCCTAAAAACACAGTTTGGAAGCCTAAATTAGATGTAAAGGGTGTTCAAAGTCCTGAAGGTCCTTCTGGATCTAAAGGACAATGGGTGGAATTTCCAGTTGTTGGCGTTGATGGGAAACCCACTGCCATTAGGGCATGGGTGACCCTTTCTAACTAATCCTCTTACTTTAATGTACAGGTTGCCTACAATCCACGCTGCAGTACTTGGATTGTTGATAGTGGGGTGTCCAGGCACATGACAGGGAACTTGTCCTTGCTTTCTAATGTGAAAACAGTGGATGGAGGACCAGTTTCTTTTGCAGGTAGCGAAGGAGGATTTATTACTGCTCAGGGTGTTATTGCTAATGAGAACGTCAGCTTTGATAAAGTTAATTATGTAGAGCAGATGTCGAACAATCTGCTTTCAG
Organism: Rutidosis leptorrhynchoides; assembly: GCF_046630445.1. Lineage (NCBI taxonomy): Eukaryota > Viridiplantae > Streptophyta > Magnoliopsida > Asterales > Asteraceae > Rutidosis > Rutidosis leptorrhynchoides. Next base: position 290,193,790 of record NC_092340.1, read on the forward strand.
TTTCACAAGTTGCTGACAAAAAGTATACCATTGCGTTTGATGATAAGTTTTGTTATATTTTGAGAAAAGAGTTTGTTATTCCGGAAGACATGATTCTGATGGCGGCTCCAAGGTGAAAGGATCTCTATATTCTTGATATGTGTAAGGCTCATGTTAAAGCAGCTACAAGCCATCAGGCATTCGTTTCTAAAGCTACTGAACAGGAGTCGATTATCTGGCATAAGCATATAGGTCATCTAAGTCTAAGGAAGATGAATCATCTAGTCCACAATGAATTAGTTGAAGGTGTGAATGTTAAGAGTTTTCATATTCCTGAAGGTTGTCTTCCGTGTAAGCAAGGGAAACAGACTAAGAAGTCACATACTGCCAAGAAGCATCATTCAGTTAATATTCCTTTAGAATTACTGCACCTGGATCTCTTTGGTCCAGTTAACTGTAAAACTCTCACCGGAGAGTCTTATTGCTTGGTAGTTACAGATAAATATTCCCGTTTCTCGTGGGTTGTGATGTTGAAACACAAGTAAGATACTTTCGATCATATTAAAGTTTTGATTCTGAAGCTCGAAAGTTTGTATAAGCTGAAGGTTAGAAAGATTCGTACTGATAATGGTACGGAATTTAAGAACAATCAGATGCTGATGTTCTGTAATGAGAAGGGGATACAACAACAGTTCAGTCCTGCTTATACACCTCAATCAAACGGTGTTGCTGAAAGAAAGAATAGGACTCTAATTGAAACCGTAAGAACAATGCTTGCTGATTCATGTCTTCCAATTGTTTTCTGGGGTGAAGCCATGAGTACCGCATGCTACGTTATGAACAGAGTTCTAGTGGTGAAGAGACATGGTAAAATATGTTGTGAGCTGTTACACAAGAGAAAGCCGAACATTAAACATTTTGAACCCTTTGGTGCACCTTGTACTATTCTGGTACGAGACGCTGAAGGAAAATTTAATTCAAAGGTGATCTCTGGTATCTTCTTGGGATATGGGAATCTGAACAAACGGTGTATAATACTGAGTCCAAGTGTGTGAAAGAACGTTATGAGGTTGATATTCAACGCAATGCTTCACCTCGTGTTAGTAAAGGATTCGCATGGCAGTTTGAATATGATAAGTTATTTGATTCCTTCAATCTTCCACCAGATGCTACTGATGAAGAAGTTCTGACTCAGATATTGTTTGATTCTCAAAACTCTTCTGAGAATGTTATCACTATTCCAGTGCAGGTTCAAAATCCGATTTCTAGCTTGCAACTAAGTTCGTAGAGTGTTAGAGGTGATTTTGATTCAAATGAGGATGAGGTAGTGTATACAGATGAAGATAGTGAGCTTGAAGATGACGAGGAAGTTAGTCGAACGCAACTGACAGAGGAACATCTTAATCCTCTATATAATCAACCACCAACTGTAACAGTGACTGAACCGCCAACTGAAGCAGGAGGTGTACGTAGATCCAATCGTGTTATTCTGTCACCTAAACGTCTTGATGATTATTATGTGGATTCAAGAGGCATTCCTCACATTAGTATTCCTCAAGCGAAGTCTAACGAAGCTTCTACGTCTGGAGTTCCGACTACATCAGATGTTCCCGTGACAGGTGTAAGTTCAACAGTAGCAGAAGATGTTCTGACAGAGAGTGCGAATGTGGTAACAACTTTTTATTCAACGTTAAATAAGTCAGGAAGAATATTTGTGCATGCTCACTCATGTTATGTGTGTCAAATCAAACCTAAAGATGCTTATGAAGCATTAAAGTTTGACGAGTGGGTTAGTGCAATGCAAGAGGAGCTGTTACAATTCAAACATTTAAAGGTTTGGAAGCTAGTCAATCTACCGCATGGTTGTGTGCCCTCTGGTCTTCGATAGGTTTTGAAAAATAAAAAGGATGAACAGGGTATTGTTATCAGAAACAAAGCTAGACTGGTGGTAAAGGGATATCAACAGATCCCTGAAATTGACTATGATGAGGTTTTTGCTCCGGTTGCACGACTGGAAGCAATTAGGATTTTCTTGACTTTTGCATCCTTCATGGGTTTTAAAGTTTTTTAGATGGATGTTAAAAGTGCGTTTTTGTACGGAGAGATCAATGAAAGAGTGTTTGTTGAACTACCACCCGGTTTCGAAGACCCGCATTTCCCAGAAAAAGGTTTATCGACTTGAAACGGCACTTTATGGTCTTCACCAAGCTCCTAGAGCATGGTATGAAACATTGTCCAACTACATGATTGAAAACGGTTTCAGGAGAGGTGTCATTGATCAGACACTTTTCATTAAGAAAAAGGGACAACATCTTATGTTAGTGCAGTTTATGTTGATGATATTATCTTCGGGTCAACATATCAGGGAATGGTTGATGAGTTTGAGAAAGTCATGCAGCAAAAGTTCAAGATGAGTTCAATGGGAACGATAAAGTTTTTCTTAGGTCTACAAGTAGCTCAGACGGATAAAGGTATCTTTTTGCATCAAACCAAGTATGTTGCTGATATTCTGAAGAGGTTTCAAATAGAAGCAGAAAGACCAGCTAAGACTCCGTTGTCTGTAAATCATGGGATATCTCCTGATTGTGAGGGTGCTTCAGTGGACCAAACGTTATACAGGGCAATCATCGGTTCTCTAATGTACCTTACAGCTTCTCGACCAGATACCATGTTTGCGGTTTGTCTGTGTGCTCGTTATCAGGCAAATCCTAATGTTCATCATATGTTAGTGGTTAAGAAGATTATGAGGTATTTGAAAGATACACCGAGTTTAGGGTTATGGTATCCGTGTGAGGATGGGTTTGATCTCACAGCTTACAGTGATTCTGACTATGGCGGATGCAAGAAGGATTTCAAGTCAACATCAGGAGGTTGTCAGTTCCTTGACAGCAAACTAGTTACTTGGCAATGTAAGAAGCAGACATCAGTGGCTCAGTCCACTTGTGATGCAGAATACATTGTCATGGCCAGCTGTACATCACAGGTCATCTGGATCCAACAGCAACTACGTGACTACGGTTTGCAAATTTCTAACACTCCTATTTATGTTGATAATACTGCTGCCATAGCTGTCACTAAAAATCCCGTAAAGCATTCTAAAACGAAACATATAGGGATTAAATACCATTTCATTAGAGATTGCTATGAGAAAAAGCTGATAGATGTAGTGCAGATAGACACTACAGCCCAAAGGGCTGATCTCTTCACAAAAGCTTTTGATAAACCACGCTTTGATTTTCTGTTAAAGGAAATTAGTATTAAATTGCTTACTGACGTGGTTCCTGAAACTGAGGTTCCTGACACAGAGGAACCTAACCAAGAGACTGCGTTGTGAAGGATTTGCAACTGCTTGTATAATATATGTAGCTTTGCATGGTAGTTTGTAGATCATCTGCATGGTTACTTTCCTTTTGCATGATAGATTAGTTTTTGATAATATTTCTGCATGTTTGCTTATGTTTTTAGATAGTTTTATGCGTTTGTACAGAGAAAATCAAAAAGCCTTAAAAATTAGAAAAACCAGAAAAGCAAATAAAATTGAAAAATGGAAAATCTATAAAAATTGAAAAACCTGAAAATGAGTTGCTTATTCTATGTTAGGGGAAGTGATTGCAATACTGAACTGACATGTAAATTGTGAACAATAAGTAATACAGAATGATTGATAATGTGTTAGTGGACTTTATTGGCCTAATTCTAGATAGAGATGATCACATTAACAAAGCGTAAATATCATGATGAGGAAATCATGGAAAGATTTACAGCGGTTGAGGGTAGTCACCTACTTATCACTGAATATGTACTGAGAAATAATTATTCAGAAACTCAACAGATGGTTGAGGTCTCCCCTACTACAATTTATACTCGGTAGCAAAAGAATAATTTTGTGAGTCCCCAAGGTGATCATACTTTGTCTAGGATGTATACTTGTTTCTATTTACCTTTATTACTTGGACCGAAATTCAACAACATACATATCGGGTACTCAAAGGGAGGTGTTTTCTCTAAAAGGGTTGAGAAGTGCAGTCTTGTATCACAGACACGGAATGATTTGTATATTGCAACGTCATCAGATTCTAGATTTCAACATCAGAAGATTGGTTTTCCGTGCAGTTACTACTAAAGTCAAAGACAGTAGTGCATCATCACCATGTATAGTTGTATTTACTTATTTATTTTGTTTGTTTTATTTATGGAGAAAAGGCAACATCAGAAAATACAAAAAAAATGTGTTATGTTTATGTTTATTTATTCAACGTTGTAAATAACATGATGCATCACATAATTGCAAGAGAATCATGAATCAAGAATTGAACAAAGCTTCAGCGATTCCTATGTTATCTAAGTCTGAGACAACAGATATTCCAATCGGAGAATTATTTGAACGATTTAGTTATCTACATCCGAGGGGGAGAAATTTATTAGATCATCAGATATAGAGAACTTAAATCATTCAGTTCACATCTCTAATTTGGTGGACTTTACATCTTTTGTCTGTGGTATGAGATTGTACCTATTGACCTGGATAGCAGGGAATATCTTCTGGAAGGTATCTTAGCATTCCATCACTCAAATATATTTATCACTTCCATCCATCAAACATCATACATCATACGATTTCCATTTAAGTATGGGGTTTATATCGGCCGGTATGCGTCTTTTCAAAGTATGCAATAAATTTGAGATTAACAATGTTATCTGAAACGAAAAGTATAAGTTTAAGGTAGAAGCTCATGGCTGACAGGGTTACTAGAAACATCGTGAAATGGTTCTGTTCAATCATATTGAAAGTACATTGATGTGATAAGAGGATAGCATCAACGTGTTGTGCTCAATTGTTCTACCTGAAACATCGTGCGATCTCAAATGAGGACTGACTTCGTGATCAAAGTCTAACATTGAAAAGTGTTAAAGTAATTAATATAATGTGATCATCGAAGTCTGGGGTGAAAGTTGGTAAATGTTTACTGATATATTTGAAAGTTGTTTTGTATATGCTTTGTCTAGTCACTTAATGAATGAAGCGTGAAACTACATGTCAATATAGTTCAGTTCTGATCCCCGAATCAAAGGATTAAATCAGTGTGATACGTCAACTCACAAAAACATGTGTCTTGTCTGTCTTACTGGGCTTCATGATAAGTAGTATTACCTGTTTCTATGCTGATAACATCATATACTCTGCTTATGCTATTATTTAATGAAATTGGTGTTAGAAGTTGATTTATTGCAGATCTAAAAGGTTTAAGGTTACTGAATATGTCAGTTTTAACGTTGCTAATCATGACACATTTGATCTTGTACAGTTTTTTGCTTTGTGTAGTTGTATGTGCATGCATATCTGAGATCATTTGCATTCATAAGATTAGCTGCATGTGCATTTTTGTTTTGTGTTTTAAGCCAAGCAACTCAGTTCTCAGAAAGGTTTAATGTGAAAGAAATCTTATGTTCTTCGTTAATCTTGAAAACAAGTTGTTTCAAGCTTAAAATTACAAAGCGTGTTTGACTTATACTGTGGAGATCAGTCCCAGGGGGAGTGAATGTGAGAGAGAAGGTGTAGTTTGAATGTGAAAAGTGTTAAGTTTTAAATTTTTCAAAGCCTAGACCACCGGCCGACTGAAATTACCCTAGGCTGAAGGACTCCGACACTCGACCGAGTGTCTGGACCATCGAGCCGAAGGATTAGACCATCGGCCGATGGTCACTGACAGGGTATAAAAGGACCCAAAGTCAATTGGGTCAGTCACTTGGTGCAATTTTGTGTGATTTTACCATCGATTTTCAAGTGAAAGAGAAAAGAGTTTTTTGTCCGTGTGTTTTGTGCATCTTTCTTTTGTGATTCCAGCGCCATTAACAAGGTACACTAACTCGTTTCCATCTGTTCTGAATCGTTAATTTTGTATTCGAACTTTAAACTTTTAATCGAGTGATTTTTGTTCGTTATCTGTTGAAATTGTTGATGTATATGTGTTAATCGGCCCCTTTAGCAACTATTATGACCAGGATTCGAACAAGAAACAACAGATTGATCGAATTAAATTATTGGGTGAAACAGATCTGATGAACTACCTCCGGCCGATGGTCTCTGACCATCGACCGATGGTGTCTTACACTCGGCCGTGTGACTCTACACTCGGCCGTAGGTCTTCAATTAATCAGTTTGTTGATGTGTTTTAGACCAACTGCCGTAGGTCTAGACCATCAGACCGATGGTCCAGTCCATCGGGCGATGGTAATGTAATTGGACCGATGGTGGGTTTTTATGTTTAAATCTGAATGAATTTTAGGTTTCTGATAATATTTGTTATGCCTATCTAATGCTAATGCTAGTGCTTGTAGTCTGTATTAGAATGTCAGGTGGTTCCTTTGTTGGGCAATGGATGTTTAACATCGACCGTAGGAGAATTCTAGCTAGTGGACGACCTATCTTAGTGGAACAAAAAGTCATTGCGACTCGACAGACCTATAATCCTTGGAAACAGATTGGGTGTCAAGCTTTCTTAGACATCGGGGATTACTTCTGTCCTGAATTACTGTGGGAATTTTATGCCAATGTTGCCTTAGAAGATAGCAAGAAGAAATTTGTCCACTCAGGCTTATTTGACCAACATTATAAGTGGACCATGGAGGAATTCTCAAACCTGTTAAATGTACCGTACACTAGGGTTAAAATATTGTATCCTAGCAAAGATCTACGAAAGATTCCCAACAGATTCAAACTGTCTGACATAATTGCAAGGTTATGCAAGCCAGGGAAAGTAGTCAATGCTGGTAGGGTTGAGATTAGTGATGACGAGGTGTCACAACAACATGAGATACACTTGAGAATAATTAAAAGTAATGTGACCTTTAGGAGAGAAGGAGATAATCTATTGTCTGGTGAAACATCCCGTTCATATCGAATATAAACGTCACGTACTCATTGGTGTCATTGCGAGGTATTGACCTCTATATGTGACATTTTTAAAAAATCTGCGTACATTTTTATGATACAAACCATAATCTTTATTATAACCAAAGGCTTAAACAACATAATAATGATTATCATTTAGCGATAATCTTAGTCTTACAAACTTTACATTTGATAATAACAATACGGTTTCCAATATATTTCACATTACAAATCTTCTGATATGCAGTTTTATTTTTGACACAAATATGCATACTCCAAATCTTGCTTAAATTCGGCATAATGCAGCGGAAGCTTTTATTTATCACCTGAGAATAAACATGCTTAAAACGTCAACATAAAGTTGGTGAGATATAGGTTTAATACTAGCAACGTTATAAATATAGACCACAAGATTTCATATACATAAACGTTTTAATAAAAATATTCTAAGTGGTTGAGCACTTGATAACCATACTTAACATTTAATCAACGTCGCATATTTCCTTTAGGGTTAAAGCCAAAAATAGGCTACAAACTTACACAAATGTACCGATGTCGCCCACAAACTCATTTCCGTCCTACTGTCGCCTACAAACTTTCAAAAAGTGTACCAATGTAAACAAAAACTTTAAAAAAGTGTACCAATGTAAACAAAAATGACTTGCTACCGGCTAAACAGGTCAAAATTGACACGTGTCGTTCGTGGATTGGATCTTAACTCTTAAAAAAAAAAAATTTAGCAGGTCAAAATTAGTATGTAACAGGTCAAAAGGCCAAAATGTTGATATTAGCACATTTTTTGAAAGTTTGTAGGCGACAGTAGGACGAAAATTAGTTTGTGGGCGACATCGGTACATTTGTGTAAGTTTGTAGCCTATTTTTGGCTTTAACCCTTCCCTTTATTATGAAATCTCACTACACTGTAGCAAGTGTAGTCACCGAAACGAAGTACTGTGCAACCGTTGAATACTGGTCGTCAAGTCCGGTGAGGGTTGTCAGGCCCGATAGATCTATCAACAGGATTCGCTTTTACAATACCGCATGTAAATAGTAGTTACCAAGTTACAGGGAAGTATGCCAGTGGTACAACTTAACGTAGAATATATATATTTTTAATCACTTGTGTCCATAACGTAAATCATAAAATGCATGTATTCTCATCCCGAAATATTTAGAGTTTAAAAGTGGGACTATATACTCACTTTTGCCTTGAAGATATTTAACACGACTTGGTCTCCGATAGATATCATGAACCTAACCATATATATAATATATCAACATATTTTCTTTTCAAATAATCGTTACATATATACTTATAATACTTATAATATCTATTAGTCCGTAGTTAGCAGTCTGATGTTAGTGGTCCACAATTAGTTACTCAATAAAATAAATAAAGACCCCATCGTATTCGTATTGATCGGAATTAATCTCGACCCATGGTACCGTGCTGTCAAATGACGTGTTGCGTACATAAAGTACCGTGTTGTCAAATGACGTGTTGCGTACAATCATGAGGTCTTATAATTAATCTTCTCGTGTTGTTTACGGGTGGTCCTAAAATATGTAAAATCAAATCATGAGTAAATATATATAAAATATCATGTTAATTAGCCAAGATATGATTAGTTTGGTTTTAGTCAAAATATTTTCGTAGCTAAACTAGCTTCGGATACCCGATTTTGTTTTAGTCGTAGTTTCTTCAATACAACTCCGTTTTTGTTGATTCAACTTGCCACTTCCTTGGATCGAGTCATTATTTATGAATATGAACTGTAAATACCTTGGTTTGCATTCGAAATCACAGGTTATAGGTCAAACTTGGGTAAATCTTATGAAAGTGATCATTTCCGTCGTAAAAACAACATCTAGATGATCATTTCTATATAAATACTTACACTTTGAGTTACACCATGAGATTTTTATATTTTAACATATTCATAGGAAATATCATTTTTTCAGAATATAAACTTCCAATTCAAAGTTTAAGATGGTTTTTAATTATCCAACCCAAAACAGCCCCCGGTTGCACTCCGACGACGTAGATTCAGTTTTAAGGTGTTCTTTGTAAAATCAAGTTGTATCTTGTTAAGTTAGCATATCATTATGACATATTACAGGTCTTGAAGTATTTTAAAAGTCAAGTTAGAAGGATCTATTTAGTTTGCGAACAAGTTTGAAATCATTCAAACTATGTTCTTGTTGTTATATATTCGTAGTAAGATAGTTATATATGAATTGAACAAGATGATGAACCAAGGTTATACCTCGAGTATGATGAAGAAAGTTACTGAATAAATAAGATATGAACTTGTTCTTGATGACTTGGAAGATTAAGAAGTGAAATCATGAAAAGAAACAAAGGTTGTAAGTAAGTTTATATCTTGATTTAAGATAATTAACTTACATGAATTGAATCAAAGTTTAAACGTAGTTTTACCTTGATTATGAAGCTAGAAACTTATGAAGACCTTAAAGAACACTTGAAGGTTGAATATGAGAGAGTTTAGAAGATCATTTAGCTTGAAAGAAAGTTGATATGAAAGTGTATGTATGTGTATGTAAAACGTGTATATGCATATATATATAAGGATTTTTGTTTTGATTTTTAGCTCATAAGTCTTCCTAGATGTTAACACTTGATCCCACATGTTGTTGACTAACAAAGGCTGCCAAGAACATATAATTGAGGTCTAATAATTGGCATTTATCAATAGTAAATACATCTAGAAGCTGCGTACAATACGGGTACATATACCCTAAGTATATGTGTAGAAATCTTGAGGAAACGGAACGAGCATTCAAATATAACTATCTTTTGTGAATATACTTATATTTTTTTTTATGTATTTAAGCCCTTTAAAAGTGATTAAATACGTATTTATACGATACTTGTATAAGCATTATAGGTTATAGGTATATATGTCAAAGAACGTTACCTATAGTTACCGTTTTGAAAACTTAAGTTAGTAGTCTCAAAGTATACTTATAACTCATTGTTATTAGTACAAAATGAGATGTTAAACCATCTTTAAATCATGTTAAATATGTATAAATACATATATGTACATAATCGTATAATTGTCGTATGTTATATAGTTCGTGATATCATCGATCAAATTGGACGGTCAAACGTTGTGTAAAACTCTTTTCGAAAACACAAGACTCAACAAATAGGATTACTTATCATGTTGGTAATGTTTAATTTATGTAAATATTAATCTTATATGTATAAAACGATCGGAAAAATTCGGGTCGTTACAGTACCTACCCGTTAAATAAATTTCGTCCCGAAATTTTAAAGTTGTACCTATTTTGCATTCTCGAGAAAAAAATGTGGATAGTTTTGTTTCATTTGATCCTCTCATTCCCAAGTAAACTCGGGACCCCTTCGATCATTCCAACGAACCTTAACGATTGGTATGTTGCTCTGCTTGAGCTGTTTAACTTCACGGTCCATGATTTCGACTGGTTCTTCTATGAATTGTAGTTTCTCGTCGACTTGGATTTCTTCAAGAGGAATGGTGAGGTCTTCCTTTGCAAGACACTTCTTAAGGTTTGAAACGTGAAACGTATTATGTACTCCGACGAGTTGTTGTGGTAACTCAAGTCAATAAGCTACCGGTCCAATGCGTTCGATGATCTTGAACGGGCCTACATACCTTGGGTTCAGTTTACCCCTTTTGCCGAAATGTATTACACCTTTCTAAGGTGACACCTTTAGCATAACCATATCACCGATCTGAAACTCTAATGGTTTCCTTCGAACATCGGCGTAGCTCTTTTGGCGACTACGGGCTGTTTTCAATCTCTCATTGATTTGTACTATCTTCTCAGTAGTTTCGTGTATGATCTCGGGACCAGTTAATTGTTGATCTCCTAATTCATTCCAACGAATAGGGGATCTACACTTCCTTCCATACAGTGCTTCAAATGGTGTAGCTTTAATGCTCGCATGATAACTATTATTATACGAGAATTCTGCTAATGGTAGATATTTATCCCATTCGTTTCCAAAATCGATCACACATGCCCTGAGCATGTCTTCAAGAGTCTGAATTGTTCTTTCACTCTGCCCGTCAGTTTGCGGATGATATGCGGTGCTCATATCCAAACGAGTTCCCAGGGCCTCCTGTAGTGATTGCCAGAACTTTGATGTAAATCTACTATCACGATCGGATATAATGGAAATAGGTATTCCATGCCTTGAAACAATTTCCTTTATGTATAATCGTAATAGTTTCTCCATTCTATCCATTTCTTTTATAGGCAAGAAATGTGCAGATTTGGTGAGACGATCAACTATTACCCAAATGGTGTCATAACCTCATGCTGTAACATCCCGCCTTTTTCCATTTACTTTTCCGTTTAACTATTTAAGTTCCGTTATATGTTTATAACACATCTCGTTAATACGCGTTTGAATTATCTCGTTTAGGTAATTCCCGTACCCGTTTCCTAAGTTGAGGGACTAAAGTTGCCAAATGGAGAAAGAGATGACTAGGTCAACTAGTCAACTCTTTCCCCTCCATTCATTCTATCACCTCCCCAAAATAATACTTCACCTTTTCCTCTCAAACCCTCAAAACTTCAATCATCATCTAAATTCGTTCAAGAAGGATTCGATCAAAACAAATTGCATATTTGAACTCCTCGTGATCTCCTCTTCGTTTCCATATCGATTTCATCAATTTTGGGTAACTTTCTAAAATCACTAATTCTTGTGTTCTTGAGATTTTTAAGTTATAAGGTTGTTAATTAGTGTCTATGGCTCGAGTCTAGTTTGTTTATGTGATTTGTATGCTCGTTTTTGATATTTTGATGTAACTAGTTCATATTGAAAGAATGCTTGCTTAATCTTGAGTTTTAGGTGTTCATATGTTGTTGAATGATGAAAGTTCATGTTTTAATTGTGTTCCTAACATCACTAGCTTCAAATTGGTATGTAGGTTGACATGGATTAGTTTCATATGCAAGATTGTTGAATTTGTGATTTTGGATTAGGGTTTGATGAGCTTTACATGAACTTTTGATGCGTCAAATGCTATGTGATATTGTTGTTAAGTGTTTTGTTGCAATGTGTGTTTGATTACCTTCGAAACGACATAACATACATGTAAATTGGTTGCCCGAATCATAAAATGCGTTTTTGGAACTTAAACTTTGATTATGAATGTTTAATTACGGTTTTTGGTTGTTGTAAGTGGAAGTTTGATTGATGAAATGTACTTAGTTGTATTCCTCGTCAAAATACCTTTCCAACGATATATAATAGGCATTATAAGTGTTTGCGGGTCAAGAGTTGGGTTGGAAAAGGTTTTGGCTCGTGCATACTTTGGAAAAACAGAATCAGACCTGCACAGAGGGTGGCGCGGCGCGCCCCTACCCCGCGCGGCGCGCCGAATGGCCTGGACAGATTCTGTCCAACTTGGTCAATTTTCGAAAAATGTTTGGCATGCTACGCACCTCCGATTAACATGTAACTTGGCCAACATGCTCATATATGATTTCTAAGATTAGAAAAATAGTTCGGAACCCGACCCGAACGTGTTGACTTTCGTTGACTTTGACCGACCAAAGTTTGACTTTTTGTCAAACTTAACCAAATGATTATGCAACCTTCCTAACTTATTTATATACTTGTATCTTGCATGAAACTCGGCAATTTGATTTCACATGCTAAATAAACGAGTCGTAACGAGCCATAGGACTAATTGAACATCTTTGACCTATCGTGTTTACCATTATTGATACAACCTATTGTTTAGGTCAAGACTAGCATTGTTCTTTGCACACGTTTACTTGTTGAAGTACTTTACTACTCGTGCACTCAAGGTGAGATCATAGTCCCACTTTTACTCTTTTTGAACTTACATTTGGGATGAGAAAACATAAACATTTCTTTACTAAGTGAACACAAGTACAGGAAACAAACATTCTACATACGAGTTTAGAACAAAATCCTCAATTCGATTATCATTAGTTACACTTGCCGGGTGTAAGCGAGAACTTATGTTGTATGGATCCATATGGGTTTGACAAACCCTCATTCAAACGGTTCGCTACCGTTTACGAATGAAATATATTTTCGAGAAACAGTGTATGTTCTAGCACTAAGTGATGGGGTTCAATGGAAGGAAACGTTAAGCATTGATAATTGGGTGCTCGTGAAACAAACTTTTGGAATGTATTACTATTATTTCATTGATGCAAATCTTGTGGTTCACTTGTACTTACTTACTTAAACCTATGATTTCACCAACGTTTTCGTTGACAGATTTCTATGTTTTTCTCAGGTCCTTGAACGATACATGATACTTGCTTCCGCTCATTATTTGATACTTGCATTGGATGTCGAGTATATGTGCATTTCATGGAGCGTCTTTTGACCTTACTTTAAACCGTGTCGCCTAGATTTCATTCGTATTATAACGTTGTAACTTAACTATTGGTTGAACAATTCTTGTAAACTTTGGGAACAATCTTTATTTTGAAATGAAGGCGACATATCTTTTGGTCAAACGTTGTTTTAAAGACTTATGACCACGTAACGGGACCTAAGTAGACGGCGCCGTCAATGACGATTTGGACGGGTCGCTACAGATGGTATCAGAGCGTTGGTTGTAGGGATTTAGAGTTCATTAGTGTCAACCCCGAGTCATAGGGTACATTGGTGAGTCTAGACTACAACCGGCATATAGACTTGAAGTAGGAATTACTTGACTACTTGTGCATTTATACTCGAACGTTTCTACTCATATCTACTCTTAGTTCATCATAATCTCACGTTGTTTAATTTGATTGACACGCCACCTTGACTATATGAAATGATGTCGAATGCACATATGAATTAGGGTAATATAATTTCCGGGATTATATTACGGTGACTCGTATGAACGTTCCGACATTATGACATAAAGAATTTAAGGCGAGTCGAAAAAAAAAAAAAAAAAAAAAAAAAAAAAAAACTTCTCTTTATCTTTATTCTATATCACGGTTAGTATTATTGAGAATACTAATCAATGATATTCTTGTGTCTTGAAGGAACAATGGCTCCTCGTCGTGTACGCCGCAATGAAACTCCCGAACAAGCTCTCGAACGGATGATAGCTACCGCCGTAGATGCGGCCATGGCCGGTCACTCTTCCAACAACAATAACAATAACAACAACCACAACAACAACAACAACAATGGAGCCGGAAACTCAAACGAGGGATGCTCCTATAAAGCTTTCATGGGGTGCAAACCTCACACTTTTGATGGAACCGGGGGACCGGTCGTGCTCACCCGATGGTTTGAGCAAACGGAAGCCGTCTTTAGCATAAGCGGTTGTCGGGACCAAGACAAGGTCAAATACTCCACTCACACTTTCTCCGGAATTGCTCTAACATGGTGGAACACCTATGTTCAATCGGTGGGTACCGATGAAGCTCATGCCCTCTCTTGGGCCGATCTAAAGGAAAAGATGATTGTTGAATATTTTCCGCGCGAAGAAACCCGAAAGCTTGAGGAAGAACTAAGAGCTTTGAAAGCGGTCGGAAACGACCTTAAAGCTTATAATCAACGCTTCGCCGAACTATCCTTGATGTGTCCTAATCTTGTTAACCCCGAATCTCAAAGGATTGAGCTCTACATGCTCGGTCTTCCAAAAAGCATCAAACAAGGGGTGATGTCATCCAAACCCACTACTCATCAAGCCGCTATGAACATGGCTCGCCAACTAATCGAAACGGTTGACGAAATCGTAGTTCTGGCACCTAAAGTCGAGGATAAATCGGGCGGCAACAAAAGAAAGTGGGAACCCTCCCAATCAAGCAACAACAACTTTGCCAAGAAATCTTTCACTTCCGACGGCAAGAAGGGTTATGCCGGGAACCTACCTCTTTGCAACAAATGCAACAAACATCACTTTGGCGAATGTAGTAAGATAATTTGCCACCGGTGCCAAGGAGTTGGTCATAAGGCCAACGATTGTAAAAGTGCCACTCCCGTCGCTCGAAAGTGGCACAATGCACCAAAGACGGGCACTTGTTACGAATGTGGCCAAACGGGTCATTATAGAAATGCATGCCCGAAAAGGAAAGATAACACCAATACGCGCGGCCGAGCTTTCAACATCAACACCGAGGAAGCCCGGGATGACACTGAACTAGTCACGGGTACGTTTCTTCTCAACAATTCTTATGTCTCTTGCTTATTCGATTCGGGTGCCGATAAATGCTTTGTATCCAAGACTTTGACTCATTCTTTTAGCACTCCACCTCTTCCATTAGATACCACTTATACCATTGAAGTGGCTAACGGAAAACTATTAAGTGCCGACACATATTACCGGGGGTGTGCGTTAAACATTTTGGGTAAGGAATTTGAAATTGACTTGATACCCATGGAACTAGGAAGCTTTGATGTAATAATCGGTATGAATTGGTTAGTCAAAACGAAATCTCACATCCTATGTGATCTTAACGCAATCCGAATTCCTATCGAGAATGGTGAACCTTTGATTGTTTATGGCGATAAGAGTTGCACCAGACTCAATCTCGTTTCGTGCCTTAAAGTTAGAAAACTACTCCGTAAGGGTTGTTTTGCGATCCTTGCCCACGTTAAGAAAGTCGAGTCCGATGAGAAGCATATCGATGATGTGCCAATTGTTAGTGACTTTTCCGATGTATTCCCCGACGAATTGCCGGGTCTTCCACCTCATCGACCGGTTGAATTCCAAATCGATCTTATTCCGGGAGCCGCACCCGTAGCGCGTGCACCATATAGACTCGCTCCATCTGAAATGCAAGAATTGCAAAGTCAAATCCAAGAACTACTTGATCGTGGTTTTATCCAACCTAGCCATTCACCTTGGGGCGCTCCGATTTTGTTTGTTAAAAAGAAAGACGGATCCCTACGAATGTGCATTGATTATCGCGAACTAAATAAATTGACGGTTAAGAACCGATATCCTCTTCCTCGCATCGATGACCTCTTTGATCAACTACAAGGGTCTTGTGTATATTCGAAAATCGATCTCCGCTCGGGTTATCATCAATTGAGGGTTAAGGGGGAAGATGTCTCCAAAACCGCTTTCCGAACTCGTTATGGTAGTTATGAATTCCTTGTCATGCCATTTGGTCTCACTAACGCACCGGCGGTGTTCATGGATCTTATGAACCGCGTGTGCAAACCGTATCTCGATAAATTCGTTATTGTGTTCATCGATGACATATTGATCTATTCTAAAAATGAAGAAGAGCACGAACAACATCTCCGACTTGTGCTTGAACTTTTAAGACAAGAACAACTCTATGCCAAATTCTCCAAGTGTGAATTTTGGTTAAAGGAAGTTCAATTTCTTGGTCATGTTGTAAGTGACCAAGGTATTAAAGTCGATCCATCGAAAATCGAAGCCATTAGCAAATGGGAGACTCCTACTACTCCTACTCACATTCGTCAATTTTTGGGTCTCGCCGGGTACTATCGTAGATTCATCGAAAATTTCTCTTTGGTTGCACGTCCTCTAACCGCCTTGACTCACAAGGGAAAGAAATTCATTTGGGCGACCGAACATGAATCCGCATTCCAAATCTTGAAAACGAAGCTAACCACCGCTCCTATCTTGTCACTTCCCGAAGGCAATGATGACTTTGTTGTATATTGCGATGCCTCAAAACATGGTTTTGGGTGTGTATTGATGCAACGAACGAAAGTCATTGCTTATGCTTCTCGACAACTTAAAATTCATGAACGAAACTATACGACGCATGATCTCGAACTCGGAGCCGTCGTCTTTGCACTTAAAATGTGGAGACACTATCTTTATGGAACCAAGAGTACTATCTTCACCGATCACAAAAGCCTTCAACACATTTTCGATCAAAAGCAACTAAACATGAGACAACGAAGGTGGATTGAAACCTTAAACGATTACGATTGCGAGCTTCGTTACCATCCCGGGAAGGCAAATGTAGTAGCCGATGCCTTAAGTCGAAAAGAAAGAGTGGTGCCTCTTCGTGTCCGAGCCTTAAACATCACCATCCACACAAACCTTAATAGCCAAATTCGGGTAGCCCAAGATGAGGCTCTCAAGGATGAAAACATCTCTCTCGAACACTTGAACGTCCTCACCTCTCGATTCGAAGTTAAAGAAACCGGACTCCGATATTTCGCCGGAAGGATTTGGGTGCCTAGTTATGGGGACCTACGAAGCCTTATTTTAGATGAAGCCCATAAGTCACGATACTCGATTCACCCCGGTGCCAATAAGATGTACCACGACCTTAAACAGCTATATTGGTGGCCGAATATCAAAAGGGAAGTAGCTACTTATGTTTCCAAGTGTTTGACATGTTCCAAAGTCAAAGCCGAACACCAAAGACCGTCCGGACTACTTCGACAACCCGAGATCCCGCAATGGAAGTGGGAAGGGATAACGATGGATTTTATCACCAAACTACCAAAAACGACGGGCGGTTATGATACCATTTGGGTTATTGTTGACCGTCTCACCAAATCCGCACACTTCCTTGCCATGAAAGAAACGGACAAAATGGAGAAACTTGCACAACTTTACATTAAGGAGATCGTAGCCCGACACGGTGTACCTTTATCGATTATCTCCGACCGAGATGGCCGTTTCGTTTCTAGATTTTGGCGTACATTGCAAGAAGCGTTGGGAACGCGTTTAGACATGAGCACCGCATATCATCCTCAAACCGATGGACAAAGCGAACGTACAATTCAAACCTTAGAAGACATGTTACGAGCTTGCGTGGTTGATTTCGGAAAAGCTTGGGACAGGCACTTACCTCTCGCCGAGTTCTCTTACAACAATAGTTATCACGCGAGTATTAAAGCCGCACCTTTTGAAGCGCTATATGGCCGCAAATGTCGTTCACCTCTTTGTTGGGCCGAGGTAGGCGACGTGCAAATCACCGGACCCGAACTCATTCACGAAACCACCGAGAAAATCGTTCAAATCCGAGATAGGCTTAGGACGGCCCGAAGTCGTCAAAAGAGCTACACCGATAAACGACGCAACGATCTTGAATTTCAAGTCGGTGACCGAGTAATGTTAAAAGTCGCACCTTGGAAGGGTGTAATCCGTTTTGGGAAACGCGGGAAGCTAAATCCGCGGTATATTGGTCCTTTCGAAATCTTGGAGCGTATTGGAACCGTTGCTTATCGTTTGGATCTTCCGCCTCAATTGAGCTCCGTTCATCCTACTTTCCATGTATCTAACTTGAAAAAGTGTCTTGCCGAACCCGATATCGTCATTCCTCTCGAGGAGCTTACCATTGATGACAAACTTCATTTTGTGGAGGAACCGGTTGAAATTGTGGACACCTCCGTCAAGACATTGAAACAAAGCCGAATCCCGATTGTAAAAGTCCGTTGGAACGCCAAAAGGGGACCCGAGTTTACTTGGGAAAGACAAGATCAAATGCAAAGGAAGTATCCTCATCTATTCGTGAATTCGGAAACGCAAGATCTCGAGGAAGAAACAACGACTACTACGCCTACTTAAATTTCGGGACGAAATTTCTTTTAAGGTGTAGGTAATGTAACATCCCGCCTTTTTCCATTTACTTTTCCGTTTAACTATTTAAGTTCCGTTATATGTTTATAACACATCTCGTTAATACGCGTTTGAATTATCTCGTTTAGGTAATTCCCGTACCCGTTTCCTAAGTTGAGGGACTAAAGTTGCCAAATGGAGAAAGAGATGACTAGGTCAACTAGTCAACTCTTTCCCCTCCATTCATTCTATCACCTCCCCAAAATAATACTTCACCTTTTCCTCTCAAACCCTCAAAACTTCAATCATCATCTAAATTCGTTCAAGAAGGATTCGATCAAAACAAATTGCATATTTGAACTCCTCGTGATCTCCTCTTCGTTTCCATATCGATTTCATCAATTTTGGGTAACTTTCTAAAATCACTAATTCTTGTGTTCTTGAGATTTTTAAGTTATAAGGTTGTTAATTAGTGTCTATGGCTCGAGTCTAGTTTGTTTATGTGATTTGTATGCTCGTTTTTGATATTTTGATGTAACTAGTTCATATTGAAAGAATGCTTGCTTAATCTTGAGTTTTAGGTGTTCATATGTTGTTGAATGATGAAAGTTCATGTTTTAATTGTGTTCCTAACATCACTAGCTTCAAATTGGTATGTAGGTTGACATGGATTAGTTTCATATGCAAGATTGTTGAATTTGTGATTTTGGATTAGGGTTTGATGAGCTTTACATGAACTTTTGATGCGTCAAATGCTATGTGATATTGTTGTTAAGTGTTTTGTTGCAATGTGTGTTTGATTACCTTCGAAACGACATAACATACATGTAAATTGGTTGCCCGAATCATAAAATGCGTTTTTGGAACTTAAACTTTGATTATGAATGTTTAATTACGGTTTTTGGTTGTTGTAAGTGGAAGTTTGATTGATGAAATGTACTTAGTTGTATTCCTCGTCAAAATACCTTTCCAACGATATATAATAGGCATTATAAGTGTTTGCGGGTCAAGAGTTGGGTTGGAAAAGGTTTTGGCTCGTGCATACTTTGGAAAAACAGAATCAGACCTGCACAGAGGGTGGCGCGGCGCGCCCCTACCCCGCGCGGCGCGCCGAATGGCCTGGACAGATTCTGTCCAACTTGGTCAATTTTCGAAAAATGTTTGGCATGCTACGCACCTCCGATTAACATGTAACTTGGCCAACATGCTCATATATGATTTCTAAGATTAGAAAAATAGTTCGGAACCCGACCCGAACGTGTTGACTTTCGTTGACTTTGACCGACCAAAGTTTGACTTTTTGTCAAACTTAACCAAATGATTATGCAACCTTCCTAACTTATTTATATACTTGTATCTTGCATGAAACTCGGCAATTTGATTTCACATGCTAAATAAACGAGTCGTAACGAGCCATAGGACTAATTGAACATCTTTGACCTATCGTGTTTACCATTATTGATACAACCTATTGTTTAGGTCAAGACTAGCATTGTTCTTTGCACACGTTTACTTGTTGAAGTACTTTACTACTCGTGCACTCAAGGTGAGATCATAGTCCCACTTTTACTCTTTTTGAACTTACATTTGGGATGAGAAAACATAAACATTTCTTTACTAAGTGAACACAAGTACAGGAAACAAACATTCTACATACGAGTTTAGAACAAAATCCTCAATTCGATTATCATTAGTTACACTTGCCGGGTGTAAGCGAGAACTTATGTTGTATGGATCCATATGGGTTTGACAAACCCTCATTCAAACGGTTCGCTACCGTTTACGAATGAAATATATTTTCGAGAAACAGTGTATGTTCTAGCACTAAGTGATGGGGTTCAATGGAAGGAAACGTTAAGCATTGATAATTGGGTGCTCGTGAAACAAACTTTTGGAATGTATTACTATTATTTCATTGATGCAAATCTTGTGGTTCACTTGTACTTACTTACTTAAACCTATGATTTCACCAACGTTTTCGTTGACAGATTTCTATGTTTTTCTCAGGTCCTTGAACGATACATGATACTTGCTTCCGCTCATTATTTGATACTTGCATTGGATGTCGAGTATATGTGCATTTCATGGAGCGTCTTTTGACCTTACTTTAAACCGTGTCGCCTAGATTTCATTCGTATTATAACGTTGTAACTTAACTATTGGTTGAACAATTCTTGTAAACTTTGGGAACAATCTTTATTTTGAAATGAAGGCGACATATCTTTTGGTCAAACGTTGTTTTAAAGACTTATGACCACGTAACGGGACCTAAGTAGACGGCGCCGTCAATGACGATTTGGACGGGTCGCTACACATGCAGTCTTGGGTAACTTCGTGATAAAATCCATGGTAATACTATCCCACTTCCATTCTGGGATTTCTGGTTGTTGAAGTAACCCTGACAGCTTCTGGTGTTCTGCTTTGACTTTGGAACAAGTTAAACATTCCCCGACATATGTTGCAACGTCTGTCTTTAAATTAGGCCACCAATAATGCGTCTTAAGATCTTGATACATCTTTCTAACTCCAGGATGTATCGAGTATCTTGTCTTATGTGCCTCGTTCAATATCAACTTCCTTAATCCACCCAACTTTGGTACCCAAATACGTTTTGCAAAATATCGAATTTCGTCTTCCCGTATAACGAGTTGCTTCTCATACTTCTTCATTATTTCATTTCCTATGTTTTCCTTAGTAAGAGCTTCTCGTTGAGTCTCTTTGATTTGTGAGTTGAGATTCATGCGAATTTTTATGTTCATCGCTCGTACTCGAATTGGCTCTCATTCCTTTTTGCTTAGAGCATCAGCCACTACATTCGCTTTCCCGGGATGATAGTGAATCTCACAATCATAGTCGTTTATCAGCTCGACCCACCTACGTTGCCTCATGTTCAGCTGTTTTTGATCGAAAATATGTTGAAGGCTTTTATGATCGGTAAACACAGTGCATTTAACCCCATATAAGTAGCGTCTCCATATCTTCAATGCAAACAATACTGCTCCCAGTTCTAGATCATGCGTCATATAATTTCGCTCGTGAATCTTCAATTATCGGGATGCGTACGCAATAACTTTCTTTCGTTACATAAGGACGCAACCAAAACCTTGTCGCGAAGCATCACAATATATCTCAAAATCATCGTTCCCTTCAGGTAACTATAAAATAGGCGCCGTAGTCAACTTCTTCTTCAGTAATTGAAACGCACTCTCCTGCTCAGAAGTCCATTCGTACTTCTTCCCTTTTTGCGTTAACGCTGTTAATGGTTTAGCTATTCGGGAAAAATCTTGAATAAACCTTCTATAATAACCGGCTAAACCCAAAAATTGACGTATTTGTGTTGGTGTCTTAGGAGTCTCCCATTTTTCAATGGCCTCAATTTTAGCTGGATCAACCTGAATTCCTTTGCTACTAACAACATGACCAAGAAATTGCACCTCTTTCAACCAAAACGCACACTTAGAAAATTTGGCGTATAACTGTTCTTTTCTTAACAATTCTAATGACAACCTTAAATGCTGCTCATGCTCTTGCTCATTTTTGGAATAGATGAAAATATCGTCAATGAAAACGATAACAAACTTATCTAAATACGGACTACAAACTCGATTCATGAGGTCCATGAATACAGCTGGCGCATTCGTCAATCCAAACGGCATGACCAAAAATTCTTAATGACCGTAGCGTGTCCGGAAAGCAGTTTTTGGAATATCTTATTCTTTGACGCGTAGTTGATGATAGCCCGATCTTAGGTCGATATTCGAGTAAACACATGATCCTTGCAGTTGATCAAATAAGTCATCAATTCTCGATAGTGGATACCGATTCTTGATAGTTAACTTATTTAATTCACGCTAATCTATACACATTCGGAAGGATCCATCTTTCTTCTTGACGAATAAAATCGGAGCTCCCCACGGTGAAGTGCTCAGTCGAATGAAACCACAGTCCAGTAATTCTTGTAACTGGCTTTGTAACTCTTTCATCTCAGATGGTGCAAGTCTCTATGGAGCACGAGCCACTGGTGCAGCTCCTGGTACTAGATCTATTTGAAATTCTACAGATCTAAATGGAGGTAATCCCGGCAACTCTTTCGGAAAGACTTCAGGAAAATCTCTTGCCACAGGCACGTCGTTGATGCACTTCTCTTTTTCTTTCGTTTCAACTTTATTAACATGTGCTAGGATAGCATAGCACCCTTTCTTCAAGCACTTTTGAGCTTTCAAACAGCCAATGAGTTTTAACTTTGAGTTACCCTTCTCTCCATAAATCATTACTGGCGTTTTATCCTTACGAGGAATGCGAATTGCCTTCTTGGCACACACAACTTCAGCTCCTATTTTGGACATCCAGTCCATGCCTACTATTACATCAGAACTTCCTAATTCTACGGGTATCAAATCAATTTTAAACGTTTCTCCGGCTAAATTTATTTTACAATCACGTCAAATTTTATCGGCTTTAATTAGTTTACCATTAGCTAACTCAATCATGTACTTAGCATCTAGAGGTAATGATGAACAATTCAATTTAGCATAAAAATCTCTACACATATAACTTCTATCGGCACCAGTATCAAATATAATAGATGCTGATAAGTTATTAATGGTAAACGTACCCGTAACAAGCTCCGGGTCTTCACACGCCTCTCTAGCATTAATAATAAATGCTCTTCCACGTGCAGATCGGTTATTCTTCTCTGGATTCGGGCACTGGCTCTTATAATGACCCTATTTCCTACACCCATAAAAAGTAACAATGGCCAAGGCAGTTCTATTTGCATTAGTGGCAGGAGTCTTGGTGCCATTTGTATTTGTAATGGGAATCCTACAATCTTCAGCAAGATGACCCCTTCGATTACAATTGTTGCACACCACATTACAATAACCAGAGTGATGTTTGTGGCATCTGTTACATAAAGGATTTCGTCCTTTGTAACCTGAGCTTGAACCACTACCCACACCTTGCGTGGTTTCTTGTTTCTTGTTGGATTGTTGATGATTACCTTCCCACTTTCTTTTGTTTTCCGATGTCTTGACATCGGTGTTCTTATCCAGAATAATCTGGTTCATCAACTAGTTTGCCATGGTGATGGCTTCATGAATAGTCTTGGGTTTCGATGCTGTAACATTTGCCTTGACATTTTAGGCAAACCATCCTTGTACAGTTCTATCTTCCGTTCTTTGGTTGGTACCAATTCGGGACATAGCAAAGCTAATTCCATGAATCGCTGATTGTAGTTGGTGAGTTCAGTACCAACAACTTTCAGGCTTCGTAGTTCAGCTTCCAACTTCCTAACCTCGTTCCTTGGACAATACTCGTTGATTAGCATTGTTTTGAATTCTTCCCATGGAGTATCATAAGCTATATCTCCTCCTACGGCCTTCACATAGTTTTTCCACCACGTGAGTGCATTATCTTGTAAGGTGCACGATGCATACTTGGTCATGTCCTTCTCAATACAACCACTGATTTTAAACACAGACTCAATCTTTTCGATCCACCGGGTTAAACCGATCGGTCCTTCTGTTCCACTGAATGATGAGGGCTTGCAACATTGAAAAGTTTTGTAGGTGCATCCCACACGAGGATTTAGGTTAACTGCAGCACCTCTTGCAGCCTCGACCCATAACATTCTGTCATTCACTCGCTGATTGATGAGTTCCTTGATTTCTTGTTCCGTCATTCGGTTCAATCGCGCCATATTCTTCAATAAGAATGAAAAAAATAATTATTCACATAGAATATTATAGATATAGTGTGTATTTACAGTACATCGTAGCTTATTAATAATATGAACCAGTTATTATTATAAAAGCCTTTTCTTCCTATTAGCATTTTATAATTATATCTAGGGTAGTACCTACCCGTTAAAGTTTATACTTAATAGCTTAGTATGGAAATTAATTACTACCATCCAAATAATACTCCACCATGGAAAATTATTGCATTTCACACTTCACTATTTTACATATGCTTATCTTACATCAAACATCAAGCAAACCATACTAGTAATATTATACAAAACGTTATATGATCCCATGGTTTAAAACAACAGCGCATCATTTAACCCAAAACGTTTGTTTTCAAAAAAATCGCTTAACGCTTATTCTGGATATCTCCCTGCATTTTGGCTGAGGGGCCAAAGAACTGGATGCTGGGATAGAACTAATAGGAATAGCGGGAATAAGGGTGGAAGTGTCTGGTGGAGTTGGTGCCACAACATCCTCACTAAACTCGGGATTTGGATTTTCTAATTCATTAGCCTTTCGTTTCTTTCCTCGTTCGAACTTGTCTTTCGTAATTTCCTGTATTTCTTCCTCCTCAGGATCACTTTCCGGTTCCTCTTCAATTGATTCATCCGGAAATTGTGAGTCTTCCACAAAGGTGTCGTTTTCATCATCGGATAGGTTAATGACTGGAACACTATCTGAGGATTTTGGTTCGGAGTCGCTGAATGTGATAACAAGTTCTAAGCCAGACATCTATCACACAACAACTAGCACGTTAGTACCACATAATATTTACATATTAATTTTTAACCAACAAGGATAAGCAATAGTTTTCGAAATCAAACACGGTCAAAGTCAAGACTCACTAATGCATCCTAACAAACTCGATAAGACACACTAATGCAAATTTTCTGATTCTCTAAGACCAACGCTCTGATACCACCTAAAACATCCCGTTCATATCGAATATAAATGTCACGTACTCATTGGTGTCATTGCGAGGTATTGACCTCTATATGTGACATTTTTAAAAAATCTGTATACGTTTTTATGATACAAACCATAATCTTTATTATAACCAAAGGCTTAAACAACATAATAATGATTATCGTTTAGCGATAATCTTAGTCTTACAAACTTTACATTTGATAATAACAATACGGTTTCCAATATATTTCACATTACAAATCTTCCGATATGCAGTTTTATTTTTGACACAAATATGCATACTCCAAATCTTGCTTAAATTCGGCATAATGCAGCGGAAGTTTTTATTTATCACCTGAGAATAAACATGCTTAAAACGTCAATATAAAGTTGGTGAGATATAGGTTTAATGCTAGCAGCGTTATATATATAGACCACAAGATTTCATATACATAAACATTTTAATAAAAATATTCTAAGTAGTTGAGCACTTGATAACCATACTTAACATTTAATCAACGTCGCATATTCCCTTTATTCTAAAATCTCACTACACTGTACCAAGTGTAGTCACCGAAACGAAGTACTGTGTGTAATGACTCGGAATTTTCTGACCAAATTATACTTAAGAGATTAATATTTACATAAATTAAACCATACCAACATGATAAGCAATCCAAATTGTTGAGACTTGTGTTTTTGAAAAGAGTTTTACACAACGTTTGACCGTCCAATATGACCGATGATATCACGAACTATTTAACATAAGATAATTATACGTTTGTGTATATATATGTATTTATATATATTTAACATGATCTAAGGATAGTTTAACATCTCATTGTGTACTAATGACAATGAGTTATAAGTATATTTTGAAACTACTAACTTTAGTTTTCAAAACGATAACTATACGTAACATTCTTTGATATATATACTTATAATCTATAATGCTTATACATGTATCGTATATATAATGTATTTAATCACTTTTTAAGGACTTAAATACATAAAACAATATAAGTATATTCACAAAAGATAGCTATATTTGAATTCTCGTTTCGTTTCCTCAAGATTTCTATACGTATATCTAGGGTATATGTACCCATATCATACCCAGCTTCTATACGTATTTACTATTGGTATATACACATCAAATCAAATCCTAATCAACATTATTACTGCCCTAGATAGGAGGTAACTAGTATTTGTCAAGTAGTATAAATTATTAGTAAAAAAACAAAATTAGGAATCCTTTTCTTTCTTTATAAACTAAAAACGTTTTTATAAATGAACACCATTTCTTCACTCCATTTTCTCATACCTACACCCTCATTTCTCTCTCAAAATACTCCTAACTTCATACTTAATCATCTCCAAGCATTTTCCCCATCATTTAGCTTCAATTACAAGCCTTAAACACCATAAGAAAACTCTTTCAAGAACATATCAAAATAACCACCCATTTGAAGAAGTTTACTTCCAACCTTTTGATCTAACTCCACCACTCTTTGATTCCAAGATTATTTCTTATCTTTTGCAGTAACTTTGTCTAAGTAACTTGAGGTAGTAACCTTGTTCATAATCTTATTCAATTCATATTCATATAGCTATCTTATTTTGTGGTATAAAATTTTAACAACAAGAACATAGTTTGAATGATTTCAAACTTGTTCGCAAACTAAATAGATCCTTCTAACTTGAATTTTAAAACACTTAAAGACCTGTAATATATCATAATGAAATGCTAACCTAACAAGATATAACTTGGTTTTACAAAGAACATCTTAAAAACTGAATCTACGTCGTCGGAGTGCAACCGGAGGCTGTTTTGGGTTGGATAATTAAAAACCATCTTGAACTTTGAATTGGAAGTTCATGTTCTGAAAAAATGATATTTCTTATGAATATGTTAACACATAAAAATTTCATGGTTTAACTCAAAGTGTAAGTATTTTTAGAAAAATGATCATTAAATGTTGTTTTTATGATGGAAAATGATCACTTTCATAAGTTTCACCAAAGTTTGACCTATAACCTATGATTTTGAATACAAACTAAGGTATTTTCAGTTCATATTCTTAAAATTTGACTCGATCCAAGGAAGTGGCAAGTTGAACCAACAAAAATGGAGTTGTAGTGAAGAGACTACGACTAAAACAAGATTGGGTATCCGAAGCTAGTTTAGCTACGAAAATATTTGTAGAAAAAGTAAATTAATCATATCTTTTCTAATTAATATGATATTTTATATATAATTACTTATGATTTGATTTTATATGTTTTAGGACCACCCGTAAACAACACGAGAAGATTAATCATAAGACCTCATGATTGTACGCAACACGTCATTTGACCACACGGTACTTTATGTACGCAACACGTCATTTGACAACATGGTACCATGGGTCGAGATTAATTCTGATCAATACGAATACGATGGGGTCTTTATTTATTTTATTTAAGCAACTAATTGTGGACCACTAACATCGGACTGCTAACTACGGACTAAGAAAATATTAAAAGTATATATATATATATATATATATATATATATATATATATATATATATATATATATATATATATATATATATATATATATATATATATATATATATATATATATATATATATATATATATATATATATATATATATGTAACGATTACTTAAAAAGAAAATATGTTGATATATTATATATATGGTTAGGTTCGTGATATCTATCAGAGACCAAGTCGAATTAAATACCTTCAAGGCAAAAGTGAGTTTCATTTGCTCCCTTTTTAATTGCTTTTGCAATATATATTTTTGGGCTGAGAATACATGTGCTGCTTTTATAAATGTTTACAAAATAGACACAAGTACTTAAAAATATATTCTACGTTGAGTTGTACCACTGGCATATTTCCCTGTAGCTTGGTAACTACTATTTACATGGGTATTGTAAACGCGAATCCTGTTGATAGATCTATCGGGCCTGACAACCCCAACCGTACTGGACGACCAGTATTCAACGGTTGCACAGTCCTTCGTTTTGGTGACTACACTTGGTACGGTGTAGTGAGATTTCATAATAAAGGGAATATGCGATGTTGATTAAATGTTAAGTATGGTTACCAAGTGCTCAACCACTTAGAATGCTTTACATACACTTGCGAGTGTATTATGTTTATGATTATGAAATCTTGTGGTCTATTAACATATTGAAATGATTGTTATGATAAACTTATGAACTCACCAACCTTTTGGTTGACACTTTAAAGCATGTTTATTCTCAGGTACGAATTAAGTCTTCCGCTGTGCATTTGCTCAATATAAGGACATTACTTGGAGCCGATCATCGCAATGGGACCAAATGTTGATGACTTCGTCCAGATGGATTAGGACGGGTCCTTTCAGTTGGTATCAGAGCGATGGTCGTAGCGAACCAGGTCTTACATTAGTGTGTCTAACTAGTAGTTGTTAGGATGCATTAATGAGTCTGGACTTCGACCGTGTCTACATGTCAAAAGTTTTGCTTATCATTTCTAGTCGGAAATCATCTGCTTATCATCCTTAGGAAATTACCTGCTTATCATTCATAAGTCTAGACACGTTTTACTGCATTTACTGCATTGATAGTGTATAGACGAATTCTTATCTTAGCATATCTGTTATTGCGAACTTTGACTGATACCTTTTCGAAGATTCTCCTTAATTTACGGGATTTTGGTATTATATATACATATGTAAATTATGTATTGAAGAGTACCAAATCTAACTCCTATAATCTATTCCATACCAAAAATTCATTTTCCCCATTATACAAGATGGATTCCGCATCTAGTTCGAATTCTTCAGATTCCGAAAGTTATGCCGATATGGATTTCCATTCGAGCTCCGAAAGCAGCGTCACCGGAATGGATCAACCAATTTCCCATCATCTATTCTGGATGAATTGGGGATGGGTTCGTAATATACTAAATCACTGGAGACAAGAAGAAGGTGATCCATTCCATCCACCAAATTGCCCTCTTGGCGATGAACCTGAAGCACTTACCGGCGAACCTATTCGAAACACCATTTTCTCTCTTATTTCTAGAGTATCTCGTCATGATTATATACTATCCCATATTACAAATCTTGTTCATTCGCTCGCTCCAACCGCCAATCATCCTGGTGTACTAGCAGAAGTTAACGAACTTCGCGCTCGCGTGACGGCTTTGGAGAACATGGTGCGAAGGTTGCAAACACCAGCAGCAGCACCAGCAGCATAATCAGCACCACCATCAATAACATCAACAATACCATCATCACCACTAACAAACAACATCCGCATCACACGTCTCGACATCATAATCTGTCCCACAAACATCAACATCATATGCATCATAGATACCAAGGAGTACCAACAATAACGAACGATGAAGTATTGATCCATAACTTCATTGATATTCTGCGAAGAATATGTGGTTTCAAAAAGTTTTAGAGATTTCTTATTCTAGCTCAAACCGAAAAGCAAATGAGATTAATATCATATTAACTCATTAAATTCATGATTTCATCTGAAGAAAATATATATGTATATATGTTTTCATAAAGATTGTAATTAAAAGTTCTTTTGTACAAAATATTAATGGTGAAATTTTTTTTTAACGGGTAGGTAATACCCGAGGAATAATTAGATTTCATCTTAATAAGTTACATTTTACATTCGTCGAAGTTGATTCAACAGTCATTTACTATCTTACTTACAACCACCGATATACGCATCCATTCACCGCAGAATAACCATTTTCATTCAATTTCATATTTGGATTTTGACTTCCCAGAATCCAACAAGTGGCATATGAAGAAAACATATGACAAAATAAAATCTGTTAGAAACAAACAAATTAACTATGAAAATTTTTGTTAAGAATCCACGCTAACTGTTCCAGCTAACTGTTCCTAGCTAACTGATTACATTTTATTTATCGCAGTTTATTTATCGCAATTTAATTATCGCACTTTTATTTATCGTCATTTAATTTCTGTAATTATTTTACGCACTTTAAATATCGGGACACGTATACAATGTTTTGACATATCATATCGACCCATCTATATATATTATTTGGAATCACCATAGACACTCTATATGCAGTAATGATCGAGTTCTCTATACAGGGTTGAGGTTGATTCTACAATAATATATATAGTTTGAGTTGTGATCGAGTCTGAGACGTATACGGGTCACGACACGTATTAATTAATTCGTATATTATATATTAAACTATATATGAATTATTGGACTGTTACTGTGGACTAATGACATTGGACAATTAAACTGAATTAAAATATTGATTATAACATATGAAACTAAACATTTCTTCAAGATTGCCACTTGATTTCATCTTAAACCTCATTGTATCTCGACGATTACAATCAGCGTTCAAATCTATCATGATTCTTAAAAACACCTCAATTGAGAGGATAAACCAACCGCACTTCATCTACGAAAGAAAAGATTGATGCATATAGTTATGCACCTGAAAAACCCTCGGAAACTGAGTAAACGTTTGACACGTATCTGTTCTAGTTCCTTTGACATTGTTATTACCGAAGATCGTTTTGCAATCCCTTTCCAAAGTAGCTAATTTTGTCACAGCTCCAGCAAGTCAACTCCGACTTTTCATCCGAAAAACCTTTATTATAACCGCGATATATATGCGTACTCTTTATTGTTACTGGGGAACCTTTTATATTCCACAATATTACCATCAGCGATTAATCATTCTAAAAAAAACACAATTCTCCTGAAACTACCTCGGTTTGATAACCGATGACCCAGATTAGTTAACTTTGAAAATGCTGACGAAGCAGCATGTTGTAGATGATCTTAATGGCCAAAAGTTTGATGATAAAGAAAGGAGTGTTAGGAACGCTCGATAGAAAATTTAGTACCGAAAAGCGGATTATGCGAAGCTATGAAGAAGGCCGTGAACAAATCACAAAGAATAAGTTTGCCTTCAAAGAATCCAAATGATTCTGTGCCTACTGAAATCATTAGCAAACATCTTATTTCTCATTCTAAACCTTCGCAGACAAATTTTCTTCATCATCCATTGATATTAGAAATTCTAAGATATTCTCGTATGTTCTATTATAAATATCCTCCATATTTCTGGCGATATTTTCACAACTATTCTTATCTGAGATCATTTATCTCTCCGTAATATCTGCAACATAAAAGAAACTGTGTTAGTTTCTAAATTCTGAAACCTTTGAGTTTAAAATATGAATGTTTTGAAGTAGTGTTGGGAACTGAAGCATGGATTAGTATAATATAATGACACTTGATCAACGTCATTATATTACAGTAAGTCATGCTGAGTTTCTAATGAAGCATGATGATTCACAGTACCGTCATCATGTGCCATTTACACGACTCTTACATTCTATCTAATCTCTAAACATATCAAGAGAATATTTTTCTGGATGACTCGGTCTTCTCCAGGGTATTCTGGTAATTTAACAAATCAAAATCGTTCTATTACCATTTTCTTCTTAGAGCATTAGCTATGTTCATTCTGAATTTCATATCTACGAATTCCGGACCATTACTCGCTTGACTCGAAGTCGGGAAGAGAAAACGAAAGCATGAAGCTCCGAAAAATAATGAAGAATATAAACTCCGATAATAACCCCGAAATTACAAACTGTGTATATCGATGCAGATAGCAATATAGAGACACGGGAGAATTAGAAACACTATAAACACAAGAGTATAGTAGAAGTAAATAGATTCTTCTGGTGGTAGATGAAAAAGAAGAATGACAGATATAAAAGTTAGGAGTATATCAAGAATCAGGACTGGATGGAGCATATTGATGAATGCTTTAAAGTAAGAATCAAGGGAGAAAGAATAGAAGGTGTGAGTCGTGGAAAATAAGGAAACGAAGGGGTGAATTTATAGTGAAATATCCGACAGAGCAATCGAAACAGATTATTGCATATAATCAAAGAAGATCCTGATTTCCTTAATCACCAAAGAACCAAATCTTATTACGTAAGATTCTCTTTAAATCCCTTAAATCCCGAAAATCAATCATAACTACGTCATCGGTTAAGACGAATATATTTTACTCATCTCACTCTTTTATGATAGTCTCATTTATATTCTTCGCTTAATCGAATCGTTTTATCTACATTACTCAATGATGATAAAACTCCATTATCACCTTATATTTTTCATGAAAACCTTCTTATTGCTATCCATAACAACCTCTATCAAATTTCGGGGACGAAATTTCTTTAACAGGTAGGTACAGTAATGACCCGGAATTTTCCGACCAAATTATACTTATGAGATTAATATTTACATAAATTAAACCATACCAATATGATAAGCAATCCAAATTGTTGAGACTTGTGTTTTTGAAAAGAGTTTTACACAACGTTTGACCGTCCAATATGACAGATGATATCACGAACTATATAACATACGATAATTATACGTTTGTGTATGTATATGTATTTATATATATTTAACATGATCTAAGGATGGTTTGACATCTCATTGTGTACTAATGACAATGAGTTATAAGTATATTTTGAAACTACTAACTTAAGTTTTCAAAACGATAACTATACGTAACATTCTTTGATATATATACTTATAATCTATAATGCTTATAAATGTATCGTATATATAATGTATTTAATCACTTTTTAAGGACTTAAATACATAAAACAATATAAGTATATTCACAAAAGATAGCTATATTTGAATTCTCGTTCCGTTTCCTCAAGATTTCTATACGTATATCTAGGGTATATGTACCCGTATCATACCCAGCTTCTATACGTATTTACTATTGGTATATACACATCAAATCAACATCCTAATCAACATTATTACTGCCCTAGATAGGAGGTAACTAGGATTTGTCAAGTAGTATGAATTATTAGTAAAAAAACAAAATTAGGAATCCTTTTCTTTCTTTATAAACTAAAAACGTTTTTATAAATGAACACCATTTCTTCACTCCATTTTCTCATACCTACACCCTCATTTCTCTCTCAAAATACTCCTAACTTCATACTTGATCATCTCCAAGCATTTTCCCCATCATTTAGCTTCAATTACAAGCCTTAAACACCATAAGAAAACTCTTTCAAGAACATATCAAAATAACCACCCATTTGAAGAACTTTACTTCCAACCTTTTGATCTAACTCCACCACTCTTTGATTCCAAGATTATTTCTTATCTTTTGAAGTAACTTTGTCCAAGTAACTTGAGGTAGTAACCTTGTTCATAATCTTATTCAATTCATATTCATATAGCTATCTTATTTTGTGGTATAAAATTTTAACAACAAGAACATAGTTTGAATGATTTCAAACTTGTTCACAAACTAAATAGATCCTTCTAACTTGACTTTTAAAACACTTCAAGACCTGTAATATATCATAATGATATGCTAACCTAACAAGATATAACTTGGTTTTACAAAGAACATCTTAAAAACTGAATCTACGTCGTCGGAGCGCAACCGGGGGCTGTTTTGGGTTGGATAATTAAAAACCATCTTGAACTTTGAATTGGAAATTCATGTTCTGGAAAAATGATATTTCTTATGAATATGTTAACACATAAAAATTTCATGGTTTAACTCAAAGTGTAAGTATTTTTAGAAAAATGATTATTAAATGTTGTTTTTATGATGGAAAATGATCACTTTCATAAGTTTCACCAAAGTTTGACCTATAACCTATGATTTTGAATACAAACTAAGGTATTTTCAGTTCATATTCTTAAAATTTGACTCAATCCAAGGAAGTGGCAAGTTGAACCAACAAAAACGGAGTTGTAATGAAGAAACTATGACTAAAACAAGATTGGGTATCCGAAGCTAGTTTAGCTACGAAAATATTTGGAGAAAAAGTAAATTAATCATATCTTTTCTAATTAATATGATATTTTATATATAATTACTTATGATTTGATTTTATATGTTTCAGGACCACCCGTAAACAACACGAGAAGATTAATCATAAGACCTCATGATTGTACGCAACACGTCATTTGACAACACGGTACTTTATGTACGCAACACGTCATTTGACAACATGGTATCATGGGTCGAGATTAATTCTGATCAATACGAATATGATGGGGTCTTTATTTATTTTATTTAAGCAACTAATTGTGGACCACTAACATCGGACTGCTAACTCCGGACTAAGAAAATATTAAAAGTATTAAAAGTATATATATATATGTAACGATTACTTAAAAAGAAAATATGTTGATATATTATATATATGGTTAGGTTCGTGATATCTATCGGAGACCAAGTCGAATTAAATACCTTCAAGGCAAAAGTGAGTTTCATTTGCTCCCTTTTTAATTGCTTTTG
The DNA here is from genome assembly GCF_046630445.1 of Rutidosis leptorrhynchoides. Classification (NCBI taxonomy): domain Eukaryota; kingdom Viridiplantae; phylum Streptophyta; class Magnoliopsida; order Asterales; family Asteraceae; genus Rutidosis; species Rutidosis leptorrhynchoides. Next base: position 290,228,213 of record NC_092340.1, read on the forward strand.
CAATATATATTTTTGGGCTGAGAATACATGCGCTACTTTTATAAATGTTTACAAAATAGACACAAGTACTTAAAAATATATTCTACGTTGAGTTGTACCACTGGCATATTTCCCTGTAGCTTGGTAACTACTATTTACATGGGTATTGTAAACGCGAATCCTGTTGATAGATCTATCGGGCCTGACAACCCCAACTGGACTGGACGACCAGTATTCAACGGTTGCACAGTACTTCGTTTTGGTGACTACACTTGGTACGGTGTAGTGAGATTTCATAATAAAGGGAATATGCGACGTTGATTAAATGTTAAGTATGGTTACCAAGTGCTCAACCACTTAGAATGCTTTACATACACTTGCGAGTGTATTATGTTTATGATTATGAAATCCTGTGGTTTATTAACATATTGAAATGATTGTTATGATAAACCTATGAACTCACCAACCTTTTGGTTGACACTTTAAAGCATGTTTATTCTCAGGTACTAATTAAGTCTTCCGCTGTGCATTTGCTCAATATAAGGACATTATTTGGAGCCGATCATCGCAATAGGATCAAATGTTGATGACTTCGTCCAGATGGATTAGGACGGGTCCTTTCACTCTGCAACCGTTGAATACTGGTCGTCCAGTCCGGTTGGGGTTGTCAGGCCCGATAGATCTATCAATAGGATTCGCGTTTACAATACCGTATGTAAATAGTAGTTACCAAGTTACAGGGAAGTATGCCAGTGGTACAACTCAACGTAGAATATATATATTTTTAATCACTTGTGTCCATAACGTAAATCATAAAATGCATGTATTCTCATCCCGAAATATTTAGAGTTTAAAATGGGACTATATACTCACTTTTGCCTTGAAGATATTTAACACGACTTGGTCTCCGATAGATATCACGAACCTAACCATATATATAATATATCAACATATTTTCTTTTCAAATAATCGTTACATATATACTTATAATACTTTTAATATCTATTAGTCCGTAGTTAGCAGTCTGATGTTAGTGGTCCACAATTAGTTGCTCAATAAATTAAATAAAGACCCCAACGTATTCGTATTGATCGGAATTAATCTCGACCCATGGTACCGTGTTGTCAAATGACGTATTGCGTACATAAAGTACCGTGTTGTCAAATGACGTGTTGCGTACAATCATGAGGTCTTATAATTAATCTTCTCGTGTTGTTTACGGGTGGTCCTGAAATATGTAAAATCAAATCATGAGTAAATATATATAAAATATCATGTTAATTAGCCAAGATATGATTAGTTTGGTTTTAGTCAAAATATTTTCGTAGCTAAACTAGCTTCGGATACCCGATTTTGTTTTAGTCGTAGTTTCTTCAATACAACTCCGTTTTTGTTGATTCAACTTACCACTTCCTTGGATCGAGTCATTATTTATGCATATGAACTGTAAATACCTTGGTTTGCATTCAAAATCACAGGTTATAGGTCAAACTTGGGTGAATCTTATGAAAGTGATCATTTCCGTCGTAAAAACAACATCTAGATGATCATTTCTATATAAATACTTACACTTTGAGTTACACCATGAGATTTTTATATTTTAACATATTCATAGGAAATATCATTTTTCCAGAATATAAACTTCCAATTCAAAGTTTAAGATGGTTTTTAATTATCCAACCCAAAACAGCCCCCGGTTGCACTCCGACGACGTAGATTCAGTTTTAAGGTGTTCTTTGTAAAATCAAGTTGTATCTTGTTAAGTTAGCATATCATTATGACATATTACAGGTCTTGAAGTGTTTTAAAAATCAAGTTAGAAGGATCTATTTAGTTTGCGAACAAGTTTGAAATCATTCAAACTATGTTCTTGTTGTTATATATTCGTAGTAAGATAGTTATATATGAATTGAACAAGATGATGAACCAAGGTTATACCTTAAGTATGATGAAGAAAGTTACTGAATAAACAAGATATGAACTTGTTCTTGATGACTTGGAATATTAAGAAGCGAAATCATGAAAAGAAACGAAGGTTGTAAGTAAGTTTATATCTTGATTTAAGATAATTAACTTACATGAATTGAATCAAAGTTTAAACATAGTTTTACCTTGATTATGAAGCTAAAAACTTATGAAGACCTTGAAGAACACTTGAAGGTTGAAGATGAGAGAGTTTAGAAGATCATTTAGCTTGAAAGAAAGTTGATATGAAAGTGTATGTATGTGTATGTAAAACGTGTATATGCATGTATATATAAGGATTTTTGTTTTGATTTTTAGCTCATAAGTCTTCCTAGATGTTAACACTTGATCCCACATGTTGTTGACTAACAAAGGCTGCTAAGAACATATAATTGAGGTCTAATAATTGGTATTTATCAATAGTAAATACATCTAGAAGCTGCGTACAATACGGGTACATATACCCAAGGTATATGTGTAGAAATCTTGAGGAAACGGAACGAGCATTCAAATATAACTATCTTTTGTGAATATACTTATATTGTTTTATGTATTTAAGCCCTTTAAAAATGATTAAATACGTATTTATACGATACTTGTATAAGCATTATAGGTTATAGGTATATCTGTCAAAGAACGTTACCTATAGTTACCGTTTTGAAAAATTAAGTTAGTAGTCTCAAAGTATACTTATAACTCATTTTTATTAGTACACAATGAGATGTTAAACCATCCTTAGATCATGTTAAATATGTATAAATACGTATATGTACACAATCGAATAATTATCGTATGTTATATAGTTCGTGATATCATCGATCAAATTGGACGGTCAAACGTTGTGTAAAACTCTTTTCAAAAACACAAGACTCAACAAATATGATTACTTATCATGTTGGTAATGTTTAATTTATGTAAATATTAATCTTATATGTATAAAACGATCGGAAAAATCCGGGTCGTTACATCTGGTACTGAAGCTCTGCTTTTGTATTGCCTAATAGAGGGTATTCAAGTGAATATGGGCCACTTCCTCATTCATGTAATGAAAGATTTTCTTGAGATGGAAGAACCATTTCCATATGCAGCCTTATTGCATAATGTGTTTAAGAAACTTGGTGTGGTTCAATATGAGGAAAAGCTAGTGCCAGAGAATCCCATTGTGGGATAAGTGTTTCTGAGTTTAGGTTTCTGTGTTTGTCTTTGTTATTATGTATTTTTAGCTTGATATGTAATTTGATGATGCTAGTCTGTTAGCATTGATACACTATTCTATGTCTGTAATAATCATACTTCGGACATGTAATTGTGATCTTGATCTCATAGACTGAATGATGTAATATATTTTGTTAGGACCACTATGTGGTGTCTAATAAGTCATGAATACTCTGTGCTGATTTGAATTGTGTTTGCAGTTATTTTCATAATGTCAGGTGTTCAAGCTGATCCAGAAAACGTTGCACATGAATCCGATACTGAGTCATCGGGGGGTCTGTTTTCTATTGATCTTCCAGGGTTGAAAGCTAACAGTGGTTCCAATCTCACAGCTTGTCTAAATGAGAAAGGTCCCAATGCTGGTAAATACAAGGGCGTAATCGAGTTTGTGAAATGTTCAAGAGTATTTGCAGTTATCTCTATGCCCTGTACGGCATATTACTCACATCAGAGAGAGTTCTGGGAACATGCAAGGGTTGAGACCGTAGATGACAGGAAGGTTATTGTAAGTATTGTTTGTGGTCAGGAGATTAAGATATCTGAAGATACGATTCGAAACACTTTCTTGTTCGAGGATGATGAGAACATGCTGAAGAAGCTGTCAAAGACAAAGATTACTGGATGTGTGTTAAGATGCAAATATGCTGGTGATATCACGAGAGCAACGATTAAAAGAAGTGGATTCACTCCACCGTATAGATATTTGTCACTTGTTGCGCTGAGGTGTTTAAGTCCGTTACAAGGAGGGTTTGATGAACAGAGCGAGATCTATCAAGGAATGTTTGCTGCGTTGGTTTTGAAGGCTGATTTCAATTTCTCAGGGGTTATCTTTGATCTACTGGTGGAGAATGTGACGATCAAGTCATATCTGATTTATCCGAGGTTCTTACAAATTATGATCAATCGTCAAACTGTTGATTTGCCTAGATTGAGGAAAGATGTCATTGAGTTGAAGCATATGACAGATCTTACTTTTAATCGACTGAATCAGATGAAAAGTGCTGATGGAGGCAAGCTTGTGTGTCATCTTGCGAAAGAAACTTATCAGTGTCCTTCAGGGAAGAAGTGGAGAAATGAAAATAGCTTATCCGATCGAGAGCCTGATTTTGAGGTAGTGGAACAACCAGTGAATACTCAAGCTACTGGTGGGTCAGGTGCTGGTAGATTAGTTGATGAGACTGGTGATGTTAATCCTAATGTTGGTGTTGAGGAAGCTTCCAGGGGATCAAAAAGGAGAATGGTTGAAGATGAGAGTTCTCAGGTCTCAACAAAGCAAAAGTTGAAAAGGAGGTTCAAGTTGGTTTACAAAGATGCTGGTGGATCATCAGCTAGAACTCAACCAGTGACACCGACACCGCAGACTCAAGGACAACAAACTTCACAACAGCAACGTCCTTCAACACAACAGTCACCACCCGTGGTTCAACAAGTCTCCCAAGAGACTGTTTCTACTCCTACTCCGGAAGCTCCGATTCATGCTGGAACTGAAAGAGGTGTTAGTTCCTTGACTCTCCGCAATTTGAATGATTTATATGTTCAAGCTATGGCTGATAACTTAAGAATGAGGAAGGAAATGGATGAGAAGATTGAGCAGTTGAAGGAGGAGAATCGTGTTAAGTCTGAGGATGTTACACGGCTATCGCTGCAAGTTGACCTGCTGCAAAGAAAAGTTGGTGATCAATCGTTGTTATTAACTGATACGAAAAGAGAAGCTTCTCAAGCTAAGGAGTTGGCTGCATCAGCTCTGGCTAAGATGACTGCGTGGAAAGAGAAGTTTGATCTGGTTGAGATGCCTGAGGATGAGACTGATAACCGAATGGTGGAGGCTCCTGGTTCCTCCAAAGCTACAACACTGTCAGTAATTCCTCTTAAAATTGATTATAGTTTTAGTGATTTCTTTTCTAAACAGGATGAGCTCAAGCATTCTATTGTTTATGATGAACTAGAAGAGGGAGAGATCCCTCACAACCTCTCTAGAGAAGAACTGGACAAACTGGTGCGTCTAGAGCAAGAGGAAGCTAAAGCTGCTGAGGCACAGTCTGACGATTCTCCATCTGAGGATGATTCTTTTGGCCCTGAGGTTACAGAGGGTTTTAGTGATAGAGATATAGATGATTTAATTGAGGATGTTACTCATGAAGATTTTCCTACATATCAAAATGATAACAATGAGGATCTTCCTGGTTTTGAGGAGTTGTTTAGAATAAATGATGAACTTTTGGATCGAAAGTGTAAAGAGAAAGAACGAACTGAAGTCCCGCCTGAAGGATTTTTGCCAGTCAAATATCATAAGGAAATAACTAAAAAGTTGGAAGTTGATTGGAGAGATATCTTGAGGATTAGAAAGTATTGTGAGAAATCGAAGCTTGAGCTGAAGTATTTGAAGATGATTAATCTAAGAAAGAGTGCGAAAGGGAGAATTCTAGCCTAGGCGTACATTGAAGAATTCAACATGTTTGCAGTTAAGCGAGAGTTTGGCGTTGATTATTTCAAACATTGTCACGAATTCAAGTCACTACCGTACTTTGAGCTAATGCAGATTGCAGGTTGAGAATGCTGTATTGTGGAATGAACAATCGATCTTAGTTGCTGGTGAAGAAGATTCGAATTGCTTTTAATTCGAAGAATTGGGAAGGTTTTAGGCCACAGTTTCCTAGGATCAGTTACAAAGTTAATCCTAGAACTGGTGAATCTCGAAGAATTGTAAAGTACAAGCGGGCAAAGACTATGAAGAAGGTACCATTGAGGAAATTGCCGCAAAATTGGATTCAGAGGTTCAGATGGTGGTTTTATGATGATCGTTCTGAAGAAGCTGTGATTGTTTTGGATAAGGTGAATGAGAATGATATTGAGTGCATTCGTGTGTTGGATCCGATTTGGTTAAGAAACTGTACCGAGGCTGATATTTTCACGTTGTACTATAACCGTATGCTTTATCGACGAGAGAACAAGGTGCAGGCTGAACATTATGTGAAAGTGGCTAAGCTGTGCTACTTGAACAACATGGTAATCGATCCATACGAATGAATTGGATGACGACTGAAGACTTTTGATATAGAACTAGGTCTTAGGGGGAGTTTGTTGGTGCATAATCCCGAGTTCTATGATGTAATAAGTTCTATTTGTATTATCATTTACATTTCAGTCGTGTATCAACATTGTCATTGATATTGTGTGTTTGAATTGATTAAGCAATGACGTAAAATGGTTCGAGCTGTTTGGTTGGCAGCTCAGACCATCGACCGATGGTAGAGACCATCGGTCGAAGGACTATCACCATCGGCCGTAGGTCAGAGACCACCGGCCGATGGTCACTGTAACTTTATATATATACGGGTGTTGGGTTTCATTGTTAGTTTACACACCCTACACACCCTAGCCGTCGTTTTTCGCTGTTACTATTGTCCCAGACCATACCCCAACCGAATACACTCATCTAGGCGTCAATTCTATCAATATTTCATTGGTTAGATTGATCCCAAAGTGAAACTAGTATTCGATTCACTCTAGGTTATTGTTTTCCGCCTTTAATCTAGATACAACGTTTAATCTAAGGTCCAAGATCGTTTACATATAATATAATATGTTTGTTTAAATTAAGGTATATCTTCAATATTATTTCAAAAAATAATATTTTTTCTAATTTTTTTTTTTTTGTTTAATTTTTTTTTTTTGTTTAATTATTTTTTTTTTTTATCAATTTTTGTATGCCACACTTTCAAATTAGAGATTTAAAAGTTACACTTGAATACAAAAGTAATATATAAATCCAACATTGTCATCACATTACATTCATTTTTTTAATTTTATGAATGATTCAATGACGAAATTGAAGTAGACTTTATATTATTCACCGAATTAAGATCGTTATTTCATTAGATGAACCCAAATCTTGAGTTTGAATTCGTGGGGTGTAACTGTTTATTTCGTGTTTAAACATGCAATATGCACGAAAATTATGTGTACGTGCATATATAAACTTAAAAGATAAAAAAATTCAAGAGAAACTGATTATATTGCAATAGTTGAATGATTACACTTGCTAAACGCTTACAATATCCACAACTTCTTGAACTCTTATACTTAGCTAAACAAGTAAAATTGGTCGGTGGTGTGGTGAATTAAATCGATATAGGTTTTTTCAGTTTAGTGTGTTCTTGGGAGGATTTGGGTTAATGAGAGTGTTTTGGATCAGTTGTGTATATGTTTTGTGTTGGTGTGTTTCAAAATCAGATTACCAAGCTTTTATATCCAAGATTCAACTCAAACAAGAGAGGAAAGCATCTTACTCAAAGTATAGAATAGTGTATATTGTTTTGTTTTCATTTTGGTGATATGTGTTAAGACTGTGATTATGGGGAAGTGTATGGCTGATCTCTTTCAAAGATTTGATTGGAAAACGGTGTAAATTGTTAGTAAGGATTTAACATGTTGATTTGGTTCCGTTATTTCTTTTTAGAAAAGTGACTAACGTCAAAGGTTAGGGACTAACGATGTAACCAATTTAACCTATTATAAATAGATCGTTAACAATCAATGTTATTTCTAATAATTACAACACACATCATAGTTATATATCTAACGTAGTGGTTTTGAGGTTAACATTATGTGCGGAAAAAAAATTTGTTTGTTCTTTTTTCTTGATTATTGTTTTTTATCAGATGAATAATTAACAATTTACCTTTATAGCCATCTGCCCATTTTTAACATCTAATTAATGGATTTTGATCGATATTCTTGAAGAGAGAGAAAGTTCAGCTCTGGCAAAATAGTGTAATCTCCTATTAAAGGAATTCAGGTGGCCTATTTATAGGCAAAAAAAATTCAAAGGTACCCTTTCAGAAAATGACATGCTACATGCTCTAATTGGTGGGTCAACCCTTATCTTTCGAGTCAACTCCATAAATTTCGGAACATGACTTTTAGATCCCATCGCTACTCACTACTCCATAAATTTCGGAACATGACTTTTAGATCCCATCGCTACTCGCTCATATTCCCATCGCCCTCTAATTAGTTATGTTTTCCTTGATCTGAATCTTATATATAATCATTCAAACTTTAATTAGATTTAAATAGAAGATCGAATAATAGGCATTAGACAAAAAATTGCTAAGATTTTTTTGTGACGTTTAAACTAATTTGTTTTATGTTTTTTCTAGCAATGGCGTTCCCATCTTGTCGTCTGAATTACATAATGTCTGGTATTTTTATCTAAGTTCAAATCACTTTTGTGTTCTCCAATAGTTTTATTTGTCTTCTTTTTTTTTTTTTTTTTTTTTTTTTTTAACATATGAATATAAAATAGTTTTTATATTATCAGCGATTTCTGAAAAGGGTGTAACAACTCCTTTATCTCATTAATCCTAAAAGTTCCCAACCCGCTATGTTTTAACGATTTTCGGCCCATTAGCCTCGCTGGATGTCATTATAAGATAATTGCCAATGCCCTTGCTAATCGTCTCAAAAAGGTTATCCCTAAGGTAATCGGCCATTCACAATCCGCCTTCATCAAAGGTTGGCAAATTACTGATGGTGTTTTAATTGCAAACGATATTATAGAGTTGTATAAAAGAGAGAAGAGAAAGTTAGCTCTCTTTAAGATTGATTTTGAAAATGCTTTTGCATGTGTCAATTTGTCATTCCTTGATGATACTTTGTGCCTTATGAACTTTGGTAAAAAAAAATGGAGGAAAAGGATACAAGGGTGTCTTGCATCGGAAAGAGCATCGATCCTTATAAATGGTTGTCCTACCAAGGAATCACCCCTAGAAAAGGGTTTCCAAGGAGTCCCGTTTCCCCTTTTTTGTTTATAGTTGTGGCCGAAGCTTTGAACATTGTGATGAAGGATGCGGTTGATGGGGTCTTTTCAAAGGGGTATCGGTTGGATCAAACAACAAAGCACTATCACATCTACAATACGGGATGATGTGTTATTTTTAGTGAATGGTCCGAAACCAACATCTCAAATTTAATTTGCATTATTAAACACTTTGGTGATGCTTCGGGCCTACGGATAAATTTTCATAAAAGTAGACTTTTTGGGGTAAATCTCATACCATTGGAAGTGGTCAATATAGCCGAAGGTTTGGGTTGTGCTCATGGTTCTATCCCTTTAAATATCAAGGCCTACCGGTTAGAAGAAAGTTGAATTCGATATTAGGTTGCCGTTATTAATAAATTTGCGGTCATAATTAAAGCTACTTTCAATTGGTTAGCATCATATTTTGGCTACATCGGTCTTGGGGAGTATTCCACTCTACTATATGTCATTATCCAAGGCCCTAAAAGGTGTGATTTTTAATCTTGACATCCAAAGGCGTATTCTAAATCCCTTATTTGGACAAGTTGGAGGAAATTTTCTCCAATAAATCGAGTGGGGGATGGCAATTGGTAGCTTAACAGCGATTATTTTAATTTTAACCTTACATGGTAAGTGATGGTGGAGTAGCAAACATGAAAAAGACTCATTGAGGCAAAAGATCATTTGTTCGATATATGGTAATAATGGAGGTCTAGATTCAAATTTTGGGGTGGCTAGGGAAGGGTTGAAAATAGCCAGAGAGTAATTCCTGATGGGCTGCGTACAGTAGAGTATGTGGTCGGATTACTCGCCCTTCTCGGGTAACCCGGACAGGGAAAACCTTACAACTTTAACTTAGATTCAGTCTCAACTGCAACTGCCATTTCTTCTCCTTGGCGTAATATCCTCAAATGTGGACTTAATATCGACAACCTGGGTGTTTCGTTCACGAGCTTGTTCACAAAAAGAATTGGGTTTGGTGAGTCCACTTTATTCTGGTATGATATATGGGTTCCAATATAGTGTACTGGTATTGGCTTTGGCCTATTATTAATAAAAGTTTAGCCATTAAAAAAAAATTATATTAGTTTTTATATGTTTCCGGAGAAAGAATCAATGTATTCGTTTTCACACGTGTAAGGAAAAACACAAGACATTAACATGGTTTTTCAAGTTGTTTGATCTTGGAAAGAACTAGATAAACCCCACACAATATTTATCAATATATCATGAATTGTATTAAACCCCCTTCATGATGTTTTGTCCCAATTAATATTCAGTGAATCTGAGTCTGTACAGATGCAGTTGGTTCACAAATGCTAATCAATGATTTTGATTACTGCAGTCAGGGTGCAATTGACCTTGCATTTAGCCATTTATACTCTGAGGCTACTAATTAACCACATTCATGTTCTCTGCACAACTGATTTCTGAGCAAATAGAACATTCAAATCCAACTTAAAACTCATAATCTATCGATTCAAAACTTATAACATAACTTTATTACAATCGCGCTAGGCTTAATATCAGAACGGAAAACTGATCGAGTATTTAACTAGGTTATCACATAATTAAAATGAAAACAGCTTTTTGTTGGTCAAAACGTGTATATTGGCAGAGACACGCTAACTCTGTGTGCCGTAGCACCCACCAATCCCACCCCGAAAGGGACCTGTGCCGGAAAAGCACCTCCTCCCAGGTACCACAGTGACGGCAAGGCGATCTTTACCCCAACTAGCTAGTCCCCTGAAGCACTTCACATATCCCCCCCCCCCCCCCCCCCCCCCCCCCCCCCCCCCCCCCCCGGAGGGGAAAATAATTCCATGCGGGGCGCCCAGACTGAGAATCGAACTTGCGCCTTTATTGGTCAAAGCTTCCCCCACTGTGGGCCCAGGGATCAAAGGCATCTGGTACCACTGAGCTAGAAGCTCGTTGGTAAACAGCTTATTTGTAGTGACCCGAACTTTTCCATGTTTATATATATTAATTGAGATTGATATTTACATGATTAAATGTTTCCAACATGTTAAGCAATCAAACTTGTTAAGACTTGATTAATTGAAATATGTTTCATATAGACAATTGACCACCCAAGTTGATCGGTGATTCACGAACGTTAAAACTTGTAAAAACTATATGATGACATATATATGGATATATATATATAGTTAACATGATACTATGATAAGAAAACATATCATAAAGTATATTAACAATGAACTACATATGTAAAAACAAGACTACTAACTTAATGATTTTTAAACGAGACATATATGTAACGATTATCGTTGTAAAGACATTTAATGTATATATATCATATTAAGAGATATTCATACATGATAATATCATGATAATATAATAATTTAAAATCTCATTTGATATTATAAACATTGGGTTAACAACATTTAACAAGATCGTTAACCTAAAGGTTTCAAAACAACACTTTCATGTAACGACTAACGATGACTTAACGACTCAGTTAAAATGTATATACATGTAGTGTTTTAATATGTATTTATACACTTTTGAAAGACTTCAATACACTTATCAAAATACTTCTACTTAACAAAAATGCTTACAATTACATCCTCGTTCAGTTTCATCAACAATTCTACTCGTATGCACCCGTATTCGTACTCGTACAATACACAGCTTTTAGATGTATGTACTATTGGTATATACACTTCAATGATCAGCTCTTAGCAGCCCATGTGAGTCACCTAACACATGTGGGAACCATCATTTGGCAACTAGCATGAAATATCTCATAAAATTACAAAAATATGAGTAATCATTCATGACTTATTTACATGAAAACAAAATTACATATCCTTTATATCTAATCCATACACCAACGACCAAAAACACCTACAAACACTTTCATTCTTCAATTTTCTTCATCTAATTGATCTCTCTCAAGTTCTATCTTCAAGTTCTAAGTGTTCTTCATAAATTCCAAAAGTTCTAGTTTCATAAAATCAAGAATACTTTCAAGTTTGCTAGCTCACTTCCAATCTTGTAAGGTGATCATCCAACCTCAAGAAATCTTTGTTTCTTACAGTAGGTTATCATTCTAATACAAGGTAATAATCATATTCAAACTTTGGTTCAATTTCTATAACTATAACAATCTTATTTCAAGTGATGATCTTACTTGAACTTGTTTTCGTGTCATGATTCTGCTTCAAGAACTTCGAGCCATCCAAGGATCCATTGAAGCTAGATCCATTTTTCTCTTTTCCAGTAGGTTTATCCAAGGAAATTAAGGTAGTAATGATGTTCATAACATCATTCGATTCATACATATAAAGCTATCTTATTCGAAGGTTTAAACTTGTAATCACTAGAACATAGTTTAGTTAATTCTAAACTTGTTCGCAAACAAAAGTTAATCCTTCTAACTTGACTTTTAAAATCAACTAAACACATGTTCTATATCTATATGATATGCTAACTTAATGATTTAAAACCTGGAAACACGAAAAACACCGTAAAACCGGATTGTAGTAACACCGCGGGCTGTTTTGGGTTAGTTAATTAAAAACTATGATAAACTTTGATTTAAAAGTTGTTATTCTGAGAAAATGATTTTTATTATGAACATGAAACTATATCCAAAAATTATGGTTAAACTCAAAGTGGAAGTATGTTTTCTAAAATGGTCATCTAGACGTCGTTCTTTCGACTGAAATGACTACCTTTACAAAAACGACTTGTAACTTATTTTTCCGACTATAAACCTATACTTTTTCTGTTTAGATTCATAAAATAGAGTTCAATATGAAACCATAGCAATTTTATTCACTCAAAACGGATTTAAAATGAAGAAGTTATGGGTAAAACAAGATTGGATAATTTTTCTCATTTTAGCTACGTGAAAATTGGTAACAAATCTATTCCAACCATAACTTAATCAACTTGTATTGTATATTATGTAATCTTGAGATACCATAGACACGTATACAATGTTTCGACCTATCATGTCGACACATCTATATATATTTCGGAACAACCATAGACACTCTATATGTGAATGTTGGAGTTAGCTATACAGGGTTGAGGTTGATTCCAAAATATATATAGTTTGAGTTGTGATCAATACTGAGATACGTATACACTGGGTCGTGGATTGATTCAAGATAATATTTATCGATTTATTTCTGTACATCTAACTGTGGACAACTAGTTATAGGTTACTAACGAGGACAGCTGACTTAATAAACTTAAAACATCAAAATATATTAAAAGTGTTGTAAATATATTTTGAACATACTTTAATATATATGTATATATTGTTATAGGTTCGTGAATCAACAGTGGCCAAGTCTTACTTCCCGACGAAGTAAAAATCTGTGAAAGTGAGTTATAGTCCCACTTTTAAAATCTAATATTTTTGGGATGAGAATACATGCAGGTTTTATAAATGATTTACAAAATCGACACAAGTACGTGAAACTACATTCTATGGTTGAATTATTGAAATCGAATATGCCCCTTTTTATTAAGTCTGGTAATCTAAGAATTAGGGAACAGACACCCTAATTGACGCGAATCCTAAAGATAGATCTATTGGGCTTAACAAACCCCATCCAAAGTACCGGATGCTTTAGTACTTCGAAATTTATATCATATCCGAAGGGTGTCCCGGAATGATGGGGATATTCTTATATATGCATCTTGTTAATGTCGGTTACCAGGTGTTCACCATATGAATGATTTTTATCTCTATGTATGGGATGTGTATTGAAATATGAAATCTTGTGGTCTATTATTATGATTTGATATATATAGGTTAAACCTATAACTCACCAACATTTTTGTTGACGTTTTAAGCATGTTTATTCTCAGGTGATTATTAAGAGCTTCCGCTGTCGCATACTTAAATAAGGACAAGATTTGGAGTCCATGTTTGTATGATATTGTGTAAAAACTGCATTCAAGAAACTTATTTTGTTGTAACATATTTGTATTGTAAACCATTATGTAATGGTCGTGTGTAAACAGGATATTTTAGATTATCATTATTTGATAATCTACGTAAAGCTTTTTAAACCTTTATTGATGAAATAAAGGTTATGGTTTGTTTTAAAATGAATGCAGTCTTTGAAAAACGTCTCATATAGAGCTCAAAACCTCGCAACGAAATCAATTAATATGGAACGTTTTTAATCAATAAGAATGGGACATTTCAGTTGGTATCCGAGCGTTGGTCTTAGAGAACCAGAAAATTTGCATTAGTGTGTCTTATTGAGTTTGTTAGGATGCATTAGTGAGTCTGGACTTCGACCGTGTTTTCTTTAAAAATGATTGCTTAACATTTTTGTTGGAAACTATATATTTTTAACATATGAATATTATGTGATATATTAATCTCTTAACGTGTTTGATATTATGTGATAGATGTCTACCTCTAGAACAAGTCCCATTGACTCACCTAATAATAATGAAGAGTCAAATGTAAATTGGAATGATTTGTGGACTGATTCACAAGTTCCCGAAGAGGAACCGGAAGAAGAGTCGGAACCGGAAGAAGAATCGGAACCGGAAGAAGAATCGGAACCGGATGAAGAAATAGAACCGGTGGGGGAAATAATAAAACGGTTAAGTAAAAGAAAATCCTCAACCAACCGACCAAAGTTAATTATGGTCAATGGTGTTTCCGCCAAGGAAGCAAAATATTGGGAGGATTACCAATTCTCCGATGAATCGGATTCCGACGAGAATTCCGATGATGTTATAGAAATTACCCCAACTGAATTTAAAAAGGCAAAAGAAAATAATAAGGGAAAGGGCATAAAAATAGAGAAATCTAATTCCAACCCCGATGAACTTTATATGTATCGTCAACCCCCGAAGTCCTTAAGTTGTAACAATGACCCGGGAACCTCTAAACCACCAGGTTTTTCTAAACCAATGTGGACAACGACGGCTCGTATTAGGGGAACATCATATATCCCTAGAAACTTGGCAAAACGAACCAAAACCGAAGAAGAAGAAACGAGCGAGTCGGAATAAGATAGTTGTATTCGCGTGGTGTAATATATGTAATATAGTGTTCTTATGCTTTATGATATATGTAAAAATTGCTTGTATTAATAAGTATTTTTTTATGAATCTAACTCTTGTCTATTTTACAGTTTAAAAACACAAAATGGATAGACAACCCAATATTTTAAGAGACCTACTCGGAGACATGATTGATGAAATCTTGTCTAGAGTCGGCCAGAATTCTTCGGCACAACTATTTAAGGCGAGATCAGTTTGTAAGACATTCGAAGAACGTTCCAAGAATGTCTTGGTTTATAAGAGACTTTCGTTTGAAAGATGGGGGATATCACATTGGGAAACCCATAAGTTACGATGTGTTTACTTTGACGCATATATTGCGGGGAACCCAAATGCTATTTTACGCAATGGGTTAAGAAATTATTTTGACTCAATATATCCGAATATTGGACTTCGTGATTTAGAAAAAACGGCTAACATGCAACATAAAGAAGCATGTTATGCTTACGGATTAGTAATGTTCGCTTCTCACCAAAGTGAGAACAAGAACATCGGGCTACAACTATTAAACAAAACGTTTCCACAAGTGACGGAGTCGGTAATTGGGGTAAGAAATGAGGTTTTTAGATTATTATGGGACTGTTGGACATTACGTAACCCTCGTCCCTTTGATGACGTTACAACACGCTGTCTTATCAACGGCCATAACGGTTATGTTGCACAAGACCAAGGATGGGAAGTAGTCCTAGTAAAACCAGAATGCATGACTTGTTTCTGGACGTATGAATTACGTGTCTTTATTGCCTTTGCTGTACGACTTGTGTACTAGCTAGAATTGTCTTCACAACTATCTTGTATCAAAGTTATTGTGTGCTATATTTCATGCTTTATGTAAAATAAGCGGTATTGTAAGTTTGTAAAATATTGTATAAAAGTTTGAACGCGAAATATTATTATAATCAGTTTTTCATATAGAATTGTAGTAGTTGAATTGTATATTAGCTACTAAGTATGAACTTAACGGGTAGGTACTACCCGAATTTAAACTTATAAAACGCTAATATGAAGAAAAAGCTTTTATAAATGAGTTCATATTATGCTACGAAATACTATTAACTACTCTTAATATTCTGTATGATTAACTTGTTCCATTTAACTATTTTGAAGGAAATGGCACCGACTACTCGACACACCGTGAATATGAATGAAGAGGAATTCCGTACTTTTCTAGCTTCAAACATAGCCGCAGTACAGGCTGCGCTACATACCAACAATAACCTTGGATCTAGCAGTACAGGAAATCGTGTAGGATGCACCTACAAAGAATTCACTGCCTGCAAACCTTTGGAATTTGATGGAACCGAAGGACCGATCGGATTGAAACGGTGGACAGAGAAGGTTGAATCGGTGTTTGCCATAAGTAAGTGTACTGAAGAGGACAAAGTGAAGTACGCTACGCATACCTTCACAGGTTCTGCGTTAACATGGTGGAATACCTATCTAGAGCAAGTGGGACAAGATGATGCGTACGCACTACCGTGGTCAGCATTCAAGCACTTGATGAACGAGAAGTACCGTCCCAGAACCGAGGTCAATAAGCTCAAGACAGAACTTAGAGGGTTACGAACCCAAGGATTTGATATTACCACGTATGAAAGACGATTCACAGAATTGTGCCTATTGTGTCCGGGAGCATTCGAAGATGAGGAAGAGAAGATCGACGCGTTTGTGAAAGGATTACCGGAAAGAATCCAAGAAGATATAAGTTCACACGAGCCCGCCTCCATACAACAGGCATGTAGAATGGCTCACAAACTAGTGAACCAGATTGAAGAAAGAATTAAAGAACAGACTGCTGAAGAGGCCAATGTGAAGCAAGTCAAAAGAAAGTGGGAGGAAAACGGTGATAAGAATCACCAATACAACAACAACAGCAATTACAACAATAATCGCAACAATTATCCCAACAATCGCAACATCAATCGCAACTACAACAAACGGCCCAACAACAACAACAACAACAGCAACTACAACAATCATCCCAACAACAATAATAACCGCAACAACAACAACAATCAGAAGCAGCTATGCCAAAGGTGTGAAAAGAATCACTCGGGGTTCTGCACCAAATTTTGCAACAAGTGTAAAAGAAATGGTCATAGCGCGGCGAAGTGTGAGGTCTACGGACCAGGGGTTAATAGAACGAAAGGAACAAATGGTGTCGGAACGAGTAATGGCGGAGCAAGTAGTGTCGGAGCAAGTTATGCCAATGTAGTTTGTTATAAATGTGGAAAACCAGGCCACATTATTAGAAATTGCCCGAACCAGGAGAACACGAATGGACAAGGCCGTGGAAGAGTTTTCAATATTAATGCGGTAGAGGCACAGGAAGACCCGGAGCTTGTTACGGGTACGTTTCTTATTGACAATAAATCTGCTTACGTTTTATTTGATTCGGGTGCGGATAGAAGCTATATGAGTAGAGATTTTTGTGCTAAATTAAGTTGTCCATTGACGCCTTTGGATAGTAAATTTTTACTCGAATTAGCAAATGGTAAATTAATTTCAGCAGATAATATATGTCGGAATCGAGAAATTAAACTGGTTAGCGAAACATTTAAGATTGATTTGATACCAGTAGAGTTAGGGAGTTTTGATGTGATAATCGGTATGGACTGGTTGAAAGAAGTGAAAGCAGAGATCGTTTGTTACAAAAATGCAATTCGCATTATACGAGAAAAAGGAAAACCCTTAATGGTGTACGGAGAAAAGGGCAACACGAAGCTACATCTTATTAGTAATTTGAAGGCACAAAAACTAATAAGAAAAGGTTGCTATGCTGTTCTAGCACACGTCGAGAAAGTACAAACTGAAGAAAAGAGCATCAATGATGTTCCCATTGCAAAAGAATTTCCCGATGTATTTCCGAAAGAATTACCGGGATTACCCCCACATCGATCCGTTGAATTTCAAATAGATCTTGTACCAAGAGCTGCACCAATAGCTCGTGCTCCTTACAGACTCGCACCCAGCGAGATGAAAGAACTGCAAAGCCAATTACAAGAACTTTTAGAGCGTGGTTTCATTCGACCAAGCACATCACCGTGGGGAGCTCCTGTTTTGTTTGTCAAGAAGAAAGATGGTACATTCAGGTTGTGTATCGACTACCGAGAGTTGAACAAACTTACCATCAAGAACCGCTACCCACTACCGAGAATCGACGACTTATTTGATCAACTACAAGGCTCGTCTGTTTATTCAAAGATTGACTTACGTTCCGGGTATCATCAAATGCGGGTGAAAGAAGATGATATTCCAAAGACTGCTTTCAGAACACGTTACGGTCATTACGAGTTTATGGTCATGCCGTTTGGTTTAACTAATGCACCAGCTGTGTTCATGGACCTTATGAACCGAGTGTGTGGACCATACCTTGACAAGTTTGTCATTGTTTTCATTGATGACATACTTATTTACTCAAAGAATGACCAAGAACACGGTGAACATTTGAGAAAGGTGTTAGAAGTATTGAGGAAGGAAGAATTGTACGCTAAGTTTTCAAAGTGTGCATTTTGGTTGGAAGAAGTTCAATTCCTCGGTCACATAGTGAACAAAGAAGGTATTAAGGTGGATCCGGCAAAGATAGAAACTGTTGAAAAGTGGGAAACCCCGAAAACTCCGAAACACATACGCCAGTTTTTAGGACTAGCTGGTTACTACAGAAGGTTCATCCAAGACTTTTCCAGAATAGCAAAACCCTTGACTGCATTAACGCATAAAGGGAAGAAATTTGAATGGAATGATGAACAAGAGAAAGCGTTTCAGTTATTGAAGAAAAAGCTAACTACGGCACCTATATTGTCATTGCCTGAAGGGAATGATGATTTTGTGATTTATTGTGATGCATCAAAGCAAGGTCTCGGTTGTGTATTAATGCAACGAACGAAGGTGATTGCTTATGCGTCTAGACAATTGAAGATTCACGAACAAAATTATACGACGCATGATTTGGAATTAGGCGCGGTTGTTTTTGCATTAAAGACTTGGAGGCACTACTTATATGGGGTCAAAAGTATTATATATACCGACCACAAAAGTCTTCAACACATATTTAATCAGAAACAACTGAATATGAGGCAGCGTAGGTGGATTGAATTATTGAATGATTACGACTTTGAGATTCGTTACCACCCGGGGAAGGCAAATGTGGTAGCCGATGCCTTGAGCAGGAAGGACAGAGAACCCATTCGAGTAAAATCTATGAATATAATGATTCATAATAACATTACTACTCAAATAAAGGAGGCGCAACAAGGAGTTTTAAAAGAGGGAAATTTAAAGGATGAAATACCCAAAGGATCGGAGAAGCATCTTAATATTCGGGAAGACGGAACCCGGTATAGGGCTGAAAGGATTTGGGTACCAAAATTTGGAGATATGAGAGAAATGGTACTTAGAGAAGCTCATAAAACCAGATACTCAATACATCCTGGAACGGGGAAGATGTACAAGGATCTCAAGAAACATTTTTGGTGGCCGGGTATGAAAGCCGATGTTGCTAAATACGTAGGAGAATGTTTGACGTGTTCTAAGGTCAAAGCTGAGCATCAGAAACCATCAGGTCTACTTAAACAACCCGAAATCCCGGAATGGAAATGGGAAAACATTACCATGGATTTCATCACTAAATTGCCAAGGACTGCAAGTGGTTTTGATACTATTTGGGTAATAGTTGATCGTCTCACCAAATCAGCACACTTCCTACCAATAAGAGAAGATGACAAGATGGAGAAGTTAGCAAGACTGTATTTGAAGGAAGTCGTCTCCAGACATGGAATACCAATCTCTATTATCTCTGATAGGGATGGCAGATTTATTTCAAGATTCTGGCAGACATTACAGCAAGCATTAGGAACTCGTCTAGACATGAGTACTGCCTATCATCCACAAACTGATGGGCAGAGTGAAAGGACGATACAAACGCTTGAAGACATGCTACGAGCATGTGTTATTGATTTCGGAAACAGTTGGGATCGACATCTACCATTAGCAGAATTTTCCTACAACAACAGCTACCATTCAAGCATTGAGATGGCGCCGTTTGAAGCACTTTATGGTAGAAAGTGCAGGTCTCCGATTTGTTGGAGTGAAGTGGGGGATAGACAGATTACGGGTCCGGAGATTATACAAGAAACTACCGAGAAGATCATCCAAATTCAACAACGGTTGAAAACCGCCCAAAGTCGACAAAAGAGCTACGCTGACATTAAAAGAAAAGATATAGAATTTGAAATTGGAGAGATGGTCATGCTTAAAGTTTCACCTTGGAAAGGCGTCGTTCGATTTGGTAAACGAGGGAAATTAAATCCAAGGTATATTGGACCATTCAAGATTATTGATCGTGTCGGACCAGTAGCTTACCGACTTGAGTTACCTCAACAACTCGCGGCTGTACATAACACTTTCCACGTCTCGAATTTGAAGAAATGTTTTGCTAAAGAAGATCTCACTATTCCGTTAGATGAAATCCAAATCAACGAAAAACTTCAATTCATCGAAGAACCCGTCGAAATAATGGATCGTGAGGTTAAAAGACTTAAGCAAAACAAGATACCAATTGTTAAGGTTCGATGGAATGCTCGTAGAGGACCCGAGTTCACCTGGGAGCGTGAAGATCAGATGAAGAAGAAATACCCGCATCTATTTCCAGAAGATTCGTCAACACCTTCAACAGCTTAAAATTTCGGGACGAAATTTATTTAACGGGTAGGTACTGTAGTGACCCGAACTTTTCCATGTTTATATATATTAATTGAGATTGATATTTACATGATTAAATGTTTCCAACATGTTAAGCAATCAAACTTGTTAAGACTTGATTAATTGAAATATGTTTCATATAGACAATTGACCACCCAAGTTGATCGGTGATTCACGAACGTTAAAACTTGTAAAAACTATATGATGACATATATATGGATATATATATATAGTTAACATGATACTATGATAAGAAAACATATCATAAAGTATATTAACAATGAACTACATATGTAAAAACAAGACTACTAACTTAATGATTTTTAAACGAGACATATATGTAACGATTATCGTTGTAAAGACATTTAATGTATATATATCATATTAAGAGATATTCATACATGATAATATCATGATAATATAATAATTTAAAATCTCATTTGATATTATAAACATTGGGTTAACAACATTTAACAAGATCGTTAACCTAAAGGTTTCAAAACAACACTTTCATGTAACGACTAACGATGACTTAACGACTCAGTTAAAATGTATATACATGTAGTGTTTTAATATGTATTTATACACTTTTGAAAGACTTCAATACACTTATCAAAATACTTCTACTTAACAAAAATGCTTACAATTACATCCTCGTTCAGTTTCATCAACAATTCTACTCGTATGCACCCGTATTCGTACTCGTACAATACACAGCTTTTAGATGTATGTACTATTGGTATATACACTTCAATGATCAGCTCTTAGCAGCCCATGTGAGTCACCTAACACATGTGGGAACCATCATTTGGCAACTAGCATGAAATATCTCATAAAATTACAAAAATATGAGTAATCATTCATGACTTATTTACATGAAAACAAAATTACATATCCTTTATATCTAATCCATACACCAACGACCAAAAACACCTACAAACACTTTCATTCTTCAATTTTCTTCATCTAATTGATCTCTCTCAAGTTCTATCTTCAAGTTCTAAGTGTTCTTCATAAATTCCAAAAGTTCTAGTTTCATAAAATCAAGAATACTTTCAAGTTTGCTAGCTCACTTCCAATCTTGTAAGGTGATCATCCAACCTCAAGAAATCTTTGTTTCTTACAGTAGGTTATCATTCTAATACAAGGTAATAATCATATTCAAACTTTGGTTCAATTTCTATAACTATAACAATCTTATTTCAAGTGATGATCTTACTTGAACTTGTTTTCGTGTCATGATTCTGCTTCAAGAACTTCGAGCCATCCAAGGATCCATTGAAGCTAGATCCATTTTTCTCTTTTCCAGTAGGTTTATCCAAGGAAATTAAGGTAGTAATGATGTTCATAACATCATTCGATTCATACATATAAAGCTATCTTATTCGAAGGTTTAAACTTGTAATCACTAGAACATAGTTTAGTTAATTCTAAACTTGTTCGCAAACAAAAGTTAATCCTTCTAACTTGACTTTTAAAATCAACTAAACACATGTTCTATATCTATATGATATGCTAACTTAATGATTTAAAACCTGGAAACACGAAAAACACCGTAAAACCGGATTGTAGTAACACCGCGGGCTGTTTTGGGTTAGTTAATTAAAAACTATGATAAACTTTGATTTAAAAGTTGTTATTCTGAGAAAATGATTTTTATTATGAACATGAAACTATATCCAAAAATTATGGTTAAACTCAAAGTGGAAGTATGTTTTCTAAAATGGTCATCTAGACGTCGTTCTTTCGACTGAAATGACTACCTTTACAAAAACGACTTGTAACTTATTTTTCCGACTATAAACCTATACTTTTTCTGTTTAGATTCATAAAATAGAGTTCAATATGAAACCATAGCAATTTTATTCACTCAAAACGGATTTAAAATGAAGAAGTTATGGGTAAAACAAGATTGGATAATTTTTCTCATTTTAGCTACGTGAAAATTGGTAACAAATCTATTCCAACCATAACTTAATCAACTTGTATTGTATATTATGTAATCTTGAGATACCATAGACACGTATACAATGTTTCGACCTATCATGTCGACACATCTATATATATTTCGGAACAACCATAGACACTCTATATGTGAATGTTGGAGTTAGCTATACAGGGTTGAGGTTGATTCCAAAATATATATAGTTTGAGTTGTGATCAATACTGAGATACGTATACACTGGGTCGTGGATTGATTCAAGATAATATTTATCGATTTATTTCTGTACATCTAACTGTGGACAACTAGTTATAGGTTACTAACGAGGACAGCTGACTTAATAAACTTAAAACATCAAAATATATTAAAAGTGTTGTAAATATATTTTGAACATACTTTAATATATATGTATATATTGTTATAGGTTCGTGAATCAACAGTGGCCAAGTCTTACTTCCCGACGAAGTAAAAATCTGTGAAAGTGAGTTATAGTCCCACTTTTAAAATCTAATATTTTTGGGATGAGAATACATGCAGGTTTTATAAATGATTTACAAAATCGACACAAGTACGTGAAACTACATTCTATGGTTGAATTATTGAAATCGAATATGCCCCTTTTTATTAAGTCTGGTAATCTAAGAATTAGGGAACAGACACCCTAATTGACGCGAATCCTAAAGATAGATCTATTGGGCTTAACAAACCCCATCCAAAGTACCGGATGCTTTAGTACTTCGAAATTTATATCATATCCGAAGGGTGTCCCGGAATGATGGGGATATTCTTATATATGCATCTTGTTAATGTCGGTTACCAGGTGTTCACCATATGAATGATTTTTATCTCTATGTATGGGATGTGTATTGAAATATGAAATCTTGTGGTCTATTATTATGATTTGATATATATAGGTTAAACCTATAACTCACCAACATTTTTGTTGACGTTTTAAGCATGTTTATTCTCAGGTGATTATTAAGAGCTTCCGCTGTCGCATACTTAAATAAGGACAAGATTTGGAGTCCATGTTTGTATGATATTGTGTAAAAACTGCATTCAAGAAACTTATTTTGTTGTAACATATTTGTATTGTAAACCATTATGTAATGGTCGTGTGTAAACAGGATATTTTAGATTATCATTATTTGATAATCTACGTAAAGCTTTTTAAACCTTTATTGATGAAATAAAGGTTATGGTTTGTTTTAAAATGAATGCAGTCTTTGAAAAACGTCTCATATAGAGCTCAAAACCTCGCAACGAAATCAATTAATATGGAACGTTTTTAATCAATAAGAATGGGACATTTCATTATTGTTTCATTCATATTATCAGAATGACATGATTTAAAATGGCTTATAAGGATATAAAGTTTGAAAGTAGCTAGTTTGTGTATAAAATTCAACAACATAACGTTTGTATTATTAATATATATAAGATATAAGATTGTCCTACGTTGGCGTTTTGTAAAAAAATCCAACAACATAACTATTTCAATACATGACAATGGCCATTTATTCTACTAACCCATGAATCGAATATTCAAACAAAAAAGATAAAGAAGACAAATGAAAACAGCTTAATTAACAATTAACAATTGATTTTAGTATCAAAATACAGTACTAAAACAATTGTTCCTGCAAAACCAAGTTAATCTTTTTGATTATGAGTTTGGTAATGCACAAGATTAGAGGGAGGAATAAAAATCGGGCTAAGATTTTGTCCATGAATATCACTTGTTGATGGAGCATGATTTTGCATAAATCCATAGTTTTCGATGAAATTTTCAGAATCCAAACCTCCAAGGAAACCCATAAAAGTATTGTTTGAATTCAACCAACCAGCAGGTGGATTATCAAAATGTTTGTTGTAACTACCACATTCTGAAAAATATGTTGATGAACTTACAACAGAAGTCCCCAAATAATCTTCGGTCTTTCTAGATATACCGTCCGGTTGTATCTGCTCAAAGTAGTGATGTCTGCCAGAATTCATAAGAGGAGAATTACATGATGATTCTTCGATATAGGAATTATTAGGGTTTGAATAAAACCCTAATTGTATTTGATCAAAATCATTATTAGGGTTTGACCCAAACATTAGTTTTGACTTTTCAAGATTGTTGATCATCATTTTCTCCCTTGTTCTTTCTCTAGCTCTTGCTCTTGCCTTGTCCCTCAACTCTTTGGCCAAAAGATCGCTTTTCGTAAGTTTTCTCGATGTTCCAACTTCTTTGAAATCATCTTGGACCTTCAATTGTTTACCTTTGTTTGAAGCATCGTTGAATTCGATTGTGGAATCCACTTCACAATCAGACAACGGTGATTCATACGCGCCGATATGCTCTTTGCTTACACTTTGAGTAGTGTTTTGTGATTTAACACTTTCGGTGACTTCTTCTATTGCTTCTTTAGACTTGCAAAAGAGCCACTCAATAGTTTTGCTTGCTTTATCAAACCCTAACATATCTTGAAGGCCGAAAAACTTTCGAGCTATATGAAGGGACAACCTCATTCTTCGGTCTCTAAGGCCTTGAGCGGTATGAATCTTGCTATGCCTATCTTTCTTCCCAGCACATCGTTTCTTCCTCACGCGTTTTGCTTTAGAAGGTGATGTAGGCGGATCGTTTGTAACCGTTTTCCATTTATCGTTATTAAGTTGACTATGTTGGTGGTTTTGAAGTATGTCATCAAGAAAAGGTGAAGGAAACTGCCCAAACAAAGGTGTCCCTTCATGGTTTGAACCAAGATTTTCATGATTTGATTCGTTGTTTGATGGAAATACGTAATCCATACTCAAACGAAAAAAGAATTCGTATTATAGATTGATATAAAGAAAAAGAAGTGTTCTTGTCACTTTCTTTTGGCATAGAATTGAAGTGAGAAAATGGAAAGTAATTGCATGATAATGAAGAAGAGGGAAGACTATTTGTGCATGTATCCTTTTCAATTAGATAAATAAAATACTTTACTGTTTTAATTTTAATTTTAAAAAAAAAAAAAATTTGGATGTAGTGAAACAATGTAGTAATAGTTCATGTGCTTGATATTAATTGGAGTAATGGTAGAGATTAAAGAGGGCATTAAGTTGATGGGTGTAGAGATGTGACCAATTCTAGCTAGGAGAGGTAAGATATATGATGAGTACAATTATTTAATTTATTAATTATTCATGGCACATTCAAAGACCAATAAATAAATTAGCTATAGTTTTTATGAGGATGACTAATGACTCTTAATCATGCTTCTAGCTTTGACTGATTGATTGACCCAAAACGAATCATAAATCTGTAAATATCACCTGTACGTAATGATACATATTAAATTGGCCGGTATTTTTACTTTCGTATAGTTGGTTTAAACCAATTCATTATGCATTCATGTTTTCCAGACGTAGTTTAAGGTATAATATCTCTGTTAATTATAAAAATTAACAACTGATAAGTTCTGTCCAATTAATAGGATTATAACATAACGAGCATCAAGTTAATTAAATGATATTCAGATAAGATGCAATAATAATAAAGATAACATTAGACCACTTCCTATCCTCATGTCAAGAGAATAGTTAACACTCACCTAAGTTAATTAATTGAAGATAGTTAACACTCGCCAAGCATCAGAGAGCAAAATGTTAAGCAGGTTATTAGTGAGGCCTGAAACAAGCATCTCACAAAAATCAAT
Source organism: Rutidosis leptorrhynchoides (assembly GCF_046630445.1). Taxonomy (NCBI): domain Eukaryota; kingdom Viridiplantae; phylum Streptophyta; class Magnoliopsida; order Asterales; family Asteraceae; genus Rutidosis; species Rutidosis leptorrhynchoides. The sequence continues at coordinate 290,254,569 of NC_092340.1, forward strand.
GGGACCCACTATTGTTTTATTTGTACTTTTACTTTATATATCTTTTACATAATATTATATAAAGGCAAAGGTTTACTGATAGTCTCTACTACTAAATCACAAGTATAGTCGTCTACACGCAACGAATGTGTCATTCAGTTCTATAGTTGATAGACACTAGCAACTTGTGCACAGACAACAATACAATCAACGTAGCATTTCAACAATAATAATAAAACATGGCAATCTAACAACAATATATACTATATCCAGAGATACTCCACTCACCAAGTACCATCTCCGAGAAGGTGCTCAAAGGTCATATATTACCGAGCTTTCTCCTTGTCTTGTTCACCTGAGAATATCATTCACAGAGTAAGTAAACTGTACAACATCATACTTAATAGTACCAAATATTATAAACAGCTCAACATAGGTCAAAAGCACACTTGGGTAAAAATTGCACAATACCCATAACTGACAGGTACACATGCGCGTGAGTCCTCTTGCACGCATCAGAACAGTCACACATGCGTGGAACTCCACACGCTTCACCTAAATCTGTCATACATCACACGCGCGGGTATAACCCTTCACGCGCGGTTAAGCTTACATGCGTGGTACAAACTGTGTACATGTGTGGGTAACAACGCACGGGTTTCCTCCTGTTCTGACATGACTAACAAGCATGGGAAACACACACATGCATCTGCAACTTGCTCTCTCACACGCGGGTGAGCTTACGCTCGCGGGTGATTTAGAACAGGCAGGAGCAGCTGTTGACTTCGTGTTCAAACCCAAAAATCATGGTTTCGAGCTGTTTTGGCCAAACCAATGGTTCACGAAGTTTCGCTAACATACATACAATTATATTCTAACAACAAACAAGCTAAAAACATATAAACATCAAGATTCAAGCCTAAAATACATACTTCTATCCTTTAGACAAAAACCCAATTTCAAGCAAGATTAAAGTAAGAATCAGTGATAATCATACCTTATGATGATTTCCCAATCACAAAAAACCGATAGCAGACTTGATTACAACAATCTTCACAAGATAAAGTCTTAGGGTTTATGTGTGTGAATAAAATAGATACGAGTGTGGTTTCCAAATTGGGACAAAATGAGGAAGTCTCGAGAAATACAAGCATATATATGTAGGTTATAACCCATACCCCATATCACACGAGTATTTACCAGTTTTTCAGATATCTTACTTACCTCGTTAGGCTGTTTTAACGGAGACCAAATTTAACAAACAAACATGTTCTGTGACTCTTGTCACAAACTGATCTTAACCAAATAATCAGATGATTATAAACATATCATAATTAATATGATAGTTAATATCACACAAGAGCAAAATAATCATTTCCTACAAGTCCCGGCCTGAGGACGTTACAAATCTACCCCTTAAAGAGATTCCGTCCTCGAAATCTGGTCAGTCACTAACATAAAAGTCACAGGTTCACAACACAACCTCTATTATCAGTTCAAGTTCGAGTCCAAACGACAATATCCTTTATACTCTATCTAATTGACGAGATCCACTGAATCATTACTAGTGAGTTTCAATTTGTCAATTTCTACGTACTCATCCATCCAAGTTAACAATCTGATCTAAAAATCGTTTCACTAATCTTTCCAAATCGTTTCAATGCAAAGGATAGTCAATTTTCATGCGAAACATCGTTTAGAATAATAACGTTTACCACAAAAATCGTTCCACTAACCACCAAAATTTATAAATTACTCAGTATGTTCATCAATTAAAGTTCAAACCATACCACCATACCATCGACTACCATTAAATCCATCGATCTTTCATCCGCTTTAACTCTTGGCACGAATAAATTCCCTCTATTTTCCAAGCAAAGACAATTGGATTTCGTTCATTTCACTAAGTCCTAAACTTATGTACATAAAACGCATCCTTAATTCATCAAAATAGTCACGGCTAGTCATCACATAATTGGTTATTTCTTTGTCCAGTCTGCAGTCCGTGGTCCAAGTACAACTCATATCATGTAAATTCCCTTCAGTTTTACAGAATATCTGTATGACTTACCACCATATATCTCTGTTGGCCAGACACAAGTATATTATTCCAAATCATACCTTCATTCTGAGTTACTTAACAAGGAAAATTCTATTTGGGTCATACTTCAACTAAGACCCACAAATTCCTGTAAAGCATCGGAAAGAGAAGATTCACTTTATTTTTTTAATCAACATGTTTCATCTGTCATATGTCATCCTTCATCACAGATTCTTCACAAATAAACAATTAATTTAGTCTTATCTCGTTAATTCACAAAAGTCCAAACATTATTGGTCAAATCAATAATAGTTCAAACATTACCGGTCAAATGTCTGGAAGTTACAATCATGAGACGAAAATGCCACACGACTCCCCGGCATAGGAATGTAGCAAGTCATACTATTCCATCCTATCGTCATACGAGTAACACTTTTAACCATCCCCTAATAATCACACTATGTCATCGAAACATAAGTCATAGTAGGTATAAAACCCAACCCTGGTTAAGGGTTCCCTTATCCTCAAAAGTCAACATAGAAGGCACTACTCATAAATAGATCTTAAAGGTCACAACAAATTCACATACCTCAGAGCTCTGAACATTTTGGGGGCGGAGGGATCAGTTGTGTTTCCCGCACTATCTGCCATATCTGCACTACCAAAACATCTCACACAAACTCTTAGTGGATAACAGGTGAGTACCTATCAACTAACGCACAAAATCCCACATTCACTTAACCCATCCCTTCATATATGTTTAACAGAACGCTAGGTTTGGGAACATGTCATTCAACATAATGTACATATTGATGTGTGCGAGGTGTAGTACGAAATAGATTATATTTTACTACGAAATACTATTAAATACGATACAATTTTACACAAGTTATTTATTTATTTATAGAATGGATATACCTAAACCTTGCTACAACACTTGTAGGCAGTGTACCTAATCGTAGAGTAGTGTAGTTTTTAGTAAGTCCGGTTCGTTCCACAGGGAGCTAGCTGAGTCTAACGCTATATTTATTTTAAACTATATTTGTATAAAAATATATATATAAGTAATATTATTATTGTTATAAAAGGGGGTTTTTACCGTTTAGTGACCGGTTTGTCGATTTTATATCTTAAGTCACAATTAAAACCTAATGTAAAATATTATATATAAATACAACTTAATTTAAAGCGTAAAGTAAATGTCGATAAATAAAAGTGCGATAAATAAAATTGCAGTAATTTAAAGTGCGATAAATAAAAATGCAATGAGATATAAAATAAAGAAATTATGCTTATTTAAACTTCCGTAATCATGATGTTCGACGTGTTGATTTTAATTTATTACCATGGATTCATTGTCCTTTGTCCTGGATTATTCGATACGTCCATCTGGTTTTTGTCCATAATAGTCCATCAGTCATAAATATAAAGTGCGAGTGTCCTCGTCAAATTATCCTTATACCCGAAGTCAAATATTCCAACTAATTGGGAACTTAAACTGCAATAAGGTTTTAATACATTGTTAATGATTACACCAGGTTATCGACTATGTGCAATCCAAGGTTTTAATACTTTATTAACAATTACACCAAGTGAAATGTCCCGTTCATATTGATTATAAACGTTCCATATTAATTGATTTCGTCGCGAGGTTTTGACCTCTATATGAGACGTTTTGTAGTGACCCGAACTTTTCCATGTTTGTATATATTAAATGAAATTGTTATTTACATGATTAAGTGTTTCTAATATGTTAAGTAATCAAACTTGTTAAGACTTGATTAATTGAAAGAGGTTTCATATAGACAATTGACCACCCGAGTTGACCGGTGATTCACGAACGTTAAAACTTGTAAAAACTATATGATGACATATATATGATTATATATATAGTTAACATGATATTATGATAAGTAAGTATCTCATTAGGTATTTTAACAATGAGTTATATACATAAAATTGGGTTTATTGAATTAAGAAACTCGAAACGATATATATAACGATTATCGTTATAACAACGTCTTACTAAATACATATGAATCATATTAAGATATTGATACACTATGTTTAATCATGATAAATGATAAGTAAACATGTCATTAAGTGTATTAACAATGAACTACATATGTAAAAACAGGACTACTAACTTAATGATTTCGAAACGAGACATATATGTAACGATTATCGTTGTAACAACATTTAACTGTATATATATATCATACTAAGATATATTAATATATCATAATATCATGATAATATAATAATTTAAAATCTATTTAGATATAATAAACAATGGGTTAACAACATTTAACAAGATCGTTAACCTAAAGGTTTCAAAACAACATTTACATGTAACGACTAACGATGACTTAACGACTCAGTTTAAATGTATATACATGTAGTATTTTAATATGTATTCTTACACTTTTGAAAGACTTCAAGACACTTATCAAAATACTTCTACTTAACAAAAATGCTTACAATTACATCCTCATTCAGTTTCATCAACAATTCTACTCGTATGCACCCGTATTCGTACTCGTACAATACACAGCTTTTAGATGTATGTACTGTTGGTATATTGATGCTATGCGAGGTGTATATGAAATAGCTTATATTTTACTAGGAAAAACTATTAAATACGATACAATTTTACACAAGATATTTATTTATTTATAGAATGGATATACTTAAACCTTGCTACAACACTTATAGGCAGTGTACCTAATCGTACAGTAGTGTAGTTTTTAGTAAGTCCGGTTCGTTCCACAGGGAAAATCTTTAAATAAAGCTTAACGCTATATTAGTTTTAATTTATAAAAATACAAATATATATAAGTAATATTATTATTATAAAAAGGGGTTTTTACCTTTTAATGACCGGTTTGTCGATTTTAAAACTTAGTCGCAGTTAAAACCTAATGTAAAATATTAAAAATAAATATAACTTAATTTAAAGCGTAAAGTAAATAACGATAATGAAATTTCGATAAATAAAAGTGCGATAAAATAAATTGCGATAATTAAAAAGTACGATAATTAAAAGTGCAATTAAATACAATAACAATAAATAAAAGTGCGATAATTAGAAGTGCAATTAAATATAAAAAAAAGGAAATTAAATATGAAATAAAATAATTATGCTTATTTAAACTTCCGTAATCATGATGTTTGACGTGTTGATTTTAGTTTTATGCCCATGGGTTAACTGTCCTTTGTCCTGGATTATTCAATATGTCCGCCTGGTTTTTGTCCATAACAGTCCATCAGTCATAAATATAAAGTGCGAGTATCCTCGTCAAATTATCCTTATACCCGAAGTTAAATATTCCAACTAATTGGGGACTTAAACTGTAACAAGGTTTTAATACTTTGTTTAATAATTACACCAGGTTATCGACTGCGTGTAACCCAAGGTTTTAATACTTTGTTATCAATTATGCCAAGTGTACTTGTACATAATTTCACCCCTGTTTTAATAATTCTAGTGACTATTAATCCATTTCCGTGTCCGGTTAAATGAACGATTATTCGTACATATAAATATCCCGCCCATCGTGTCCGATCGAGTGTATATGGTTATTTATAGGTACATCCAATTGTAAATCTTTATATTAAAATTAACAAACTATCATTTAGTTAAAAAAATATAAAGCCCATTAATAGCCCATAGTCTAATTTCTACAAGTGTCGTTCTTTTGTCCAAACCCCAATTATGGTACAAAGCCCAATTACCCAATTTTAATATTTTTAGCCCAACATCATGATTACTTCGTCTTAAATAAGCATAATAATAATTTAGCTACGAGACATTAATGTAAAAAGGTTGAACATAACTTACAATGATTAAAAATAGCGTAGCGTTACACGGACAGAATTTCGACTTACACCCTTACAACATTCGCTAACATACCCTTATTATTAGGATTTAAAATTAAAATTAAAATTAAAATATAAATATATATATATATATATATATATATATATATATATATATATATATATATATATATATATATATATATATATACGTTTACATTTAGATAGAGAGATTGATATATGATATCTAAAACGATCAAAATGCGTTTCCTTTTATAGGCAAATTTGGTTTTGAGTGCTCCGCGAGTCGCGGTGAATTTACCCTTCAAACTTCGCGAGTCGCGAAGTTTGAATTTCCAGCTCACTCCAATTTGGATCTTAGCTTTGCCGACGGATTTTAATAATATAAATATAATATAAATATATAATTTATATAATTAATTATATATTATATTATATTTATATACATAATTAATTTGTAACTTTCGGTCCGTTGCGTCGAGCGTTGAGAGTTGACTCATGTCCCGGTTTCGGATTTTTGAACGTCCTTGAGTACAATTTAATATCTTGTACTTCGCATTTTGAATCTTGTACTCTTGTAATTCTGAGACGTTTCTTATCAATAATTGGAACCACTTTGATTGTATTTTGTACTTTTGAGCTTTTTGGTCGTTTGCGTCTTTAATTCGTCGAATCTGTCTTTTGTCTTCACCTTTTATTATTTAAACGAATATTACTTGTAAATAGGACAACTTCAACTAAAAGCTTGTCTTTCTTGAGGGATAATGCTATGAAATATATATTCGTTTTTAGCATTATCAAATATTCCCACACTTGAGCGTTGCTTGTCCTCAAGCAATATAGTCTTGAAATACTAGAATCACTTCTTTATTCTTCACACTTTGTACATCAGTGATTTTTATACGGTGGTATAAACAATGGTAGTAACGTTATGGTTTACAGTCTCACATGACTATAAAAATTTAAATCCATTAAGGAAATTGGATCTTTATGAAAACATTTGATCTTTTGAAAATTAAATCTAGCTTTTACCCTAGATAAGTTTTCCGAAATAACCCTTCACCGGTGTTTGCAAATTCTTTTTGTGGGTTTGGTGGGTTTCATATTTGAAATTTTTAGCTCAAAACTTGCGGTTTTGTGTCACCCACTTGCTAACCTTGTATTGGAAAAGCAACACGTCCAGTATACTTGCTTCGTATATTACCTTTCGATAAACTACCGTTCGGTTGTAAAGGAAAGCGTTGAACAAGCAACTGTTAAGGCAATGTCCCCTGACATGCTTTTAATTATGGTCTATAACGTATCGGATGCAATTACTATCCTTGGTAGGAGCAATAGTAAAGCTCACCCTTATAATTTTTCGGTCTGGCACAAGGTCCTGTCTTTGACCATGCTATGCAACCACCGTTCTTACAGTTGGCACCCGAATTGGTTCAGGTAACCTAATGAATTCCAGGTGAATTCCTAGGATTTTACGTTCAAAGGTAATGAACGCATTGAAAATGGATTTTTAGAAAACAAATCGGTTTGTAATTTTGATCAAAATATTTTCTCGTTCAAGCTCGAGTTTAGATATCATTGAATTCCATGAGTTTGAATTCTCAATCTTTAAGGTCAATCTCAAGGATTGAGTAATATCAGTCTTAAAAGCTTATTTTTGATCTTTTAAGGAGATTATCCTTTCTGGGGACCTGATTCATTAGTCTTATCAAGCTAATTTGCACGGTGCCCCCCCCATTGTACGAGATAAATCTGACCACTTGGCGACCCTGTTTGATGCTGAGGTCCGTGGATTTCCTGCTGATTTTAGTGATGACTTTTCTAGATTTTTCGTCAACCTACAGCTGGTCTGGACGACAACTTCCTGACCTAAATCAAGAAGCGCGTGTCTTTTTCGGAAGACTTTACTTTCTTTTAATGATGGAATTGATTCATCGTGTAGATCCATCTTTCTTACAGTAAATCGGGTAAAACTTTTTAATTTAGTCCAAAGCAAAAGTATTTTCAGTTATTTGTACAAAAATATGTGATATATGTTTTGAATAACTTGGTAAAAATTTTCCAACACTTGGCTTTTATTTTCCTTTTTATTGTCCTCTATTCCATTTTAAATGAATTTTAACATTTTGGTTTGTTTCTCAATTTATGTCCTTTCCAAGGTAATAATAATTTCGGTGTTAACACCTAGTTTTATCGTTCATAAATATGTATAAACATGATTTTGAGTTCATTTAATTGAAAATTTTGAAAAATTTTACTAGAATTGGGTAGTCAGTATATAAGACTAGGGCTGTTCTTTATTATCAGAGAGCACTAGATTCTAATACAACTACTGCGTTACTAGTATTTTTAATGGTAACCAAGTGTTTAAGTCAAAAAAATTTTAAAATCCGAAAGAATTTAACCCCTTCCCACACTTAAGATCTTGCAATGCCCTCATTTGCAAGAAATCAGTAACAATTTAAATTATTGAGGGTGATTAGCGTAGAAAAATGATTAAATTTTACCAAAGTTTTCAACATATTGTTGTTTTGTTGAATGATAAATGGTGCACATCATTTGTTCATTCCGTCTTGTTGTTATTTCACATATATTTTGCATCTTGTCGTCAAAATTGGTTGCTTTTGCTTAACTTAATGCCAGTCTTTGAAAATGCGTTGTTTTACCCTGTTGTGTACATAAGATAAACTGCAAACATATATACATATTTTTGAAGTTTGGTATATTACCCCACATTCAAAAATTATTAAAATCTAATAATAAAAGTTAGAAAATTATAAAAACTATTACAATATCAACATAAGTGCTAAATGTAGTAACATTACAAAAATAAAATAAATAAAACTAAATAAGCTAGGGTTGATACTGATACCAGTAGGGGTTCCATGCATAACCGTATGTGTTATAAAATGCTTCAGCTGGGTTATAAGTAGGATACGGTGGTTGGATTTCTATAGACCAGGGAGGAAATATGGGCTTTGGAGTAGGAATATAGTTTCTACCTACATGTTGGCAATGAGCTATGATGTGGTTTTGATGAACTTTCCAATCTTCAAATGTTCGATGTCTAGCATTTTCATATTCTTGTGAAGCTATAAACCTTTGCATTTCTGTCATTTCATTTCCCCCTCCCACATTACCTGGCTGTTGATTTCTTTCAACCTGTGGATGTCTTCCATTATATGCTACTGCGGCGTTATTTCGCCTCTTCAAAACCTTAACACCATGATATATATTTAAACCAATTGTATCGTGGGGTTCTGGTTCTTCGATTAATAATCCCCCCCGACTTATATCCACATCGAGATACTCAGCAATTAATGTAATAAATATACCACCTCCTATTATACTGTGCGGTCTCATCCCCCTAACCATAGCCGATAAATAATAACCCACACAATAAGGTATACTTACAGCGCTTTGTGGGTCTCAAATTCACATGTGGTAAAATAAATCTTGCTCATTTACCTTTTTCTTATTTTTACCTCGCTGTGTAATCGAGTTCGCTAGAAACCTGTGAATTACTCTTAACTCAGCTCTATCTATATCCAAATAAGAGTAATTTCCCCCTTTAAATCGGTGATGGCTAGTCATTTGACTCCATACACCATGCGTATCAAAATTTTCATCAATCTTCCTACCATTTAATATCAACCCTTGACAATCGACAGATGCTAGCTCCTCAGGCGTATATATACGTAAGGCCTGAGCCATGTCTAGTAGAGACATGTGGCCCATCGAACCTCCTAACAAAAATCTAATAAAAGTTCGATCGGTTAAAGTAGCTACCCGATCATTTATTTCTATACTACACAATAATTCTTCACACCATACTTTATATACAGGTCTACGCATGTTGAATAATCGTACCCAATCGTTAAAAGTAGAATTACCATACCTCTGTGTAAGTAATTCTCTAATCCGTTCGCCCAATCCTACAGCTTCTAACGGTTCCCATTCTATTACCTTAGGTACTTCAACAGCTTTAGAATGAAGAGTGTGCAAGCCCCTTTGGTATTTTGGATAATCTATCCAACGTCTGTCTAATCTCAAGTTCGGGTGCAAATCTTCCACGTGCATATCTGAAAATGTCATAACTGGATGAGGTATATCTTGTTTGTAATAGTTATCAACATCCTGTTGTTCCGCATTCTCAGGAGGAGCAATGCGAGCTTGGGATGAAGATTCACTCCTTTCAGTCTGCAAAACACATCAAACACAATTTTTGTGCATCCAAATATGCATTAGTGTCAGCAAAATCATCAATCAAAATAATTACAATGACATGTTCAATTTATATCAAACTTATGCTCATTTTCATATTTTTATCAAATCTACACTTTTTCAAATAAGCATATACGAAAATGTTCGCCAAGTTCATAAGCATTCAACTCAAATAACATGTCAAAATAATCATTATTAGCAATTAAACAAGTTTCAAATGACATTATCTCTCAAAAATCAAGTTCATGAATTTTAGACTTGAAAAAGTCCACTTTAATTCTCAAAAATTATGTTTAGGCTCAAAGTTTGGATCATTTAACTACCTAAACATGTTACACTACTTAATTTAGCAATAATTCATGACAAAAATCGGTCATAACCTGTTTATATCAAAAAGCCCCAAATTGCTCAAGAACACAAACCCTAGATTACTCAAAATTTGAATTTTAAGGCTTCTAATCATGTTAAATAGCATCAATCTAGGTTATACAAGCATAATATATAAGCAATTTAAGCATAATTACACTAAAAATCATCAAAATCGAATTGGGTATAAATTTGTTCAAGAACACTAAATATTCGGATTAAAGGGTGTTTTGATGTAGAAATTTACCGTTTTCCTTGAGTAATTCCTTGATAGCATTCTTCTCAACATGATTTTGTGAAAGATTTGATGAAAAATGGTGAAAAAATTCGGATTTGTGTGTGTTTTTGGGAGTGTTTTCGCAGTTTTTGTGGGTGTTGTTATGTTGGGGACTGGTCTGTTCCTGCGTTTATTTTTTTTTTTCTGTAATTTACAAACTCCGCGAGTTACGGTATTTTCCTTTTACATACTCCGCGACTCGCGGAGGTTTTTTTTTTTTTTTTTTTTTTTTTTTTTTATAGAGACCTTAACTTATAAAACAATTAATTAATTAATTTTAAAATTTTGTTTCCCTTGTTATTTAGGACGAGGTCGTTTCGGAACGATGTCCTAGTCCGTCCCTCGACAAAATTTTAAAATTTGTCAATTTAAAGCGCGGTTTTAAAAGCAAAGATTTTTGGGTTTTTTTTAATGTTTTTTGCATACTTTAATTCAATAAGATTAAAAATAATGATAATAAAAGTTCTCGTCCCTCCCTCGGGTAAAGCAATTTCGGTTCAACGACCTAGTCTTCAACTTACGACGAATTTTTAAAAATCATATTTTTAACTTAGCAAAATAAAGTAAATTTTTGTTTTTAAATTCACACCAAACTTAAATTTTAAATGCATAAAATTAAAAATTCACACCAAACTTAAATTATATTTTTGTTTTTATACATACAAACTTATATTAATTTTTCAAATATTTACAATTTTAAATAAGTTTACAATATTAAATTAATATTTATATATTAATTTTAAAAAAAAACATGGTAAAAATAAAATTAAAAATCTTTTTGGTCTTTTATCCCACTTTAATCAATCAAATATTATCAAAAATATACTCCCCTCTTTTCGGTAAAGTAATTTCGGTTCCATGACCTAATTTAACTCATGACGAATTTTTGAAATATTTTGAGTTGATTGATTAAAGATATTTATACCTTAAGAATAAACGTTAAATTTCGCATTGATGTAATAAATTTTTGTATGATATCAACTAGTTGTGGAGTCCTCGCTTCGCGTCGGGGCTCCGTTTTGAATGCGAGTTAAAAAAAGTCTTGATCTATTTTGTAAAAAAGAATTTTTTTCGACATCTAACATTGAAGGGTTGTTCCTTTTGTGTAAGCTGCTTCTTTTAGTGTTCGGGTTTTATTAAAAAAAAAGTTAGTAAAGTGGGGGTTCGATTTGTATTTTAATAAAAGTTAGGGGGTTAAGTTTGTGAAATTTGAAAAAAAATATACGTATAAAGTGGGAGTTCGATTTCTATTTTAATAAAAGCTAGGGGGTTAAGTTTGTGAAAATTGAATCTTAGTAAAAAAAAAAAAATTTAGTAAAGTGGGGGTTCGATTTGTATTTTAATAAAAGTTAGGGGGTTAAGTTTGTGAAATTTGGGAAAAAATATACGTATAAAGTGGGGGTGCGATTTGTATTTTAATAAAAGTTGGGGGTTAAGTTTGCGAAAAGTGAAAAAGGGAATAGGACTATTCATTTGGCCTTTGCCTAATAATTTCGGTCGCAAGACCTAATTTTATTGAATACCAATTTAATACTTTATAGCGAACAAATTAGCGTTTATTATCAAAAGGTTAAAAATAAAAATAAAAATAAAAACTGTACAAACTTACCTGTGAAATAGTATTCTTAGTGATATGCTCTAGCCCACTCATAAGATAGTCGGACTAATTGATTTTCCATGGCTACATAGGCGTAACCTCGAGCATTCAATGTTTTTTCTTCTAAACATATGAACGGTTCATCTCTGCATAAAGTAACAAATTCGGTGTTTGAATATGTTTGATTATTTGAACATTTACCTTCATGTGACCATTTTCCGCATTTGTGACATCGTTCAAGGTGCCGTGCTCTTCTTTTCGCTGCGAATTTTGATTTTCCTTTACCAAATTCTAACTTATTATCTTCGCATCTGGATTCTTTTCTTACTCCGTCCAATTTTTCTCTGATTACTGATACCAGTTCACTCGAAAGTGTGTCATTATTACATTTAGTAATCAAAGCGTGTAGCATTAGACCATGGTTTAGTTTACAGGAAGTCTTCATTTCGTAAAAACCTAAAAAATAAAAATTCAGAATGGGGGGAGATGACTAGTTCTTTAGGGTCTGCTAGGGAAAGACCATTCGTGTTCCATTTTCGAGAACTACACGAAAACAGAAAATCTAACTCTAACAGAAATACATATTATCCTTTAAAAGACTTGATTCTCCCCACACTTAGTTAGCTGTGGTGTTGAAATTGTGATTAACTTCGTTGTCAACTTCCATTGGACTATCTATGTAATGTTTAACTCTGTGACCATTAACCTTAAATTCAATTCCATTTGAATTTATCAATTCTACTGTTCCGTATGGGAAAACTCTTTTGACTATGAATGGTCCAGACCATCTTGATTTCAATTTTCCAGTAAATAGCTTAAATCGTGAATTGAAAAGAAGAACTCTGTCTCCTTCTTTAAATTATTTTGAACTTCTGATTCTTTTATCATGCCATTTCTTCGTTCTTTCTTTATAGATTAACGAATTTTCGTATGCTTCATGTCTTAATTCTTCTAATTCATTTAATTGACTTAACCGTAGTCGTCCGGCTTCATGTAAATCAAGATTACATGTATTCAAAGCCCAAAATGCTTTGTGTTCAATTTCTACTGGAAGATGACATGCTTTTCCGTAAACGAGTTTAAAAGGTGTGGTTCCAATTGGAGTTTTGTAGGCTGTTCTAAAAGCCCAGAGTGCATCCTCCAATTTAATGGACCATTCCTTCGGATTTGATCCTACGGTTTTCTCTAGAATACGTTTTAAAGCTCTGCTGGTATTTTCAACTTGTCCACTTGTTTGTGGATGATATGCGGTGGAGATTTTATGAGTTACTCCATATCTTTTAAGAACTTTCTCAAGTTGATTATTTCAAAAATGAGTTTCCCGATCACTTATTAAAGCTTTCGGTGTTCCAAACCTTGCAAAAAGACGTTTTAAAAAGTTGACTACAACTCGTGCATCGTTAGTTGGGATAGCTTGTGCTTCCGCCCATTTAGATACATAATCAATGGCAACGAGAATATATAGATTATTATGCGATTTTGGAAATGGACCCATAAAGTCAATACCCCAAATGTCAAATACTTCACATACTTGAATGACATTTTGTGGCATTTCATCACGTTGACTTATTTTTCCGGCCCTTTGACATGCATCACAGGATTTGCAAAGAAGGTGTGCGTCTTTGTAAATTGTAGGCCAATAGAATCCAGCATCGTAAACTTTTCTTGCTGTTAGTTGAGGCCCATAATGCCCTCCTGTTGGTCCTGTGTGACAATGGTTTAAGATTTTACTAGCTTCATCTCCGAATACACATCGGCGTATTATTCCATCTGGACAACTTTTAAACAAATGTGGATCTTCCCAGAAATAGTGTTTTATATCACTAAAGAATTTCTTTCGTTTTTGGTACGACAATCCTTTTTCAAGGAATCCACAAACTAAGTAGTTTGCATAGTCTGCAAACCATGGAATTTCATTATGATCTATCTTCAATAGATATTCATCAGGAAAGTTGTCTTGTATGGCCGATTCATTTAGAACTTCTAATTCAGGATTTTCAAGACGAGAAAGATGATCAGCGGCGAGATTTTCTGCTCCTCTTTTATCTCGGATTTCAATATCGAATTCTTGTAAGAGTAAGATCCAACAGATTAATCTTGGTTTGGCATCTTGTTTCGAAAATAGGTATCTAAGAGCAGAATGGTCGGTATAGACCACCGTTTTAGCTAGGACGAGATATGAACGAAATTTGTCAAAAGTAAAGACAATAGCAAGGAGTTATTTTTCAGTAGTTGTGTAACTCGTTTGTGCTCCTTGTAACGTCTTACTAGCATAATATATAGGTTGAAATCGTTTTTCAATCCTTTGTCCTAAAATGGCTCCCATTGCAAAATCACTTGCATCGCACATAAGTTCAAACGGTAGATTCCAATTTGGTGTTATCATGATCGGCGCATTAGTGAGTTTCTCTTTAAGAATATTAAAAGATTTGATGCATTCATCTGAAAAGATGAATGGAGCATCCTTTTCTTAGGAGTTTATTCATAGGAGTGGCAATTTTAGAAAAATCTTTTATGAAGCGTCGGTAAAAACCGGCATGCCCTAGAAAACTCCTAACTCCTCTAACATTGGTGGGATGTGGAAGTTTAGCAATTACATCTACTTTAGCTCTATCCACTTCAATTCCTTCCTTTAAAATTTTATGTCCAAGAACGATGCCTTCTTTAACCATGAAATGGTGTTTCTCCTAATTAAGAACTAGATTTGATTGTTCGCATCTAATAAGCATTCGTTCAAGATTAACTAGACATGTTTCAAATGTATCATCGAAAACTGAAAAGTCATCCATGAAAACTTCCATGCATTCTTCTATCATGTCGTGAAAATTGCCATCATGCACCTTTGAAAGGTTGCAGGGGCGTTACAAAGTCCAAATGGCATGCGTTTGTAAGCAAAAGTACCATAAGGGCGCGTGAACGTGGTTTTCTCTTGGTCTTCGGGTGCTATTGGAATTTGAAAATATTCGGAAAAACCATCTAGAAAACAATAGTAACTGTTTCCGGCTAATCTTTCCAACATTTGATCAATAAAAGGTAAGGGAAAGTTGTAACGACCCGGATTTTTTTCGATCGTTTTATACTTATGAGATTAATATTTACATAAAATAAACCTTACCAACATGATAAGCAATCCAAACTGTTGAGACTTATGTTTTTGAAAAGAGTTTCACACAACGTTTGACCGTCCAATTTGACCGATGATATCACGAACTTTATAACACACGATAATTATACGATTATGTATATGTACATATCTATACATATTTAACATGATTTAAGGATGGTTTAACATTTCATTGTGAACTAACAACAATGAGTTATAAGTATACTTTGAGACCACTAACTTAAGTTTTCAAAACGATAACTATATATAACGTTCTTTGACATATATACTTACGATTATGTGGAGTGTACACTTGTTTGAACTTATCTTGATTATGACGGGGGTTCGGGGGCAGCGCCCCCGATAAGCGGGGTCCAAGGGGTGGCAGCCCCTGGCGGGGTCCAAGGGGCAGAGCCCCTGGCTGGGGTCGAGCTGACATTGCTTTATTAAAAATGTCTTAAAATTTTATTTTGGCCCGGTTTGACCCAAAAATAAAAGCCCAGTTTTGAGCCTCTTTTACAGTTATAAACTCGTCCATATTTGAATTCTCGTTCCGATTCCTCAAAATTTCTACAAGTATATCTAGGGTATATGTAACCGTATCATACCCAGCTTCTATACATATTTACTATTGGTATATACCAACAATAAACTTCAATGATCAGCCACTAGACATGATGTTACATGTGGGAACCAGCCATTTAACCTCATGTGTGACTTTTGTGCAAGAAAACAAACTAAATCTCCTATATATCTATCCCATAATCATGCTATTTTGCACACACACACATACAATTTCATTTCCAATTTTCTTTCAAGTTAATTCACTCCCTAATCTCTCTTCATTTACCTACTCAAGAATGTATCAATATAGTCATCCGATTTCAAGGAGATTACTTCCAATCTTTCAATCCCACTCCACCACTCTTTTGATTCCAAGATTTTTCTTACCTTTTCCAGTAGCTTTGTCCAAGTAATTTGAGGTAGTAACCTTATTCATAACCTTATTCGATTCATATTTATATAGCTATCTTATTTTGTGTTGTAAAATTTTAACAACAAGAACATAGCTTGAGTGATTTCAAACTTGTTCGCAAACTAAATAGATCCTTCTAATTTGATTTTTAAAAACACTTCAAGGCCTGTAATATATCATATTATGACAAAATCGGATTAATCATATCTTGGCTAATTAACATAATATTTAATATATATTTACTTATGATTTGATTTTATATATTTCAGGACCACCCGTAAACAACACGAGAAGATTAATCATAAGACCTCATGATTGTACGCAACGCGTCATTTGACAACACGGTACTTTATGTACACAACACGTCATTTGACAACATGGTACCATGGGTCAAGATTAATTCTGATCAATACGAATACGATGGGGTCTTTATTTATTTTATTTAAGCAACTAATTGTGGACCACTAACATCGGACTGCTAACTACGGACTAAGAAAATATTAAAAGTATATATATATATATATATATATATATATATATATATATATATATATATATATATATATATATATATATATATATATGTAACGATTACTTGAAAAGAAAATATGTTGATATATTATATATATGGTTAGGTTTGTGATATCAATCGGAGACCAAGTCGTGATAAATACCTTCAAGTCAAAAGTGAGTATATAGTCCCACTTTTAAACTCTAAATATTTCGGGATGAGAATACATGCATTTTATGATTTACGTTATGGACACAAGTGATTAAAAATATATATTCTACGTTGAGTTGTACCAATGGCATACTTCCCTGTAACTTGGTAACTATTATTTACATGAGGTATTGTAAACGCGAATCCTGTTGATAGATCTATCGGGCCTGACAACCCCAACTGGACTGGACGACCAGTATTCAACGGTTGCACAGTACTTCGTTTCGGTGACTACACTTGGTACGGTGTAGTAAGATTTCATAATAAAGGGAATATGCGACGTTGATTAAATGTTAAGTATGGTTATCAAGTGCTCAACAACTTAGAATATTTTTATTAAAACGTTTATATATGAAATCTTGTGGTCTATATTTATAACGCTGCCGGCATTAAACCTATATCTTACCAACTTTATGTTGACATTTTAAGCATGTTTATTCTCAGGTGATAACTAAAAGCTTCCGCTGCAACATGTTGAATTTAAGCAAGATCTTGAGTATGATATTTGTGTCAAAAATAAAACTGCATATCGGAGGATTTGTAATGTAAAATATGTTGGAGGTCGTATTGTTATTATCACATGTAAAGTTTGTAAGTCTAAGATTATCGCTAAACGATAATCATTATTAAGTTGTTTAAACCTTGTATTTGTAATAAAAGCTATGGTTTGTATTGTAAAAACGAATGCAGTTTTTGAAAAATGTCGCATATAGACGTCAATACCTCGCGATGAAATCATATGTTATTGTATTCATCCTTATGGTTAAGGTCGGGTTATGACAAAAGTGATCTTTTCTGGTGGCGTCATTTAATTTTCTATAATCAATACACACACGCCATCCTGTTACAGTCCTAGTAGGAATAAGCTCATTTTTCTCATTTGTGATGACAGTCATGCCACCCTTCTTAGGTACGCATTGAACTGGGCTTACCCATGGACTATCAGAAATTGGATAAATTAAACCTGAATCAAGCAGTTTAATAATTTCTTTCTTAACTACATCTTGCATATTAGGATTTAGTCTTCGTTGGCGTTGCACATACGTTTTATGATCTTCTTCCATAAGGATTTTATGTGTGCAATACGAAGGACTTATTCCTTTAATATCATGAATCTTCCATGCAATAGCTGGTTTATGAGCTTTTAACACAGAAATGAGTTGAGATTTTTCATTTTCAGTAAGAGAAGACGATATTATTACAGGTAATTCAGATTCACCATGTAAATAAGAGTATTCCAAATGGTTTGGAAGTGGCTTTAACTCTAATGTCGGAGGTTCTTCTATCGATGATTTATATCGATATCTGTCTTCTTCTTTTAGCATTTGAATTTCTTCTGTTGTTGGTTCATATCCATTAGCCATTAGTGTAGCTAACATTTCAGTTTCATCAATTGGTTCAGTTCCTTCTCCTAAAGAACATTCTCCTGTTCCTTGTAATTCTGAAAATTCTTCTAACAATTCTGCATGTGAATCTATA
The DNA here is from genome assembly GCF_046630445.1 of Rutidosis leptorrhynchoides. Classification (NCBI taxonomy): domain Eukaryota; kingdom Viridiplantae; phylum Streptophyta; class Magnoliopsida; order Asterales; family Asteraceae; genus Rutidosis; species Rutidosis leptorrhynchoides. The sequence continues at coordinate 290,273,172 of NC_092340.1, forward strand.
GTTTGAATATAATAGCATGTATCATCTGCAGATTGCGGTTGTTGCATTGCTCTATCAACTGAAAAGGTAACACTCTCGTCCTCTATACTTAGGGTCAGTTTCTTACCAAACACGTCTATCATTGCTTTAGCCGTGTTTAAGAATGGTCTTCCTAATATGAGAGGAACTTGAGAATCTTCTTCCATTTCCAGAACAACAAAATCTACTGGAAATACTAAAGTACCAACTTTAACTAGCATGTTCTCCATTATCCCTCTAGGATATTGTGTGTGCAATACGAAGGACTTATACCTTTAATGTCATGAATCTTCCATGCAATAGTTGGTTTATGAGCTTTTAGCACAGAAATGAGTTGAGATTTTTCATTTTCCATAAGAGAAGACGATATTATTACAGGTAATTCAGATTCACCATGTAAATAAGCGTATTCCAAATGGTTTGGAAGTGGCTTTAACTCTAATATCGGTGGTTCTTCTATCAATGATTTGTATCGATATCTGTCTTCTTCTTTTAACATTTTAATTTCTTCTGTTGGTTCGTATTCATTAGCCATGAGTGCGACTAACATTTCAGTTTCATCAATTAGTTCAGTTCCTTCTCCTAAAGAACATTCTCATGTTTCTTGTAATTCTGGAAATTCTTTTAACAATTCTGCATGTGAATTTATCTATTTGAATATAAGAACATGTATCATCTGCAGATTGCGGTTGTTGCATGGCTCTATCAACAGAATAGGTAACACTCTCGTCCTTTATACTTAGGGTCAGTTTCTTACCGAACACGTCTATTATTGCTTTAGCCGTGTTTAAGAATGGTCTTCCTAATATGAGAGGAACTTGAGAATCTTCTTCCATTTCCAGAACAACAAAATATACTGGAAATACTAAAGTACCAACTTTAACTAGCATGTTCTCCATTATCCCTCTAGGATATTTTATTGATCTATCGGCTAGTTGTATACTTATTCTTGTTGGTTTCAATTCTCCAAGGTCTAGTTTAGCGTATAGTGAATACGGCATTAAATTTATACTAGCACCTAACTCTGCCAATGCTTCTATTGAACTAAGACTACCCAGAAAACATGGAATTGTGAAACTTCCTAGATCAGATAATTTTTCTGGTATCTTATTCAACAGTACTGCTGAACAATTAGCATTCATAGTAACGGCAGAGAGTTCTTCCATTTTCTTTCTATTTGAGATTAGATCTTTCAGAAATTTAGCATATCTAGGCATTCCTGAAATTACATCAATGAAAGGAAGATTGACATTTATTTGTTTAAACATATCCAAGAATTTGGATTGCTCGACTTCAAGTTTCTCTTTTTTCATTTTACTCGGGTAAGGAAGTGGTGGTTGGTATGGTTTAACATAAGGTTTAGCCTTAACTGTATTATCTTCATTAACCTTTTCAACTACCGGTTCTTTTTTCTTATCTTGTTCAGGTTGTGGTTCTTGTGGAGTAGGAATAGCTTCATCAGAAATTACAGGTATTTCAGGTGGTTTAAGTGTTGTACCACTTTTTGTGGTAATGGCTTTAGCTGTTTCATTCCGGAGGTTAGCATTTTTATCACTAGGTAGACTTCCCGGTTTTCTTTCACCTATTAACCTTGCTTTGTTACTTACTTCTTGTTCCAAATTTTGAATAGAAGCTTGTTGATTTCTAAATGCTTGAGCATTTTGTTCATTGGTTTGTTTCTGAGATGTGAAAAACTGCGTTTGAGTTTCAACTAGCTTCGTCATCATATCTTCTAAATTCGGCTTTTTATCATCGGTGTGTGGTGGTTTGTTTTGAAAATTAGGTCTTTGCTGGTTGTAAGTATTGTTGGATACTTGTTGATTACTAGGACCTTGTTGGTTGTTGTATGGAATATTTTGGTTATAATTCTGGTTTTGATTGTAAATTGGTCTTGGCGGTTGATAATTATTCTGATAACTATTTCCAGGCCTTTGGTTTATGTATGAAATATTCTCTCTTTGTTCCATTGTTAATTCAATACTAAGACAATCTTTTGTCAAATGTGGTCCTCCACACTGCTCACAACTAATTCGTATTGAGTGAATATCTTTAATCATCTTTTCCATTTGTCTCTCGACAGCATCTATCTTTACGGAAATTGAATCTAAGTCATGGCTAGAATCGGCTCTAGCTGCTTTAGATGATCTAACGATATCTTTTTCTTGGTGCCACTCATGTGAGTGGGAAGCAGTGTTATCAATAATTTTGTAAGCATCAGTTTCTGTTTTCTTCATAATAGAACCACCAGCTGCTATATCGATGTCTTTCCTTGTAGTGATGTCGCATCCTTGGTAGAATATTTGTACTATTTGACAGGTGTCTAAACCATGTTGCGGACATCCTCTTAATAACTTTCCAAATCTTGTCCACGCCTCATATAGAGTTTCATTCGGTTTCTGTGTGAACGTAACAATTTCTCCTTGAAGTCTTACGGCTTTAGATGCCGGAAAGAATTGTTTAAGAAATTTTTCAACTAAAACGTCCCATGTATCGATCGCCCCTTCAGGTAACGATTCCAACCAATCTTTGGCTTCTCCCTTTAAAGTCCAGGGAAATAACATGAGATATATCTGTTCATCCTCAACTTCTCTTATTTTAAATAGTGTACAGATCCTATTAAAGGTACAAAGATGTTCATTTGGATCTTCCTTCGACGCACTACTAAATTGGCATTGATTAGTCACCATGTGTTGAATTTGTCCTTTGATTTCATAATCTGGCGCATTAATGTCTGGATGAGTAATTGCGTGACTTGGCCAGTGCGTTTAGCTCTCATTCGGTCTTCCATACTTACAGGTTCCAGATTTTCCATAATTGAATTTGCTGAATCTGAATCACTAGAGGATTCTGATTTAATGGTTCGTTCCTCAACAATCTCTGTTTGAATGATTGGTGGTTCCGGAGGAAAAATTAATGGTTCAGGATCTATGAATTGTCCCTGAATATTCTCCGGATTCTCAATTGTGAGGTTGGGTTCAAAAAATGGATTATCGGAAATTTGAATTGGAGTACTTGGTCGACTGGATGACGATTCTAAAGAAAAATCAACGGCGACAATATTTGCTAGATGTCTTGATCTGGTTACAGGTGGTGAACGTACAAAAGGTGGTGAACGTCTTGCTCGGTGCATTCACTGAATATCCTATTAGTTTTTAAAAGGAAAGAAAAAGTATATAAGTTATCCAATTAATAGACTTTTTTGATTTTGCCCACGTTTCGAATAGCCAAAAGATGCAGCAGAGGGGCAGGATTCATTTGGTCTCAATATAATTGAGTACTGTTTGGCTCCAATAACCCGGTCCACGTACAAATCCAACTATTACTACGAACCAGAAAATTTTGATGTCTATCAATTTAACCACTTAAAATAAATTTTCGTAATTTTAAGAAGTTTTAGATAAGAAATAGAGAAAATTCTAAGTCCTAAAAACTAGAATGGCGAGAAATAAGAAAGAAAAAGAGCGCGTCGGTATTAAATTTGGAGAAATAAGAAAGAAAAAAAACGACTTATAAAACTTTAAAACACTCGACTAACCCAACCTTATTATTATCACTAACTTAAAATTAAAATTGCAAATTGAGATTACTAATTGGAGTGATAACTGATACATAGGTAAAAGGCGTCGAAAAATAAAAATAAGAAAGTAGCGCGTTGAAACGGCGTCGCAAAATTCTAAAGCACCTAAATCTTAGTCTAAGGAATAAGCACTTAAGGGATTTTACGGCAAAGCCTAAAAATCTAGAAATAATAATAAGCTACGGCAAAAACTAGAACTTAAAATTAGATACGAGCGAAAAATATAAATATTACGAATAAACGATTAAAAAGTTACAAAATTAAAAATAGGCTTAAAATTGATAAAGAGTACAATTTTTATAAAAATATTATTTTTATATTATTTATTTTATAAAAGTATTAATTTTTTATATACAAATAAAACTAATTATAATTTAATATTATTAATTAATTTAAAAAACTTAAACTAAATAATAATAATAATTAAACTAATTTAGGGTTTATTAATAATAATAATTAATAATACTCTGTAATTAATGCGACTAGGGTTATGTCAGGCGCGTCAGGTTAAACTCCGCGAGTGCGGTGCCTAGCTGGCAACAAACTCCGCGAGTCGCGGAGAATGCAAATTCAAATGACAGGCTGGTTTCGTTCGATAGGTTTTTTTTTTTTATGTTTTAAATAAATACGAAATATTTAAATAAAACTTATATTTTTTAACACTAAAATAAAAATAAAGAAACTTTATAAAACTTTTAACAAACTCTTAAAAATATATAAATTTTTGTTTTTTTATTTTTGAATTTTTAAAACGTATTTTTACAAAAGCGTATTTTTTTATAAAAGTAAACTAAAAATAAAAATATTTTTTTTTATAGCGTTGCACTTTCGGCTTTTAAGCTAGATTGGTCCCCGGCAGCGGCGCCAAAAATACTTGATGCTATGCGAGGTGTATATGAAATAGCTTATATTTTACTAGGAAAAACTATTAAATACGATACAATTTTACATAAGATATTTATTTATTTATAGAATGGATATACATAAACCTTGCTACAACACTTATAGGCAGTGTACCTAATCGTACAGTAGTGTAGTTTTTAGTAAGTCCGGTTCGTTCCACAGGGAAAATCTTTAAATAAAGCTTAACGCTATATTAGTTTTAATTTATAAAAATACAAATATATATAAGTAATATTTTTATTATAAAAAGGGGGTTTTTACCGTTTAATGACCGGTTTGTCGATTTTAAAACTTAGTCGCAGTTAAAACCTAATGTAAAATATTAAAAATAAATATAACTTAATTTAAAGCGTAAAGTAAATAACGATAATGAAATTGCAAAAAATAAAAGTGCGATAAAATAAAATTGTGATAATTAAAAAGTACGATAATTAAAAGTGCAATTAAATACAATAACAATAAATAAAAGTGCGATAATTAGAAGTGCAATTAAATATAAAATAAAGGAAATTAAATATGAAATAAAATAATTATGCTTATTTAAACTTCCGTAATCATGATGTTTGACGTGTTGATTTTAGTTTTATGCCCATGGGTTAATTGTCCTTTGTCCTGGATTATTCAATATGTCTGTCTGGTTTTTGTCCATAACAGTCCATCAGTCATAAATATAAAGTGCGAGTATCCTCGTCAAATTATCCTTATACCCGAAGTTAAATATTCGAACTAATTGGGGACTTAAACTGTAACAAGGTTTTAATACTTTGTTTAATAATTACACCAGGTTATCGACTGCGAGTAACCCAAGGTTTTAATACTTTGTTATCAATTATGCCAAGTGTCCTTGTACATAATTTAACCCCTGTTTTAATAATTCTAGTGACTATTAATCCATTCCCGTTTCCGGTTAAATGAACTATTATTCGTACATATAAATATCCCACCCATCGTGTCCAATCGAGTGTATATGGTTATTTATAGGTACATTCAATTGTAAATATTTATGTTAAAATTAATAAACTATCATTTAGTTTAACAAATATAAAGCCCATTAATAGCCCATAGTCTAATTTCCACAAGTGTCGTTCTTTTGTCCAAACCACAATTATGGTACAAAGCCCAATTACCCAATTTTAATATTTTTAGCCTAACATCATGATTACTTCGTCTTAAATAAGCATAATAATAATTTAGCTACGAGACATTAATGTAAAAAGATAGCGTTACACGGACATAACTTACAATGATTAAAAATAGCGTAGCGTTACACGGACAGAATTTCGACTTACACCCTTACAACATTCGCTAACATACCCTTATTATTAGGATTTAAAATTAAAATTAAAATAAAAATATATATATATATATATATATATATATATATATATATATATATATATATATATATATATATATATATATATATATATATATATATATATATATATACGTTTACATATAGATAGAGAGATTGATATATGATATCTAAAACGATCAAAATGTGTTTCCTTTTATAGGCAGATTTGGTTTTGAGTGCTCCACGAGTCGCGGTGAATTTATCCTTCAAACTCCGTGAGTCGCGGAGTTTGAATTTCCAGCTCACTCCAATTTGGATCTTAGCTTTGCCGACGGATTTTAATAATATAAATATAATATAAATATATAATTTATATAATTAATTATATATTATATTATATTTATATACATAATTAATTTGTAACTTTCGGTCCGTTGCGTCGAGCGTTGAGAGTTGACTCATGTCCCGTTCCGGATTTTCGAACGTCCTTGCGTACAATTTAATATCTTGTACTTCGCGTTTTGAATCTTGTACTCTTGTAATTTCGAGACGTTTCTTATCAATAATTGGAACCACTTTGATTGTATTTTGTACTTTTGAGCTTTTTGGTCGTTTGCGTCTTCAATTCGTCGAATCTGTCTTTTGTCTTCACCTTTTATTATTTAAACGAATATTACTTGTAAATAGGACAACTTCAACTAAAAGCTTGTCTTTCTTGAGGGATAATGCTATGAAATATATGTTCGTTTTTAGCATTATCATATATACACTCCACTGATCAGCTCTTAGCAGCCCATGTGAGTCACCTAACACATGTGGAAACCATCATTTGGAAACTAGCATGAAATATCTCATAAAATTACAAAAATATTAGTAATCATTCATGACTTATTTACAAGTAAACAAAATTACACATCGTTTATATCTAATCCATATACCAACGACCAAAAACACCTACAAACACTTTCATTCTTCAATTTTATTCATCTAATTGATCTCTCTCAAGTTCTATCTTCAAGTTCTAAGTGTTCTTCATAAATTCTATAAGTTCTAGTTTCATAAAATCAAGAATACTTCCAAGTTTGCTAGCTTACTTCCAATCTTGTAAAGTGATCATCCAACCTCAAGAAATCTTTCTTATTTACAGTAAGATATCTTTCTAATACAAGGTAATACTCATATTCAAACTTTGATTCAATTTCTATAACTATAACAATCTTATTTCAAGTGGAAATCTTACTTGAACTTATTTTCGTGTCATGATTCTGCTTCAAGAACTTTCAAGCCATCCAAGGATCCTTTAAAGCTAGATCTATTTTTTCTCATTTCCAGTAGGTTAACCGACTAAAATTAAGGTAGTAATGATGTTCATAACATCATTCGATTCATACATATAAAACTATCTTATTCGAAGATTTAAACTTGTAATCACTAGAACATAGTTTAGTTAGTTCTAAACTTGTTCGCAAATAAAGTTAATCCTTCTAACTTGACTTTTAAAATCAACTAAACACATGTTCTATATCTTTATGATATGCTAACTTAATGATTTAAAACCTGGAAACACGAAAAACACCGTAAAACCGAACATACGCCGTCGTAGTAACACCGCGGGCTGTTTTGGGTTTGATAATTAAAAACTATGATAAACTTTGATTTAAAAGTTGTTCTTCTGAGAAAATGATTTTTCTTATGAACATGAAACTATATCCAAAAATCATGGTTAAACTCAAAGTGGAAGTATGTTTTTCAAAATGGTCATCAAGACGTCGTTCTTTCGACTGAAATGACTACCTCTTATAAAAATAACTTGTAACTTATATTTCCAACTATAAACCTATACTTTTTCTGTTTATATTCATAAAATAAAGTTCAATATGAAACCATAGCAATTTGATTCACTCAAAACGGATTTAAAACGAAGAAGTTATGGGTAAAACAAGATTGGATATTTTTTGATTGTTGTAGCTACGGGAAATATTGCAACAATTCTATACAAATCATATCCTAGCTAACTTATATTGTATTATACATGTATTCTAATATATTATGTAATTTTGGGATACCATAGACACGTATGCAAATGTTTTGACATATCATATCGACCCATCTATATGTATTATTTGGAACAACCATAGACACTCTATATGTAGTAATGTTGGAGTTAGCTATACAGGGTTGAGGTAGATTCCAAAAATACATATACTTTGAGTTATGATCTATCCTGAGACGTGTATACACTAGATCATGGATTGATTCAAGATAATATATCAATTTATTTCTGTACATCTAACTATGGACAACCAGTTGTAGGTTACTAACGAGGACAGCTGATTTAATAAACTTAAAACATCCAAATGTATTAAAAGTGTTGTAAATATATTTTGAACATACTTTGATATATATGTACATATTTGTTATAGGTTCGTGAATCGACCAGTGGTCAAGTCTTACTTCCCGACGAAGTAAAAATATGTGAAAGTGAGTTATAGTCCCACTTTTAAAATCTAATATTTTTTGGACTGAGAATACATGTGCTTATATAAGTGTTTTACGAAATAGACACAAGTAATCAAAACTACATTATATGGTTAAATGATCGAAGCCGAATATGCCCCTTTTTGCTTGGTAGCCTAAGAATTAGGGAACATCGCTGATTTTGAGAATTAGTGCACGCCTAATTGATGCGAATCCTAAAGATAGATCTATTGGGCCTAACGAACCCCATCCAAAGTACCGGATGCTTTAGTACTTCGAATTCGTTTTTATCATGTCCGAAGGATTTCCCAGAATGATAGGGGATATTCTTATATGCATCTTGTTAATGGCGGTTACCAGGTGTTCACCATATGATTGAATTTTATCTCTATGTATGGGATGTATATTGAAATATAAAATCTTGTGGTCTATTATTATGATTTGATAATATATAGGTTAAACCTATAACTCACCAACATTTTTGTTGACGTTTTAAGCATGTTTATTCTCAGGTGATTATTAAGAGTTTCCGCTGTTGCATACTAAAATAAGGACAAGATTTGGAGTCCATGCTTGTATGATATTATGTAAAAACTGCATTCAAGAAACTTATTTTTTTGATGTAATATATTCTTATTGTAAACCATTATGTAATGGTCGTGTGTAAACGGTATATTTTAGATTATCATTACTTGATAATCTACGTAATGCTTTTTAAACTTTTATCGATAAAATAAAGGTTATGGTTGTTTTTAAAAATGAATGCAGTCTTTGAAAAAGGTCTCATATAGAGGTCAAAACCTCGCAACGAAATCAATTAATATGGAACGTTTATAATCAATATGAACGAGACATTTCAGTTGGTATCCAAGCGTTGGTCTTAGAGAACCAGAAATTTACATTAGTGTGTCTTATCGAGTTTGTTAGGATACATTAGTGAGTCTGGACTTCGACCGTGTTTTCTTTAAAAACGATTGCTTAACACTTTTTTTGGAAACTATATATTATTAACATGTAAATATTATGTGATATATTAACCTCTTAATGTGTTTAATATTGTGTGATAGATGTCTACCACTAGTACAAATCCCATCGATTCACCTAATAATAATGAAGAGTCGAATATATTTTGGGAAGATTCACAAATTCCCGAAGAAGAATCGGAAGAGGAGGAACCGGAAGAGGATGAACCGGAAGAAGAGGAACCGGAAGAGGAGGAACCGGAAGAAGAGGAACAGGAAGCGGAGGAACCGAAAGAGGAGGAACCGGAAGAAGAAGAGGTTCCGGAGGAAGAAATATTGATACCTACAGTAATTCGATTAAATAAAAGAAAATCCTCAACCAACGGACCAAAGTTAAAAATGGTCAATGGTGTTTCCGCCGATGAAGCAAAATATTGGGAAGATTACCAATTTTCCGATGAATCAGATCCCGATGAGGATTCCGATGATGTTATAGAAATTACCTCGACCCAATTTAATAAAGCGAAAGAAAATAATAAGGGAAAAGGTATAAAAATAGAGAAACCCAATTCCAACCCCGATGAACTTTATATGTATCGGCAACATCCGTATTTCCTAAAATATAACAATGACCCGGGAACCTCTAAACCACCAGGTTTTTCTAAGCCATTGTGGAAAACGACGGCTCGTATTAGAGGAACACCATATATTCCTAGAAAATTAGGAAAACGAACCAAGTCCGAAGAAGAAGAAACCAGTGATTCAGATTAGAGGGTTGTAATCATGTTGTGTATTATATGTATTGTAGTGTGCTTGTACTTTTATGTTCTATGTAAAAATTGCTTGTATTGTTTGTTAATTATCTTTTACGAATCTAATCCTTGTCTATTTTACAGTATAAAAACAAAATGGACGTTAAGGGTAGAAAACCGAATATTTTAGAAGATCTACCAGAGGATATGATTGAGGAAATCTTGTCTAGAGTCGGTCAGAATTCATCAGCACAATTAATTATGACAAAATTAACTTGTCAAACATTTGAAAGACTTTCCAGAAATGCTTTAGTTTATAAAAGGCTTTCCTTTGATAGGTGGGGTATATCACATTGGGGAGACCGTAAGTTACGCCGTGTTTTCTTTAAAGCATTAAATGCAGGGAACCCAAATGCAATTTTACGCTACGGGTTAAGAACCTATTTTGACTCAACATATCCCAACATAGGATTTCGTGAATTAGAAAGAGCTTCTAACATGCAACATAAAGAAGCATGTTATGCTTACGGGTTAGTGATGTTCGTTTCTTGCCAAAGTGAGAAAAAGAACATCGGATTGCAACTTTTAAAATAAAACCTTCCCACAAGTGATGGATTCAGTAGTTGGGGTGAGAAACAAGGTTTTTAGATTATTACGGGGCTGTTGGACATTACGAAACCCTCGTCCTTTTGACGACATTACAACATGCTGCCTAGCCAATGGTCATAACGGTTATTTTCCACAAGACCAAGGATGGGAAGTCGTCTTAGTAAAACCAGAATGCATGACTTGTTTCTGGACTTATGAATTACGTATCTTTATTTCCTTTACTGATCAACTTGCGTATTAACTAGATTTATCTTCAAAACTGTCCTGTATCAAAGTGTACTATATTTCATGTTATATGTAATATAACGAAGTTGTAAGTTTGAAGAATATTTGTATGTGATATATTATTATAATCAGTTTTTTATATGGAATTGTAGTAGTTGAATTGTATATTAGCTACTAAGTATGAACTTAACGGGTAGGTAGTACCCGAATTTAAACTTATAAAACGCTAATATGAAGAAAAAGCTTTTATAAATGAGTTCATATTATACTACGAAATACTATTGACTACTCTTAATATTCTGTATGATTAACTCGATTCAATTGGCTATTTTGAAGGAAATGGTACCGACTACTCGACACACCATGAATATGAGCGAAGAGGAATTTCGTACCTTTCTTGCTGCAAACATAGCCGCAGTACAGGCTGCGCTACATACCAACAATAACTCTGAATCTAGCAATGCAGCTAACGGCGCAAGAAATTGTGTAGGATGCTCTTACAAAGAATTCATTGCCTGCAAACCTTTAGAATTTGATGGAACCGAAGGACCAATTGGATTGAAATGGTGGACCGAGAAAGTTAAATCGGTGTTTTCCATAAGTAAGTGTACTGAAGAGGACAAAGTTAAGTACGCTACGCATACCTTCACAGGTACTGCGTTAACGTGGTGGAACACCTATCTTGAACAGGTAGGACAAAATGCTGCTTACGCACTACCGTGGTCAGCATTCAAGCAATTGATGAACGAGCAGTACCATCCTAGAAACGAAGTCAATAAACTCAAGGCAGAACTTAAAGAGTTACGAACACAAGGGTTCGACGTTACCACATATGACCGACGATTCACAGAGTTGTGCCTATTATGTCCAGGAGCATTCGAAGATGAAGAAGAGAAGATCGACACATTTGTAAAAGGGTTGCCAGTAAGGATTTATGAAGATGTGAGTTCACATGAGCCCGCTTCTATACAGAAGGCAAGTCGAATGACTCATAAACTCATAAATCAGATTGAGGGAAGAATTAAAGAGCAGACGGCCGAAGAAGCCAACACGAAACAACTAAAGAGGAAGTGGGAGGAAAACGGTGACAAGAGTCACCAGTACAACAACAACAACAACAATTACAACCACAATCGCAACAACTATCCCAACAACTGCAACAACAATCGCAACAATAACCGCAATCCTAACAATAACTACAACAAACATCCCAACAACAACAACAACTGTTTCAACAACAATAACAATCCCAACAACAACCTCAATAACAACAACGGCAACAAAAACCAAAAACAGCCATGTCATAGGTGTGAAGAAAATCATCAGGGGTTTTGCACGACATTTTGTAACAGGTGTAAAAGAAATGGTCATAGCGAGACAAAGTGTGAGGTCTACGGATCAAAGTTTAACAGAACTAAAGGAACAAATAATGTCGGAACAAGTAATGCCGAAACGAATAGTGTCGGAGCAAGTAATACCAACGCTGTTTGTTATAAATGTGGAAAACCGGGCCACATTATTAGAAATTGCCCGAATCAGGGGAATACTAATGGGCAGGGCCGTGGAAGAGTTTTCAATATTAATGCGACAGAAGCACAGGAAGACCCAGAGCTTATTACGGGTACGTTTCTTATTGACGATAAATCTGCTTATGTTTTATTTGATTCGGGTACGGATAGAAGCTATATGAGTAGAGAATTTTGTGCTAAATTAAGTTTCCCATTGACGCCTTTGGATAGTAAATGTTTACTCGAATTAGCAAACGGTAAATTAATTTCAGCAGATAATATATGTCGGGAGAGAGAAATTAAACTAGGGGATGAAACGTTTAAAATTGATTTAATACCAGTCGAGTTAGGAAGTTTTGACGTAATAATTGGCATGGACTGGTTGAAAAAGGTGAGAGCATAGGTCGTTTGTTACAAAAATGCGATTCGCATTATGCATGAAAAAGGAAAACCTTTAATGGTGTACGGAGAAAAGAACAACGCAAAATTAAATCTTATTAGTAGTTTGAAGGTGCAAAAACTAATAAGAAAAGGTTGTTACGTCATTCTAGCACACATCGAAGAAGTTAAACCTGAAGAAAAGAATATCAGTGATGTTCCCGTCGCAAAAGAATTTCCCGATATATTTCCGAAAGAGTTACCGGGATTACCCCCACATCGATCCGTTGATTTTCAAATAGACCTTGTACCAGGAGCTGCACCAATAGCTCGTGCTCCATACAGACTCGCACCCAGCAAAATGAAAGAATTACAAAGTCAGTTACAGGAACTTTTAGAGCATGGTTTCATTCGACCAAGCACATCACCATGGGGAGCTCCTGTTTTTTTGTCAAGAAGAAAGATGGTACATTCAGGTTGTGTATCGACTACCGAGAGTTGAACAAACTTACCATCAAGAACCGCTACCCACTACTCAGAATCGACGACTTATTTGATCAACTACAAGGCTCGTCTGTTTATTCGAAGATCGATTTACGTTCTGGATATCATCAAATGCGGGTGAAGGAGGATGATATTCCAAAGAATGATTTTAGGACGCGTTACGGTCATTACGAGTTTATGGTTATGCCGTTTGGATTGACTAATGCACCAGCTGTGTTCATGGACCTCATGAACCGAGTGTGTGGGCCATATCTTGACAAGTTTGTCATTGTTTTCATCGATGACATACTTATTTACTCGAAGAATGATCAAGAGCACGAAGAACATTTGAGAAAAGTGCTAGAGTTGCTGAGAAAAGAAAAACTGTACGCTAAGTTTTCAAAGTGTGCATTTTGGTTGGAAGAAGTTCAATTCCTCGATCACATAGTGAACAAAGAAGGTATTCAGGTGGATCCAGCAAAGATTGAAACCGTTGAAAAGTGGGAAACCCCGAAAACTCCGAAACACATACGCCAGTTTTTAGGACTAGCTGGTTACTACAGAAGGTTCATCTAAGACTTTTCCAGAATAGCAAAACCCTTGACTGCATTAACGCATAAAGGGAAGAAATTTGAATGGAAAGATGAACAAGAGAAAGCGTTTCAATTGTTAAAGAAAAATTTAACTACATCACCTATATTGTCATTACCTGAAGGGAATGATGACTTTGTGATATATTGTGACGCCTCAAAGCAAGGTCTCGGTTGTGTATTAATGCAACGAACGAAAGTAATTGCTTATGCGTCTAGACAATTGAAGATTCACGAACAGAATTATACGACGCATGATTTGGAATTAGGCGCAGTTGTTTTTGCATTAAAGACTTGGAGGCACTACTTATATGGGGTCAAGAGTATTATATATACCGACCACAAAAGTCTTCAACACATATTTAATCAGAAAAAACTGAACATGAGGCAGCGCAAGTGGATTGAATTGTTGAATGATTACGGCTTTGAGATTCGTTACCACCCAGGGAAGACAAATGTGGTAGCCGACGCCTTGAGCAGAAAGGACAGAGAACCCATTCGTGTAAAATCTATGAATATAATGATTCACACTAACCTTACTACTCAAATAAAGGAGGCGCAACAAGGAGTTTTAAAAGAGGGAAACTTAAAGGATGAAATACCCAAAGGATCGGAGAAGCATCTTAATATTTGGGAAGACGGAACCCGGTATAGGGCTGAAAGAATTTGGGTACCAAAATTTGGAGATATGAGAGAAATGGTACTTAGAGAAGCTCATAAAACCAGATACTCAATACATCCTGGAACGGGGAAGATGTACAAGGATCTCAAGAAACATTTTTGGTGGCCAGGTATGAAAGCCGATGTTGCTAAATACGTAGGGGAATATTTGACGTATTCTAAGGTCAAAGCGGAGCATCAGAAACCATCAGGTCTACTTCAACAACCCGAAATCCTGGAATGGAAATGGGAAAACATTACCATGAATTTCATCACTAAATTGCCAAGGACTGCAAGTGGTTTTAATACTATTTGGGTAATAGTTGATCGTCTCACCAAATCAGCACACTTCCTGCCAATAAGAGAAGATGACAAGATGAAGAAGTTTTCATAACTGTATTTGAAGGAAGTCATCTCCAGACATGGAATACCAATCTATATTATCTCTGATAGGGATGGCATATTTATTTCTAGATTCTGGCAGATATTACAGCAAGCATTAGGAACTCGTCTAGACATGAGTACTGCCTATCATCCACAAACTGATGGGCAGAGCGAAAGGACGATACAAACGCTTGAAGACATGCTACGAGCATGTGTTATTGATTTCGAAAACAGTTAGGATCGACATCTATCGTTAGCAGAATTTTCCTACAACAACATCTACCATTTAAGCATTGAGATGGCGCCGTTTGAAGCACTTTATGGTAGAAAGTGCAGGTCTCCGATTTGTTGGAGTGAAGTGGGGGATAGACAGATTATGGGTCCGGAGATAATACAAGAAACTACCGAGAAGATCATCCAAATTCAACAACGGTTGAAAACCGCCCAAAGTCGACAAAAGAGCTGCGCCGACATTAAAAGAAAAGATATAGAATTTGAAATTAGAGAGATGGTCATGCTTAAGGTTGCACCTTGGAAAGTCGTTGTTCAATTTGGTAAATGAGGGAAATTAAATCCAAGGTATATAGGACCATTCAAGATTATTAATCGTGTCGGACCAGTAGCTTACCGACTTGAGTTACCTCAACAACTCCTGGCTGTACATAACACTTTCCACGTCTCGAATTTGAAGAAATGTTTTGCTAAAGAAGATCTCACTATTCCGTTAGACGAAATCCAAATCAACGAAAAACTTCAATTCATCGAAGAACCCGTCGAAATAATGGATCGTGAGGTTAAAAAACTTAAACAAAACAAGATACCAATTGTTAAGGTTTGATGGAATGCTCGTAGAGGACCCGAGTTCACCTGGGAACGAGAAGATCAGATGAAGAAGAAATACCCGCACTTATTTCCAGAAGATACGTCAACACCTCCAACTGCTTAAAATTTCGGGACGAAATTTATTTAACGGGTAGGTACTGTAGTGACCCGAACTTTTCCATGTTTATATATATTAATTGAAATTGTTATTTACATGATTAAGTGTTTCCAATATGTTAAGCAATCAAACTTGTTAAGACTTGATTAATTGAAATAGGTTTCATATAGACAATTGACCACCCGAGTTGACCGGTGATTCACGAACGTTAAAACTTGTAAAAACTATATGATGACATATATATGATTATATATATAGTTAACATGATATTATGATAAGTAAGTATCTCATTAGGTATTTTAACAATGAGTTATATACATAAAATTGGGTTTATTGAATTAAGAAACTCGAAACGATATATATAACGATTATCGTTATAACAACGTCTTACTAAATACATATGAATCATATTAAGATATTAATACACTATGTTTAATCATGATAAATGATAATTAAACATGTCATTAAGTGTATTAACAATGAACTACATATGTAAAAACAAGACTACTAACTTAATGATTCAAAACGAGACATATATGTAACGATTATCATTGTAACAACATTTAACTGTATATATATCATACTAATATATATTAATATATCATAATATTATGATAATGTAATAATTTAACATCTATTTAGATATAATAAACAATGGGTTAACAACATTTAACAAGATCGTTAACCTAAAGGTTTCAAAACAACATTTACATGTAACGACTAACGATGACTTAACGACTCAGTTTAAATGTATATACATGTAGTGTTTTAATATGTATTCTTAAACTTTTGAAAGACTTCAAGACACTTATCAAAATACTTCTGCTTAACAAAAATTCTTACAATTACATCCTCGTTCAGTTTCATCAACAATTCTACTCGTATGCACCTGTATTCATACTCGTATAATACATAGCTTTTAGATGTATATACTATTGGTATATACACTCCAATGATCAGCTCTTAGCAGCCCATATGAGTCACCTAACACATGTGGGAACCATCATTTGGCAACTAGCATGAAATATCTCATAAAATTACAAAAATATTAGTAATCATTCATGACTTATTTACAAGTAAACAAAATTACACATCCTTTATATCTAATCCATATACCAACGACCAAAAACACCTATAAACACTTTCATTATTCAATTTTATTCATCTAATTGATCTCTCTCAAGTTCTATCTTCAAGTTCTAAGTGTTCTTCATAATTTCTATAAGTTCTAGTTTCATAAAATCAAGAATACTTTCAAGTTTGCTAGCTTACTTCCAATCTTGTAAAGTGATCATCCAACCTCAAGAAATCTTTCTTATTTACAGTAAGATATCTTTCTAATACAAGGTAATACTCATATTCAAAATTTGATTCAATTTCTATAACTATAACAATCTTATTTCGAGTGAAAATCTTACTTGAACTTGTTTTCGTGTCATGATTATGCTTCAAGAACTTTCAAGCCATCCAAGGATCCTTTGAAGCTAGATCTATTTTTTCTCATTTCCAGTAGGTTTACCTACTAAAATTAAGGTAGTAATGATGTTCATAACATCATTTGATTCATACATATAAAACTATCTTATTCGAAGATTTAAACTTGTAATCACTAGAACATAGTTTAGTTAGTTCTAAACTTGTTCGCAAATAAAGTTAATCCTTATAACTTGACTTTAAAATCAACTAAACACATGTTATATATCTGAATGATATTCTAACTTAATGATTTAAAACCTGGAAACACGAAAAACACCGTAAAACCAAACATACGCCGTCGTAGTAACACCGCGGGCTGTTTTGGGTTTGATAATTAAAAACTATGATAAACTTTGATTTAAAAGTTGTTCTTCTGGGAAAATTATTTTTCTTATGAACATGAAACTATATCCAAAAATCATGGTTAAACTCAAAGTGGAAGTATGTTTTTCAAAATGGTCATCAAGACATCGTTCTTTCAACTGAAATGACTACCTCTTACAAAAATGACTTTTAACTTATATTTCCGACTATAAACCTATACTTTCTCTGTTTAGATTCATAAAATAGAGTTCAATATGAAACTATAGCAATTTAATTCACTCAAAACGGATTTAAAACGAAGAAGTTATGGGTAAAACAAGATTGGATATTTTTTGATTGTTGTAGCTAAGGGAAATATTGCAACAATTCTATACAAATCATATCTTAGCTAACTTATATTTTATTATACATGTATTCTAATATATTATGTAATTTTGGGATACCATAGACACGTATGTAAATGTTTTGACATATCATATCGACCCATCTATATGTATTATTTGGAACAACCATAGACACTCTATATGTAGTAATGTTGGAGTTAGCTATACATGGTTGAGGTTGATTCCAAAAATATATATACTTTGAGTTGTGATCTAGCCTGAGACGTGTATACACTGGGTCGTGGATTGATTCAAGATAATATATATCAATTTATTTCTGTATATCTAACTATGGCCAACCAGTTGTAGGTTATTAATGAGGACAGCTGACTTATTAAACTTAAAACATCAAAATGTATTAAAAGTGTTGTAAATATATTTTGAACATACTTTGATATATATGTATATATTTGTAATAGGTTCGTGAATCGACCAGTGGCCAAGTCTTATTTCCCGACGAAGTAAAAATCTGTGAAAGTGAGTTATAGTCCTACTTTTAAAATCTAATATTTTTGGAACTGAGAATACATGCGCTTTTATAAATGTTTTACGAAATAGACACAAGTAATTGAAACTACATTATATGGTTGAATGATCGAAGCCGGATATGCCCCTTTTTGCTTGGCAGCCTAAGAATTAGGGAACATCACTGATTTTGAGAATTAGTGCACGCCTAATTGACGCGAATCCTAAAGATAGATCTATTGGGCCTAACGAACCCCATCCAATGTACCGGATGCTTTAGTACTTCGAATTCATTTTTATCATGTCCGAAGGATTTCCCGAAATGATAGGGGATATTCTTATATGCATCTTATTAATGTCGATTACCAGGTGTTCACCATATGAATGAATTTTATCTCTATGTATGGGATGTATATTGAAATATGAAATTTTGTGGCCTATTATTATGATTTGATAATATATAGGTTAAACCTATAACTCACCAACATTTTTGTTGACGTTTTAAGCATGTTTATTCTCAGGTGATTATTAAGAGCTTCCGCTGTTGCATACTAAAATAAGGACAAGATTTGGAGTCCATGCTTGCATGATATTATGTAAAAACTGCATTCAAGAAACTTATTTTTTTTGATGTAATATATTCTTATTGTAAGCCATTATGTAATGGTCGTGTGTAAACGGTATATTTTAGATTATCATTACTTGATAATCTACGTAATGCTTTTTAAACCTTTATCGATAAAATAAAGGTTATGGTTGTTTTTAAAAATGAATGCAGTTTTTGAAAAACGTCTCATATAGAGGTCCAAACCTCGCGACGAAATCAATTAATATGGAACGTTTATAATCTATATGAACGGGACATTTCACGTTTTTCAAAGACTGCATTCATTTTTAAAACAACCATAACCTTTATTTTATCGATAAAGGTTTAAAAAGCATTACGTAGATTATCAAATAATGATAATCTAAAATATACCGTTTACACACGACCATTACATAATGGTTTACAATAAGAATATATTACATCAATAATAAGTTTCTTGAATGAAGTTTTTACATAATATCATACAAGCATGGACTCCAAATCTTGTCCTTATTTTAGTATGCAACAGCGGAAGCTCTTAATAACACCTGAGAATAAACATGCTTAAAACGTCAACAAAAATGTTAGTGAGTTATAGGTTTAACCTATATATTATCAAATCATAGTAATAGACCACAAGATTTCATATTTCAATATACATCCCATACATAGAGATAAAAATCATTCATATGGTGAACACCTGGTAACCGACATTAACAAGATGCATATAGAATATCCCCATCATTCCTGGACACCCATCAGACATGATAAAATCGAAGTACTAAAGCATTCCAAATTCCAGAATGGGGCTTGTTGGGCCCGATAGATCTATCTTTAGGATTCGCGTCAATTTGGGGGTCTGTTCCCAAATTCTTAGGCTACCAAGCTAAAAAAGGGCATATTCGGCTTCGATCATTCATCCATATAATGTAGTTTCATTTACTTGTGTCTATTTTGTAAAACATTTATAAAATTGCATGTTTTCTCATCCCAAAATATTAGATTTTAAAAGTGGGACTATAACTCACTTTCACAGATTTTTATTTCGTCGGGAAGTAAGACTTGGTCACTGGTCGATTCACGAACCTATAACAAATATGTACATATATATCAAAGTATGTTCAAAATATATTTACAACATTTTTAATACGTTTTAATGTTTTAAGTTTATTAAGTCAGCTGTCCTCGTTAGTAACCTACAACTAGTTGTCCATAGTTAGATGTACAGAAATAAATTGATATATATATATTATATTAACCCAATCCACGA
This sequence comes from Rutidosis leptorrhynchoides, assembly GCF_046630445.1. Classification (NCBI taxonomy): domain Eukaryota; kingdom Viridiplantae; phylum Streptophyta; class Magnoliopsida; order Asterales; family Asteraceae; genus Rutidosis; species Rutidosis leptorrhynchoides. The sequence goes on from NC_092340.1 coordinate 290,293,440, forward strand.
CCCAGTGTATACACGTCTCAGGCTAGATCACAACTCAAAGTACAAATATTTTTGGAATCAACCTCAACCCTATATAGCTAACTCCAACATTACTGCATATAGAGTGTCTATGGTTGTTCCAAATAATATATATAGATGGGTCGATATGATATGTCAAAACATTTGCATACGTGTCTATGTTATCCCAAGATTACATAATATATTAGAATACATGTATAATACAATATAAGTTAGCTAGGATATGATTAATATAGATTTGTTACAATATTTCCCGTAGCTACAACAATAAAAAAAATATCCAATCTTGTTTTACCCATAACTTCTTCGTTTTAAATCCGTTTTGAGTGAATCAAATTGATATGGTTTCATATTGAACTCTATTTTATGAATCTAAACAGAAAAAGTATAGGTTTATAGTCGGAAATATAAGCTACAAGTCGTTTTTGTAATAGGTAGTCATTTCAGTCGAAAGAACGACGTCTTGATGACTATTTTGAAAAACATACTTCCACTTTGAGTTTAACCATGATTTTTGGATATAGTTTCATGTTCATAAGAAAAATTATTTTTCCAGAATAACAACTTTTAAATCAAAGTTTATCATAGTTTTTAATTATCAAACCAAAAACAGCCCACGGTGTTACTACGACGGCGTATATCCGGTTTTACGGTGTTTTTCATGTTTTCCGGTTTTAAATCATTAAGTTAGCATATCATATAGATATAGAACATGTGTTTAGTTGATTTTAAAAGTCAATTTAGAAGGATTAACTTTTGTTTGCGAACAAGTTTAGAATTAACTAAACTATGTTCTAGTGATTTTAAGTTTAAACCTTCGAATAAGGTAGTTTTATATATATGAATCAAATGATGTTATGAACGTCATTACTACCTCAGGTTTTTTGGATAAACCTACTGGAAACGAGAAAAATAGATCTAGCTTCAAAGGATCCTTGGATGGCTTGAACGTTTTTGAAGCAGAATCATGACACGAAAACAAGTTCAAGTAAGATTTCCACTCGAAATAAGATTGTTATATTTATACAAATTGAATCAAAGTTTGAATATGAGAATTACCTTATATTAGAAAGATATCTTATTGTAAATAAGAAAGATTTCTTGAGGTTGTATGATCACTTTACAAGATTGGAAGTAAGCTAGCAAACTTGGAAGTATTCTTGATTTTATGAAACTAGAACTTATAGAATTTATGAAGAACACTTAGAACTTGAAGATAGAACTTGAGAGAGATCAATTATATGAAGAAAATTGAAGAATGAAAGTGTTTGTAGGTGTTTTTGGTCGTTGGTATATGGATTAGATATAAAGGATGTGTAATTTTGTTTACTTGTAAATAAGTCGTGAATGATTACTAATATTTTTGTAATTTTATAAGATATTTCATGCTAGTTGCCAAATAATGGTTCCTATATGTGTTAGGTGACTCACATGGGCTGCTAAGAGCTGATCATTGGAGTGTATATACCAATAGTACATACATCTAAAAGCTGTGTATTGTACGAGTATGAATACGGGTGCATACGAGTAGAATTGTTGATGAAACTGAACGAGGATGTAATTGTAAGCATTTTTGTTAAGTAGAAGTATTTTGATAAGTATCTTGAAGTCTTTTAAAAGTGTATGTATTCATATTAAAACACTACATGTATATACATTTTAACTGAGTCGTTAAATCATCGTTAGTCGTTACATGTAAATGTTGTTTTGAAGCTTTTAGGTTAACGATCCTGTTAAGTGTTGTTAACCCATTGTTTATTATATCAAATGAGATGTTAAATTATTACATTATCATGATATTATGATGTATTAATATATCTTAATATGATATATATACAATTAAATGTCGTTACAACGATAATCGTTACATATATGCCTCGTTTCGAAATCATTAAGTTAGTAGTCTTGTTTTTACATATGTAGTTCATTGTTAATATACTTAATGATATGTTTACTTATAATAATACCATGTTAACTATATATATATATATATATCCATATATATAACATCATATAGTTTTTACAAGTTTTAACGTTCGTGAATCACCGGTCAAATTGGGTGGTCAATTGTCTATATGAAATCTATTTCACTTAATAAAGTCTTAACAAGTTTGATTGCTTAACATGTTGGAAACACTTAATCATGTAAATAAAAATTTCATTTAATATATATAAACATGGAAAAGTTCGGGTCACTACAGTACCTACCCGTTAAATAAATTTCGTCCCGAAATTTTAAGAAGTTGGAGGTGTTGACATATCTTCTGGAAATAAGTGCGGGTACTTCCTCTTCATCTGATCTTCTCATTCCCAGGTGAACTTGGGTCCTCTACAAGCATTCCATCGAACCTTAACAATTGGTATCTTGTTTTGCTTAAGTCTTTTAACCTCACGATCCATTATTTCGACGGGTTCTTCGACGAATTGAAGTTTTTTGTTGATTTGGATTTCGTCTAACGGAATAGTGAGATCTTTTTTAGCAAAATATTTCTTCAAATTTGAGACGTGGAAAGTGTTATGTACAGCCACGAACAACGCCTTTCCAAGGTGCAACTTTAAGCATGACCATCTCTCCAATTTCAAATTCTATATCTTTTCTTTTAATGTCAGCGTAGCTCTTTTGTCTACTTTGGGCGGTTTTCAACTGTTGTTGAATTTGGATGATCTTCTCGGTAGTTTCTTTTATTATCTCTGGACCCGTAATCTGTCTATCCCCCACTTCACTCCAACAAATCGGAGACCTGCACTTTCTACCAAAAAGTGCTTCAAACGGTGCCATCTCAATGCTTGAATGGTAGCTGTTGTTGTAGGAAAATTCTGCTAATGGTAGATGTCGATCCCAACTGTTTCTGAATTCAATAACACATGCTCGTAGCATGTCTTCAAGCGTTTGTATCATCCTTTCGCTCTGCCCATCAGTTTGTGGATGATAGGCAGTACTCATGTCTAGACGAGTTCCTAATGCTTGCTGTAATGTCTGCTAGAATCTTAAAATAAATTTGCCATCCCTATCAGAGATAATTGAGATTGGTATTCCATGTCTGGAGATGACTTCCTTCAAATACAGTCATGTTAACTTCTCCATCTTGTCATCTTCTCTTATTGGCAGGAAGTGTGCTGATTTGGTGAGACGATCAACTATTACCCAAATAGTATCAAAACCACTTGCAGTCCTTGGCAATTTAGTGATGAATTCCATGGTAATGTTTTCCCATTTCCATTCCAGAATTTCGGGTTGTTGAAGTAGACCTGATGGTTTCTGATGTTCATCTTTGACCTTAGAACACGTCAAACATTCTCCTACATATTTAGCAACATCGACTTTCATACCTGGCCACCAAAAATATTTCTTAAGATCCTTGTACATCTTTCCCGTTCCAGAATGTATTGAGTATCTGGTTTTATGAGCTTCTCTAAGTACCATTTCTCTCATATCTCTAAATTTTGGTACCCAAATTCTTTCAGCCCTATACCGGGTTCCGTCTTCCCGAATATTAAGATGTTTCTCCGATCCTTTGGGTATTTCATCCCTTAAGTTTCCCTCTTTTAAAACTCCTTGTTGCGCCTCCTTTATTTGAGTAGTAAGGTTAGTGTGAATCATTATATTCATAGCTTTTAGTCGAATAGGTTCTCTGTTCTTTCTGCTCAAGGAGTCGACTACCACATTTGCCTTCCCCGAGTGGTAACGAATCTCAAAGTCGTAATCATTCAACAATTCAATCCATCTGCACTGCCTCATGTTCAGTTGTTTCTGATTAAATATGTGTTGAAGACTTTTATGGTCGGTATATATAATACTTTTGACCCCATATAAGTAGTGCCTCCAAGTCTTTAATGCAAAAACAACCGCGCCTAATTCCAAATCATGCGTCGTATAATTCTGCTCGTGAATCTTCAATTGTCTAGACGCATAAGCAATTATTTTTGTTCGTTGCATTAATACACAACCAAGACCTTGCTTTGAGGCGTCATAATATATCCCAAAATCATCATTCCCTTCAGGTAATGATAATATAGGTGTCGTAGCTAACTTTTTCTTCAACAATTGAAACGCTTTTTCTTGTTCATCCTTCCATTCAAATTTCCTCCCTTTATGCGTTAATTCAGTTAAGGGTTTTGCTATTTTGAAAAAATCTTGGATGAATATCCTGTAATAACCAGCTAGTCCTAAAAATTGGCGTATGTGTTTCGGAGTTTTCGGGGTTTCCCACTTTTCAACGGTTTCAATCTTTGCTGGATCCACTTGAATACCTTCTTTGTTCACTATATGACCGAGGAATTGAACTTCTTCCAACTAAAATGCACACTTTGAAAACTTAGCGTACAGTTTTTCTTTTCTTAATAACTCTAGCACTTTTCTCAAATGTTCTTCATTCTCTTGGTCATTATTTGAGTAAATAAGTATGTTATCGATGAAAACAATGACAAACTTGTCAAGGTATGGTCCACAAACTCGGTTCATGAGGTCCATGAACACAGTTGGTGCGTTAGCCAACCCAAACGGCATAACCATAAACTCGTAATGACCGTAACGCGTCCTAAAAGCAGTCTTTGGAATATCATCATCCTTCACCCGCATTTGATGATACCCAGAACGTAAATCAATCTTCGAATAAACCGACGAGCCTTGTAGTTGATCAAATAAGTCGTCAATTCTTGGTAGTGGGTAACGGTTCTTGATGGTAAGTTTGTTCAACTCTCGATAGTCGATAACCAACCTAAATGTACCATCCTTCTTCTTGACAAACAAAACAGGAGCTCCCCATGATGATGTGCTTGGTCAAATGAAACCACACTCTAAAATTCCTGTAACTGACTTTGTAATTCTTTCATTTGGGTGCGAGTCTGTATGGAGCACGAGCTATTGGTGCAGCTCCTGGTACAAGGTCTATTTGGAATTCAACGGATCGATGTGGGGGTAATCCAGGTAATTCTTTCAGAAATACATAGAGAAATTCTTTTGCGACAGGAACATCACTGATGTTCTTTTCTTCAGGTTTAACTTCCTTGATGTGTGCTAGAATGACGTAACAACCTTTTCTTATTAGTTTCTGCACCTTCAAACTACTAATAAGATTTAATTTCGCATTGTTCTTCTCTCCGTACACCATTAAAGGTTTTCCCTTTTCACGCATAATGCGAATCGCATTTTTGTAACAAACGACCTCTGCTCTCACCTTTTTCAACCAGTCCATACCAATTATTACATCAAAACTCCCTAACTCGACTGGTATTAAATCAATTTTAAACGTTTCATCCCCCAGTTTAATTTCTCTATCCCGACATATATTATCTGCTGAAATTAATTTACCGTTTGCTACTTCGAGTAAAAATTTACTATCCAAAGGCATCAATGGGCAACTTAACTTAGCACAAAAATCTCTACTCATATAGCTTCTATCCGTACCCGAATCAAATAAAACATAAGCAGATTTATTATCAATAAGAAACATCCCCGTAACAAGCTCCGAGTGTTCCTGCGCTTCTGCCGTATTAATATTGCAAACTCTTCCGCGGCCCTACCCATTAGTATTCCCCTGATTCGGGCAATTACTTCTAATGTGGCCCGGTTTTCCACATCCATAACAAACAAAGGCGGCATTACTTGTTTCGCCACTCTTTGTTCCTTTAGTTCTGTTAAACTTTGGTCCGTAGACCTCACACGTTTTCGCACCATGTCCAGTTCTTTTACACTTGGTGCAAAATGTCGTACAGAACCCATTCTGGTGGTACTCTTCACACCTTTGGCATTTTTGGTTTTTGTTGTCGTTGTTGTTATTGAGGTTGTTGTTGGGATTGTTATTGTTGTTGGAACGGTTGTTGTAGTTGTTGTTGTTGTTGGGACATTTGTTGTAGTTATTGTTGGGATTGCGGTTATTGTTGCGGTTGTGGTTGTAATTGTTGTTGTTGTTGTATTGGTGACCCTTGTCACTAGTTTCTTCCCACTTTCTCTTGAGTTGTTTCGTGTTGGCTTCTTCAGCCGCTTGCTCTTTAATTCTTCCCTCAATCTGATTTATGAGTTTATGAGCCATTCGACTTGCCTTTTGTATGGAAGCGGGCTCATGTGAACTCACATCTTCTTAAATCCTTACTGGTAACCCTTTTATAAACGTGTCGATCTTCTCTTTTTCATCTTCGAACGTTCATGGACATAATAGGTACAACTTTGTGAATCGTCGTTCATATGTGGTAATGTCGAACCCTTGTGTTCGTAACTCTCTAAGCTCTAACTTGAGCTTATTGACTTCGTTTCTAGGACGGTATTGCCCGTTCAACAATTGCTTGAATGCCGACCACGGTAGTGCGTAAGTAGCATTTTGTCCTACCTGTTCAAGATAGGCGTTCCACCACGTTAACGCAGTACCTGTGAAGGTATGCGTAGCGTACTTAACTTTATCCTCTTCAGTACACTTACTTATGGCAAACACCGATTCGACTTTCTCGGTCCACCGTTTCAATCCAATTGGTCCTTCAGTTCCATCAAATTCCAAAGGTTTGCAGGCAGTGAATTCTTTGTAGGAGCATCCTACACGATTTCTTGTGGAATTAGTTCCACTGCTAGATCCAGAGTTATTGTTATTTTGCATCGCAGCCTGTACTGCGGCAATGGTTGCTGCAAGGAAAACACGGAAGTCTTCCTCGCTCATGTTCAAATTCTGACGAGTCGCCGGTGCCATTTCCTTCAAAAATAGCCAAAAGAATTGAGTTAATCATATAGAATTTAAGAGTAGTCAATAGTATCTCGTAGCATTATATGAACTTATTTATAAAAGTTTTTTCTTCATATTAGCGTTTTATAGTTTTAATTCGCGTAGTACCTACCCGTTAAGTTCATACTTACTAGCTACTATACAACTCAACTACTATGCTTCTATATGAAAAACTTATTACAATAATATTTCGCATTCAAACCTTTATATAATATTTTACAAACTTACAATACAACTATTATACATATAGGATGAAATATAGCATATAATATCTTTGCTACTCAGTAGCTATAAAGGCAATTCTAGTTAATACGTAAGTTGTTCAGCAAAAGAAATAAACACACGTAATTCATAAGTCCAGAAACAAGTCATGCTTTCAGGTTTTACTAAGACGACTTCCCATCCTTGGTCTTGTGGAAAGTAACAGTTATGACCATTGGCTAGGCAGCATGTTGTAATGTCGTCAAAAGGACGAGGGTTTCGTAATGTCCAACAGCCTCGCAATAATCTAAAAAACTTTTTTCTCACCCCAACTACTGAATCCGTCATTTGTGGGAAGGTTTTATTTAAAAGTTGTAACCCGATATTCTTTTTCTCACTTTGGTAAGAAGCGAACATCACTAACCCGTAAGTATAACATGCTTCTTTATGTTGCGTGTTAGAAGCTCTTTCTAACTCACGAAATCCTATGTTGGGATATGTTGAGTCAAAATAGGTTCTTAACCCGTAGCGTAAAATTGCATTTGGGTTCCCCGCATTTAACGCTTTAAAGAAAACACGGCATAACTTACAGTCTCCCCAATGTGATATACCTCACCTATCAAAGGAAAGCCTTTTATAAACTAAGGCATTTCTGGAAAGTCTTTCAAATGTTTGACAAGTTAATTTCGCCATAACTAAATGTGTTGATGAATTTCAATCGACTCTAGACAAGATTTCCTCAATCATATCCTCTGGTAGGTCTTCTAAAATATTCGGTTGTCTACCCTTAACGTCCATTTTGTTTTTATACTGTAAAATCGACAAGGATTAGATTCGTAAAAGATAATTAACAAACAATACAAGCAATTTTTACATAGAACATAAAAGTACAAGCACACTACGATACATATAATACACAACATGATTACAACCCTCTAATCTGAATCACTGGTTTCTTCTTCTTCAGACTTGGTTCGTTTTCCTAATTTTCTAGGGATATATGGTGCTCCTCTAATACGAGCCGTCGTTTTCCACAATGGTTTAGAAAAATCTGGTGGTTTAGAGGTTCCCGACTTATTGTTACAATTTAGGAAATACGGACGTTGCCGATACATATAAAGTTCATCGGGGTTGGAATCAGGTTTCTCTATTTTTATACCTTTTCCCTTATTATTTTCTTTTGCCATATTAAATTGGGTCGAGGTAATTTTTATAACATCATCGGAATCCTCATCGAGATCCGATTCATCGGAAAATTGGTAATCTTCCCAATATTTTACTTCCTCGGCGGAAACACCATTCACCATTTTTAACTTTGGTCCGTTGGTTGATGATTTTCTTTTATTTAATCGATTTACTGTTGGTATCAATATTTCTTCCTCCGAAACCTCTTCTTCTTCCGGTTCCTCCTCTTCTGGTTCCTCCTCTTCTGATTCCTCTTCTTCCGGTTCCTCTTCTTCCGGTTCCTCTTCTTCCGATTCCTCTTCTTCCGGTTCCTCTTCTGGAATTTGTGAATCTTCCCAAATTATATTCGACTATTCATTATTATTAGGTGAGTCGATGGGATTTGTACTAGTGGTAGACATCTATCACACAATATCAAACACATTAAGAGATTAATATATCACATAATATTTACATTTTAATAATATATAGTTTCCAACAAAAGTGTTAAGCAATCGTTTTTAAAGAAAACACGGTCGAAGTCCAGACTCACTAATGTATCCTAACAAACTCGATAAGACACACTAATACAAATTTCTGGTTCTCTAAGACCAACGCTCGGATACCAACTGAAATGTCCCGTTCATATTGATTATAAACGTTCCATATTAATTGATTTTGTCGCGAGGTTTTGACCTCTATATGAGACGTTTTTCAAAGACTGCATTCATTTTTAAAACAACCATAACCTTTATTTTATTGATAAAGGTTTAAAAAGCATTACGTAGATTATCAAATAATGATAATCTAAAGTATACCGTTTACACACGACCATTACATAATGGTTTACAATAAGAATATATTACATCAAAAATAAGTTTCTTGAATGCAGTTTTTACATAATATCATACAAGCATGGACTCCAAATCTTGTCCTTATTTAAGTATGCAACAGCTGAAGCTCTTAATAATCACCTGAGAATAAACATGCTTAAAATGTCAACAAAAGTGTTGGTGAGTTATAGGTTTAACCTATATATTATCAAATCATAGTAATAGACCACAAGATTTCATATTTCAATATACATCCCATACATAGAGATAAAAATCATTCATATGGTGAACACCTGGTAACCGACGTTAACAAGATGCATATAGAATATCCCCATCATTCCGGGACACCCATCGGACATGATAAAATCGAAGTACTAAAGCTTTTCAAATTCCAGAATGGGGCTTGTTGGGCCCGATAGATCTATCTTTAGGATTCGCGTCAATTTGAGGGTCTATTCTCAAATTCTTAGGCTACCAAGCTAAAAAGGGGCATATTCGGCTTCGATCATTCACCCATATAGTGTAGTTTCATTTACTTGTGTCTATTTTGTAAAACATTAATAAAATTGCATGTATTCTCATCCCAAAATATTAGATTTAAAAGTGGGACTATAACTCATTTTCACAGATTTTTACTTCGTCGGGAAGTAAGACTTGGCCACTGGTCGATTCACGAACCTATAACAAATATGTACATATATATCAAAGTATGTTCAAAATATATTTACAACACTTTTAATACATTTGGATGTTTTAATTTTATTAAATTAGCTGTCCTCGTTAGTAACCTACAACTGGTTGTCCATAGTTAGATGTACAGAAATAAATTGATATATTATCTTGAATCAATCCACGATCTAGTGTATACACGTCTCATGCTAGATCACAACTCAAAGTATATATATTTTTGGAATCTACCTCAACCCTGTATAGCTAACTCCAACATTACTACATATAGAGTGTCTATGGTTGTTCCAAATAATACATATAGATGGGTCGATATGATATGTCAAAACATTTGCATACGTGTCTATGGTATCCCAAAATTACATAATATATTAGAATACATGTATAATACAATATAAGTTAGCTAGGATATGATTTGTATAGAATTGTTGCAATATTTCCCGTAGCTACAACAATCAAAAAATATCCAATCTTGTTTTACCCATAACTTCTTCGTTTTAAATCCGTTTTGAGTGAATCAAATTGATATGGTTTCATATTGAACTACACTTTATGAATCTAAATAGAAAAAGTATAGGTTTATAGTCAGAAATATAAGTTACAAGTCGTTTTTGTAATAGGTAGTCATTTCAGTCGAAAGAACGACGTCTTGATGACTATTTTGAAAAACATACTTCCACTTTGAGTTTAACCATGATTTTTGTATATAGTTTCATGTTGATAAGAAAAATTATTTTCCCAGAAGAACAACTTTTAAATCAAAGTTTATCATAGTTTTTAATTATCAAACCCAAAACAGCCTGCGGTGTTACTACGACGGCGTATATCCGGTTTTACGGTGTTTTTCGTGTTTTCTGGTTTTAAATCATTAAGTTAGCATATCATATAGATATATAACATGTGTTTAGTTGATTTTAAAAGTCAAGTTAGAAGGATTAACTTTTGTTTGCGAACAAGTTTAGAATTAACTAAACTATGTTCTAGTGATTTCAAGTTTAAACCTTCGAATAAGGTAGTTTTATATATATGAATCAAATGATGTTATGAACATCATTACTACCTCAGGTTTTGTGGATAAACCTACTGGAAATGAGAAAAATAGATCTAGCTTCAAAGGATCCTTGGATGGCTTGAAAGTTCTTGAAGCAGAATCATGACATGAAAACAAGTTCAAGTAAGATTTCCACTCGAAATAAGATTGTTATAGTTATAGAAATTGAATCAAAGTTTGAATATGAGAATTACCATGTATTATAAAGATATCTTACTATAAATAAGAAAGATCTCTTGCGGTTGGATGATCACTTTACAAGATTGGAAGTAAGCTAGCAAACTTGGAAGTATTCTTGATTTTATGAAACTAGAACTTATAGAATTTATGAAGAACACTTAGAACTTGAAGATAGAACTTGAGAGAGATCAATTAGATGAATAAAATTGAAGAATGAAAGTATTTGTAGGTGTTTTTGGCCGTTGGTATATGGATTAGATATAAAGGATGTGTAATTTTGTTTACTTGTAAATAAATCATGAATGATTACTAATATTTTTCTAATTTTATGAGATATTTCATGCTAGTTTCCAAATGATGGTTCCTACATGTGTTAGGTGACTCATATGGGCTGCTAAGAGCTGATCATTGGAGTGTATATACTAATAGTACATACATCTAAAAGCTGTGTATTGTACGAGTACGATTACGGGTGCATACGAGTAGAATTGTTGATGAAACTGAACGAGGATGTAATTGTAAGCATTTTTGTTAAGTAGAAGTATTTTTATAAGTGTCTTGATTTCTTTTAAAAGTGTATGAATACATATTAAAACACTACATGTATATACATTTTAACTGAGTCGTTAAATCATCGTTAGTCGTTACATGTAAATGTTGTTTTGAAGCTTTTAGGTTAACGATCATGTTAAGTGTTGTTAACCCATTGTTTATTATATCAAATGAGATGTTAAATTATTATGTTATCATGATATTATGATGTATTAATATATCTTAATATGATATATATACAATTAAATGTCGTTACAACGATAATCGTTACATATATGCCTCGTTTCGAAATCCTTAAGTTAGTAGTCTTGTTTTTACATATGTAGTTCATTGTTAATATACTTAATGATATGTTTACTTATCATAATACCATGTTAACTATATATATATCCATATATATAACATCATATAGTTTTTACAAGTTTTAACGTGCGTGAATCACCGGTCAACTTGGGTGGTCAATTGTCTATATGAAATCTATTTCACTTAATCAAGTCTTAACAAGTTTAATTGCTTAACATGTTGGAAACACTTAATCATGTAAATAACACTTTCATTTAATATATATAAACATGGAAAAGTTCGGGTCACTACACCAAGTGTCCTTGTATGTAATCCACCCCTGTTTTAATGAGTCCATTGACTATTAATCCATCCCCGTGTCCGGTCAAATGAACGATTATTAGTATTTATAAATATCCCGACCATCATGTCCGATCGAGTGTATGTGGTTATTTATAATTACCTCAAATTGTAAATCTCTATATTAAATTAACGAACTATCATTCAGTTAAACAAATATAAAGCCCATTAATAGCCCATAGTCCAATTTCCACAAGTGTCGGTCTTTTGTACAAACCCCAATTTTGGTCCAAAGCCCAATAACCCAGTCTTAATATTAAGTCCAACATCACGATTACTTCGGCTTAAATAAACATAATAATAACTTAGCTATGAGACGTTAATTTAAAAAGGTTGAACATAACTTACAATGAGTATTAATCGCGTAGTGTTACATGGACAGAATTTTGACTTACAAACTTAAAATATTCGCCACTATAACCTTATTATTATTAACTTAATATTAAAATTATAATTATAAAATAAATATAAATATAATTGAGAGAGAGTAAGAGATCAGTGAATGAAGGTGTCTAAAACTCGTCCAAATTCGTGGTATTTATAGGACCTGGCCATGATTTCTAGCTCATACGATCGCATGAATATAATGCAGCCAGGCCATGCGATCGCATGGCCTCCTGATCCAGCTCACAATCACTTGTCTTCTTGTTTGTCGACGGTTTTTAATAATCTAATATAATATATATAATTTTATATAATTATATATATATTATATTATATTCATGTGCATAGTTAACTTGTAATTTTAGTTCCATTGCGTCGCGCGTTGACAGTTGGTTCATGTCCCGGTTCCGGATTTTCGAACGTCCTTTCGTACAATTTATTATCTTGTACTTTAGGTTTTGCGGCTCGTACTCCTATAACTTTTAGACGTTTCTTATCAGTAAATTGAACCACTTGGATTGTACTTTGTACTCTTTATCTTTTTGGTTTTTTGCGTCTTTAAATCGTCGAATCTGTCTTTTGTCTTCACCTTTTAATATTTAAACGAATATCACTTGTAAATAGAACAATTGCAACTAAAATCTTGTCTTTTCTTGAAGGATAATGCTATGATATATGTGTTCGTTTTTAGCATTATCAAATATTCCCACACTTGAGCGTTGCTTGTCCTCAAGCAATATAGAACTTGAATAAAAACTTTACTAGAATCACTTCTTTATTCTTCACACTTTGTACATCAGTGATTTTAATACGGCTGTATGAACAATGATGGTAATGATGTGGTTTACAGTCCCACATGACTATAAAAATTTAGATCCTTTAAGGAAATTGGATCTTTATGAAAATATTTGATCTTTTGAAAATTCAATCTAGCTTTTACTCTAGATTAGTTTTTCGGAATAACCCTTCACCGGTGTTTGCAAATTGTTTTTGTGAGTTTTGTGGGTTTCAGATTTGAAATTTTTAGCTCAAAACTTATGGTTTTGTGTCACCCACTTGCTAACCTTGTATTAGGAAAGCAACACGTCCAGTATACTTGCTCCGTATATTAACTTTCGGTAAACTACCGTCCGGTTGTAAAGGAAAGCGTTAAACAAGCAACTGTTAAGGCAATGTCTAATGACATGCTTTTGATTATGGTCTATATCGTGTCGGATGCAATTACTATCCTTTGTAGGAGCAATAGTAAAGATCACCCTATAGTTTTTCTGTCTGGCACAAGGTCCTGTCTTCGACCATGCTATGCAACCACCGTTCTTACGGTTGACACTCGATTTGGTTCAGGTGACCTAATGAATTCCGGTGAATTCTCAGGATTTTACGTTCAATGGTAATGAACGCATTGAAAATGGGTTTTCAGAAAACAAATCGGTTTGTAATTTTGATCAAAATATTTTCTCGTTCAAGCTCCAGTTTAGATATCATCGAATTCCATGAGTTTGTAATTCTCAATCTTTAAGGTCAATCTCAAGGATTGAGTAATATCAGGTTTAAAAGCTGATTTTTGATCTTTTAAGAAGATTATCCGTTCTGGGGATCTGATTCATTAGTCTTATAAGCTAATTTGCACGGTGCCCCCCATTGTACGAGACAGATCCTCTCATGGTTAGGATAAGGCTGACCACTTGGCGACCCTGTTTGATGCTGAGGTCCGTGGATTTTCAGCTGATTTTCGAGAAAACTTTTCAAGGTTTTTCGTAGACTCTACAACTGGTCTGGACGATAACTTCCTGACCTAAATCAAGAAGCGCGTGTCTTTTTCTCGAAAGACTTTACTTCCTTTTTCATTCCATTTGTATTACAATAAACTGGGTAAAACTGATTAATATCATCCAAAACAAAAGTATCTTCAATTATTTGTACAAAAATATGTGATATATGTTTTAAATAACTTGGAAATTTTTTCCCACACTTTGCTTTTATTTTTCTTTCTTTGCCTTTTTATTCTCTTCTATTCCATTTTAAATGAATTCAAGCGTTTTGGGTTGTTTCTCAATTTATGTCCTTTCCGTGGTAACAATAATTTCGGTGTTAACACCTAGTTTTATCGTTCATAAATATGTATAAACATGATTTTGAGTTCATTTAGTTGAAATTTTTTTTTAAAATTTTTACTAGAAGTGGGTAGTCAGTATATAAGACTAGGGCTGTTCTTTATTATCAGAGAGCACTAGATTCTAATATAACTACTGCTTTACTAGTAAAATTTAACGGCGGCTATTAAACCAAGTGTATAAGTCAAAAAAATTTTAAAAACCGAAAGAATTTAATCCCTTCCCACACTTAAGATCTTGCAATGCCCTCATTTGCAAGAAATCAGTAATAATTTAAATTATTGAGGGTGATTAGTGTAGAAAAATGATTAAATTTTACCAAAGTTTCCAAACATATTGTTGTTTATTTGAATGATAAATGGTGCACATTATTTGTTCATTCCTGCAGTTGTTATATCACATTTATTTTGCATCTTGTAGTCAAAATTAGTTGCTTTTGCTGAACTTAATGCCAGTCTTTGAAAATGTGATGTTTTACCCTGTTGTGTACATGAGATAAAATACATACAATACAAATATAAACATGCATGATATTTTGAAATGGGACTTAATATCCCACTTTCAAATTACAAAAATAAAATATTAGTACAAAATAATAAAAATGTTAAACATTACATAAAAGTTTCAAAATGTTAAATGTTTAACATAAATACATAAAAATAAATAAAGATAAGAAATCACTAATGGAACACTATTGATTTGGATAGGGGTTCCAGTTCATATCATCGCTCGGGTTCCATGGTTGGTGATAGGTGTCCTGGTAGGCTTGATTGGGGTCGTACAGGTCAAAGGGTGGTCGCATGTCGGGCTGATGTGGTGGATAGTAAGCAGGTCGAGTCGGGATATAGTTATTTGGTACCTGATATGATAGCTGGCTCATGATTTGGTGCTGATGAACTTGCCAGCTATCGTGTTGGTGTCGCCTAGAGTTCTCATACTCATTCGCGGCTCTCCACTGCTCATACTGATGATGCCTAGCCTGGTTATTCATTTCCACCTCATCTACATGCTGGAAGACATCAGTATAACTATCCCTAATGACATCCCTAATGTCATCTGCTTCCTCCATCTCCTCATCCGAACCCCTCTCTACCTGTGGATGGGTGTCATGATATGGTATTGGCATATTGTGACTCCGTTTTAGTACCTTTGCACCCTAATAAACCTGCAAGCCTATGCTCTCGGCTTGTTCCTCAATCTCTACCATCGGACCCCCATGTTCTTTATCTACACCTAAGTACTCTCCAATGAGAGTAACAAAAATACCACCCCCTATAATACTTCCTGCTTGCATACCCTCAACCACTTTAGATAAATAGTGGCCTACACAATAAGGAATGTTAACAGAGCTCCTCGGGTCTCGAATACACTTAAGGTAAAATAAATCGTTTAAGGTCATTTTTTCCTTGTTTCTACCCCTTTGTGTAATCGAGTTCGCTAAGAATCTATGTATTATCTGAAGCTCTGCTCTATCAATATCTAAGTAGGAGTGTCTTCCACCCCGCGTAAATTCCCTAAATTGTGACATACGCCTCCATATGGCATTAGCGTCAAAATTCCTATCTACTCTTTCACCTTCAGTAATTAAACTATTACAATCAGGTGTAATAATCTCAGCGGGGGTGTAGATTAATAGAGCTCTAGCCATGTCCAACATGAACATTCTATACATTGTACCTCCTAAAAGAAATCTAATAAAACTTTTATCTCCTATCATAGTAACTTCATTATTCAACTCTATAGTGCTAAGCAATTCAACACACCATTCTCTATATATAGTTCTACGTGTAGTAAATAAGCGGATCCAATCGTTAAATGTAGAGCTACCATACCTCTGGACTAGTAAATCCCTAATCGGTTCGGCTAGGTGAACCGTTTCCAAAGGCTCCCAATCGATTACCCGAGGCATTTCAATATTTTTGCGGTAAAGAATGTGCATGTTCTTTTGAAATTTTGGGTATTCTGTCCAACAACGATCGAATCTTAGGTTGGGATGTAACTGTTGTTCATCGATAAGTGGGTGCACAATCCTCAGGTGAGGCTGAAACTGATGATAATGAGCGTAAAACAGTGGTTTCGGCTCATAATATAGCATGTATTGATCATTATGTTGTTGTTGTTAAGGTTGTGGTTTCGGTAGTTGTTCTTGATCAGGTTCTTGTTCATGATGTCTAGACGATGATGCACCGTCCGTATCTGTAATCTCTAAAAAATACATTAAACACAAAATTTGTGCATCTAAATATGCATTAGTGTTAGCAAAATAACAAATTAAAACAATTACAATAACATGTTTAATCCATATTAAACTTATATTCATTTTCATATTTTTATCAATTCTGCAATTTTTCAAATTAGCATATATGAAAAGGTATACAAAGTTCATAAGAATTCAACTCAAATAACATGTTAAAATAACCATTACTAGCAATTAAACAAGTTTCAAATGACATTTATATCAAAATAATCAAGTTCATGAATTTTAGACTTAAAAAGTCCACTTTGATGCTCAAAAATCATGTTTAGGATCAAAGATTGGATCATTTAGCAACCTAAACATGTTACACTACTTAATTTAGCAATAATTCATAACAAAAATCAGCCATAACCTGTTTATATCAAAAGTCCCCAAATTGCTCAAGAACAAAAACCCTAGATTTCTAAAAAAATTGAAGTTTAAAGCTTCAAATCATGACAAATAGCATCAATCTAGGTTATATATGCATAATATACTAACAACTTAACTCTAATTAAGCTAGAAATCATCGAAATTAAATTAGGTAAAATAATTATAATTATCACTAAAACTGAGAAATTAAAGAGTTTAGGGGTAAAATTTCTATCTTTTTGCTCCCCCATCTGAAGAAAGGCATGATTGGAACGGATTATAGCACGAAATTTGGTTGATTTTGGTGAAAAATGAAGATTTTAGGGGTGTTTGTTCGTATGAAGATTTTAGGGGTGTTTGTTTGTTTTTGAATTCACACCGAACTTAAATTTAAAATGCATAAAATTTTATATAAATATTATTAATATTTATATACATTAATTTTACAAACTTATATTTAAAATAATATAGTTATATATTAATTTTGAAAAACAAGGTAAAAATAAAAATAAAAATCTTTTTGGTCTTTTTATCCCACTTTAATCAATCAAATATTAACAAAAATATACGTCCCTCTTTTGGGTAAAGTAATTTCGGCTATATTACCTAGTTTTACTCCTGAAGAATTTCTGAAATATTTTGGATTGATTGATTAAAAATATATATACCTTATGAATAAACGGTAAATTTCGCAGTGATGCATTAATTTTTTGTATGATATCAATAATTTCAGTTTCGCATACATAATTTTATTGAATATCAATTTAATACTTTATAGCGAACGATTCATCGTTTATTATCAAAAGATTAAAAGCAATAAATAAAAACAAAAAAAAAACTGTACATACTTACCTATGAGAAAGATTCCTCAGAGACCTGCTTTAGTTGACTCATAGGAGAGTCGTTCGATTTGGTTTTCCATAGCTACGTAAGCGTAACCTCGATTTTTCAATAATTTTCTTCTAAACATATGAATGGTCCTTCTCTGAATAGAGTAACGAATTCGGTATTGGAATGTGTTTGATTGTTCGAACATTTCCCTTCGTGTGACCATTTTCCGCATTTATGACATCTTTCAAGGTGTCGTGCTTTTCTTTTTGTTGCGGATTTGGATTTTCCTTTACCAAAATGTGTCTTATGATGATCTTTCCTGAGTTCTTTCCTCACTTCGTCCATTTTTCCTCTTATGAATGATACCAGTTCAATCGGGAAGATGTTATTTATTACGTTTAGTAATCATAGCGTGTAGTAGTAGACCATTGTTCAGATCAAAGGAATTCTTCATCTCGTAAAACCTAAAAGAAATAAAAATTCAGAATGGAGGGAGAAGACTAGTTCTTTAGGGTCTGCTAGGGAAAGACCATTCGGATTCCATTCTCGGAAACTACACGAAAACAGAACATCTAACTCTAACAGAAATTCACATTACCCTAAAAAAAATTACAATCTTCCCACAATTAGTTAGCTGTGGTGTCGAAATTGTGATTAAGTTCATCTTCAACTTCCATTGGATTATCTATGTAATGTTTAACTTTGTGACTATTAACTTTAAATTCAATCCCATTCGAATTTATTAATTCTACTATTCCGTATGGGAAAACTCTTTTGACTATGAATGGTCCAGACCAGCTTGATTTCAATTTTCCAGGAAATAGCTTGAATCGTGAATTGAAAAGAAGAACTCTGTCTCCTTCTTTAAATTCTTTTGAACTTATGATTCTTTTATCATGCCATTTTCTCGTTCTTTCCTTATAGATTAATGAATTTTAGTATGCTTCATGTCTTAATTCTTCTAATTCGTTTAGTTGACTTAACCGTAGACGTCCGGCTTCATGTAAATCAAGATTACATGTCTTCAAAGCCCAAAATGCTTTGTGTTCAATTTCTACTGGTAGGTGACATGCTTTTCCGTAAACAAGTTTAAAAGGTGTGGTGCTAATTGGAGTTTTGTAGGCTGTTCTAAAAGCCCAGAGTGCATCCTCCAATTTCATGGACCATTCCTTCGGATTTGATCCTACAGTTTTCTCTAGAATACGTTTTAATGCTTGGTTAGTATTTTCAACTTGTCCACTTGTTTGTGGATGATAAGCGGTTGAGATTTTATGAGTTACTCCATATCTTTTGAGAACTTTCTCAAGTTGATTATTACAAAAATGAGTACCCCGATCACTTATTAAAGCTTTCGGTATTCCGAACCTTGCGAAAAGATGTTTTAAGAAGTTGACTACAACTCGTGCATCATTAATTGGGAGAGCTTGTGCTTCCCCCCATTTAGATACATAATCAATTGCAACGAGAATGTATAGATTATTATGAGATTTTGGAAATGGAACCATAAAGTCAATACCCCAAACGTCAAATACTTCACATACTTGAATGACATTTTGTGGCATTTCATCACGTTGACTTATTTTTTCGGCCCTTTGACAAGCATCACAGGATTTACAAAGAAGGTGTGCGTCTTTGAAAATTGTAGGCCAATAAAATCCAGCATCGTAGACTTTCCTTGCTGTAAGTTGAGGCCCATAATGCCCTCTTGTTGGTCCTGTGTGACAATGGTTTAATATTTAACTAGCTTCATCTCCGAATACGCATCGGCGTATTATTCCATCGGGACAACTTTTAAACAAATGTGGATCTTCCCAGAAATAGTGTTTTATATCACTAAAGAATTTCTTTCATTTTTGGTACGACAACCCTTTTTCAAGGAATCCACATACTAAGTAGTTTGCATAGTCTGAAAACCATGGAATTTCATTATAATGGATCTTCAAAAGATATTCATCAGGAAAGTTGTCTTGTATGGCCGATTCGTTTAGAACTTCTAATTCAGGATTTTCAAGACTAGAAAGATTATCAGCGGCGAGATTTTCTGCTCCCTTTTTGTCTCGGATCTCAATATCAAACTCATGTAAGAGTAAGATCCAACGGATTAATCGTGGTTTGGCATCTTGTTTCAAAAATACGTATCTAAGAGCAGAATGATCGGTATAGACCACCGTTTTAGCTAGAACGAGATATGAATGAAATTTGTCAAAAGCAAAGACAATAGCAAGGAGTTCTTTTTCAGTAGTTGTGTAATTCGTTTGTGCTCCTTGTAACGTCTTACTAGCGTAATAAATAGGTTGAAATTGTTTTTCAATCCTTTGTCCTAAAACGGCTCCCATTGCAAAATCACTTGCATCGCACATGAGTTTAAATGGTAGATTTCAATTTGGAGTTATCATGATCGGCGCATTAGTGAGTTTTTCTTTAAGAATATTAAAAGATTTGATGCATTCATACGAAAAGATGAATGGAGCATCCTTTTCTAGGAGTTTATTCATAGGAGTGGCAACTTTGGAAAAATCTTTTATGAAACGTCGGTAAAAACCGGCATGCCCTAGAAAACTCCTAACTCCTCTAACATTGGTGGGATGTGGAAGTTTAGCAATTACATCTACTTTAGCTCTATCCACTTCAATTCCTTCCTTTAAAATTTTATGACTAAGAACGATGCCTTCTCTAACCATGAAATGGCATTTCTCCCAATTAAGTACTAGATTTGATTGCTCGCATCTAATAGGCATTCGTTCAAGATTAACTAGACATGTTTCAAAAGTATCACCGAAGATTGAAAAGTCATCCATGAAAACTTCCATCCATTCTTCTATCATGTCGTGAAAAATTGCCATCATGCACCTTTGAAAGGTTGCAGGGGTGTTGCAAAGTCCAAATGGCATGCGTTTGTAAGCAAAAGTACCATAAGGGCACGTGAACGTGGTTTTCTCTTGGTCCTCGGGTGGGATTGGAATTTGAAAGTATCCGGAGAAACTGTCAAGAAAATAATAGTAACTATTTCCGGCTAATCTTTCCAACATTTGATCAATGAAAGGTAAGGGAAAGTGATCTTTTCTGGTGGCGTCATTTAATTTTCTATAATCAATACAGACACGCCATCCTGTTATAGTCCTAGTAGGAATAAGCTCATCTTTTTCATTTGTGATGACAGTCATGCCACCCTTCTTAGGTACACATTGAACTGGGCTTACACAAGGACTATCAGAGATTGGATAAATTAAACCTGCATCGAGCAGTTTAATAATTTCTTTCTTAACAACATCTTGCATATTAGGATTTAGTCTTCGTTGGCGTTGCACGTATGTTTTATGACCTTCTTCCATAAGGATTTTGTGTGTGCAATACGAAGGACTTACACCTTTAATGTCATGAATCTTCCATGCAATAGCTGGTTTATGAGCTTTTAGCACAGAAATGAGTTGAGATTTTTCATTTTCCATAAGAGAAGACGATATTATTACAGGTAATTCAGATTCACCATGTAAATAAGCGTATTCCAAATGGTTTGGAAGTGGCTTTAACTCTAATATCGGTGGTTCTTATATCAATGATTTGTATCGATATCTGTCTTCTTCTTTTAACATTTTAGTTTCTTCTGTTGGTTCGTATTCATTAGCCATGAGTGCGACTAACATTTCAGTTTCATCAATTAGTTCAGTTCCTTCTCCTAAAGAACATTCTCATGTTTCTTGTAATTCTGGAAATTCTTTTAACAATTCTGCATGTGAATTTATCTATTTGAATATAAGAACATGTATCATCTGCAGATTGCGGTTGTTGCATGGCTCTATCAACAGAATAGGTAACACTCTCGTCCTTTATACTTAGGGTCAGTTTCTTACCGAACACGTCTATTATTGCTTTAGCCGTGTTTAAGAATGGTCTTCCTAATATGAGAGGAACT
This sequence comes from Rutidosis leptorrhynchoides, assembly GCF_046630445.1. Lineage (NCBI taxonomy): Eukaryota > Viridiplantae > Streptophyta > Magnoliopsida > Asterales > Asteraceae > Rutidosis > Rutidosis leptorrhynchoides. The sequence goes on from NC_092340.1 coordinate 290,315,328, forward strand.
CGAGAATTTTCTTCCATGTCCAGAATAACAAAATCTACTGGAAATATTAAAGTACCAACTTTAACTAGCATGTTCTCCATTATCCCTCTAGGATATTTTACTGATCGATCGGCTAGTTGTATGCTTATTCTTGTTGGTTTCAATTCTCCAAGGTCTAGTTTAGCGTATAGTGAATACGACATTAAATTTATACTAGCACCTAAGTCTGCCAATGCTTCTATTGAACTAAGACTACCCAGAAAACATGGAATTGTGAAACTTCCTGGATCTGAGAGTTTTTCTGGTAGTTTATTCAACAACACTGCAGAACAATTAGCATTCATAGTAACAGCCGAGAGTTCTTCCATTTTCTTTCTATTTGTGATTAGATCTTTCAGGAATTTAGCATATCTTGGCATTCCTGAAATCACATCAATGAAAGAAAGATTTACATTTATTTGTTTAAACATATCCAAGAATTTGGATTGCTCGACTTTAAGTCTTTCTTTTCTCATTTTACTTGGGTAAGGAAGCGGTGGTTGGTATGGTTTAACATAAGGTTTAGCCTTAACTGTGTTATCTTCATTAACCTTTTCAACTACCGGTTCTATTTCCTTCTCTTGCTCAGGTTGTGGTGCCTGTGTAGTAGGAATAGAGTCATCAGAAATTACAGGTATTTCAGGTGGTTTCAGTGTAATACCACTTCTCGTGGTAATGGCTTTAGTTGTTTCATTTCAGGGGTTAGCATTTGTATCGCTAGGTAGACTCCCCGATTTTCTTTCACCTATCAACCTTGCTAGGTTGCTTACTTCTTGTTCCAGATTTTGAACAGAAGCTTGTTGATTTCTATGTGCTTGAGCATTTTGTTCATTGGTTTGTTTCTGAGATGTGGAAAACTGCGTTTGAGATTCAACTAGCTTCGACATCATATCTTCTAAATTTGGCTTTTTATCATCGGTTTGTGGTGGTTTAATTGGATAAATAGGTCTTTGCTGGTTGTAAGTATTATTAGATACTTGTTGATTGCTAGGACCTTGTTGATCGTTGTATGGAACATTTCGGTTATAATTCTTATTTTAATTGTAGTTTGGTCTTGGCTGTTGATAATTATTTTGATAATTATTTCCAGGCCTTTGGTTTATGTATGAAACATTCTCTCTTTGTTCCATTGTTTGTTCAATACTGAGACAATCTTTTGTCAAATGTGGTCCTCCACACTGTTCACAACTAATTCGTATTGCGTGAATATCTTTAGTCATCTTTTCCATTCGTCTCTCGAAAGCATCTAACTTTACGGAAATGGAATCAAAGTCATGGCTAGAATCGGCTCTAGCCGCTTTAGATGATCTAACGATATCTTTTTCTTGATGCCACTCATGTGAGAGGGAGGCTGTGTTATCAATAATTTTGTAAGCTTCAGTTGCGGTTTGCTTCATAATGGAACCACCAGCTGCAATATCGATGTCTTTTCGTGTAGTAATGTCGCATCCTTAGTAGAATATTTGTACTATTTGATAAGTGTCTAAACTGTGTTGAGGACATCCTCTCAACAACTTTTCAAATCTTGTCCACGCCTCATATAGAGTTTCATTTGGCTTTTGTGTGAACGTAACAATTTCTCCTTGAAGTCTCACGGCTTTAGATGCTGAAAAGAATCTTTTAAGAAATTTTTCAACTAAAACATCCCATGTGTCAATCGCCCCTTCAGGTAACGATTCTAACCAATCTTTGGCTTCTCCCTTTAAAGTCCAGGGAAATAACATATTATAGATCATTTCATCTTCAACTTCTCTGATCTTAAATAGAGTACAGATCCTATTAAAGGTACGAAGATGTTCGTTTGGATCTTCCTTCGGAGTACCACTAAATTGGCATTGATTAGTTACCATGTGTAGGATTTGTCCTTTGATTTCATAATCTGGCGCATTAATGTCTGGTTGAGAAATTGCGTGACCTTGGCCAGTGCGTTTAGCTCTCATTCGGTCTTCCATACTTAGAGGTTCCGGATTTTCCATGATTGAATTTGTTGAATCTGAATCACTAGAGGATTCTGATTTAATGGTTTCTTCCTCGACAATCTCTGGATGAGCAATTTGTGGTTCAGGAGGAATGATTATTGGTTCAGGATCTCTGAATTGTCCTTGAATATCCTCCGGGTTCTCAATTGTGAGGTCGGACTCAAAAAATGGATTATCGAAAATTTGAACTGGAGTACTTGGTGGACTATATGACGATTCTAAAGAAAAATCAACGGCGATAATATTGGCTAAATGTCTTGATCGAGTTGTAGGAGGTAAACGTATGAAAGGTGGTGAACGTTTTGCTCAGTGCATTCACTGAATATCCTATTAGTTATAAAGATAAAAATTATATAAGTTATCAAATTAATAGACTTTTCTGCTTTTGCCCACGTTTCGAATAGCCAAAAGATGTAGCAGGGAGCCAGGATCCTTTAAGTCGGAAAATCCACAACTCAGCCACTAACAAATCTAACTATTACTACGAAGCAGAAAATTTTGAATGTCTATCAATTTAACCGCTTAAAATAATTTTTTCGTCGAAGTTTAAAGAAAATAAAGAAAATTATATGTCCTAAAAACTAGAGCGTCGAGAAATAAGAGGAAGAAAAAGAGTGCGTCGAAAAAAGTCGAAAAATAAAAGGTCGAAAAACAAACAGTCGAAAAAATAATAAACGTTGAAAGGAAAGCGTCGAAACTTAAAAGTATAAAAACTAAATATTAAAACTTGCGTCTAAAGGAATTAAAGCCTAAAAGGAATTCTAGATCCAAAACGGCAATAACTTAATAAGGCACTAAAACCTATTAAATATTAAAGCGATAAGCGACGTCGTAAAATTCTAGAGCGTCTAAATCTTAATCTAAAGAAAAAGCACTTAAGGGATTTTACGGCAAAGCCTAAAAATCTAGAAATAAAAATAACTATGGCAAACTACTAAGTTACGAACTAATTACGAACGAAAAATATACAATATACGAATAAATGATAAAAATTTACAATTTATAAAAAGAGACAAAAAATGATTACATTTTAAAAAAAAAATATTATTTTTATATTATTATTTTATAAAAGTATTAATTTATATATTAATAAAACTAATTAACACTTAAAATTAATTAAAACTAAACTTAAACTAATTATATTAAATTAAAACCCTAATTAACTAATTAAATAATAATAATAATATTAAACACAAACCCTAATCGTACTGTACGAGGATCATACGTGTCAGATCATCTCATGCGAACACATGAGTTCTATGTACTACAGCCATGCGATCGCATGGCTTGTAGGTTCAGTTTATATGCAGGCCAAAATCGTGCAGGCTCAGATTGGGATTTTTTTTTTTTTTTTTTTTTTTTTTACGTTTTACTTTGAATTTTTTTACCAAATTAATATAAGTTATATTTATAAACTTATATTATTAAGAACTAAAAAAAATAAAATACTTTTATACTTTATATAAAAAATATATTTTTCTTTTTATTTAAACACTTAAATAGATAGAAATATATATATATATATATATATATATATATATATATATATATATATATATATATATATATATATATATATATATATATATATATATATATATATATATATATATATATATTTATATTTATATTTTTGTATTTTTATGTTTAAAACGTCTTATATTTTTACAAAAATAGATTAAAAACTAAATATATTTTTTATAGCGTTTCGCTTTCGACGTTGTTTCGATCCCCGGCAGCGGCGCCAAAAATACTTGATGTGTGCGAGGTGTAGTACGAAATAGATTATATTTTACTATGAAATACTAGTAAATAAGATACAATTTTACACAAGTTATTTATTTATTTATAGAATGGATATACCTAAACCTTGCTACAACACTTATAGGCAGTGTACCTAATCGTAGAGTAGTGTAGTTTTTAGTAAGTCCGGTTCGTTCCACAGGGAGCTAGCTGAATCTAACGCTATATTTATTTTAAACTATATTTGTATAAAAATATATATAAGTAATATTATTATTGTTATAAAAGGGGGTTTTTACCATTTAGTGACCGGTTTATCGATTTTATATCTTAAGTCACAATTAAAACCTAATGTAAAATATTAAATATAAATACAACTTAATTTAAAGCGTAAAGTAAATGACGCTAAATAAAAGTGCGATAAATAAAATTGCAGTAATTTAAAGTGCGATAAATAAAAATGCGATGAGATATAAAATAAAGAAATTATGCTTATTTAAACTTCCGTAATTATGATGTTCGACGTGTTGATTTTAATTTATTACCATGGGTTAATTGTCCTTTGTCCTGGATTATTCGATACGTCCATCTGGTTTTTGTCCATAATAGTCCATCAGTCATAAATATAAAGTGCGAGTGTCCTCGTCAAATTATCCTTATATCCGAAGTCAAATATTCCAACTAATTGGGGACTTATATTATAATAAGGTTTTAATACATTGTTAATGATTACACCAGGTTATCGACTGTATGCAATCCAAGGTTTTAATACTTTATTAACAATTACGCCAAGTGTCCTTGTATGTAATCCACCCCTATTTTAATGAGTCCATTGACTATTAATCCATCCCCGTGTCCGGTCAAATGAACGATTATTAGTATTTATAAATATCCCGCCCATCGTGTCCGATCGAGTGTATGTGGTTATTTATAATTACCTCAAATTGTAAATCTTTATATTAAATTAACGAACTATCATTTCGTTAAACAAATATAAAGCCCATTAATAGCCCATAGTCCAATTTCCACAAGTGTCGGTCTTTTGTCCAAACCCCAATTATGGTCCAAAGCCCAATAACCCAGTCTTAATATTTAGTCCAACATCACGATTACTTCGGCTTAAATAAACATAATAATAACTTAGCTACGAGACATTAATTTAAAAAGGTTGAACATAACTTAAAATGAGTATTAATCGCGTAGTGTTACACGGACAGAATTTCGACTTACAAACTTGAAACATTCACCACTATAACCTTATTATTATTAACTTAATATTAAAATTATAATTATAAAATAAATATAAATATAATTGAGAGAGAGTAAGAGATCAGTGAATGAAGGTGTCTAAAACTCGTCCAAATTCGTGGTATTTATAGGACCTGGCCATGATTTCTGGCTCATGCGATCTCATGAATATAATGCAGCCAGGCCATGCGATCGCATGGCCTCCTGATCCAGCTCACAATCACTTGTCTTCTTGTTTGTCGATGGTTTTTAATAATATAATATAATATATATAATTTTATATAATTTTATATTATATTCATGTGCATAGTTGACTTGTAATTTTAGTTCCGTTGCTTCGCGCGTTGACAGTTGGTTCATGTCCCGGTTCCGGATTTTCGAACGTCCTTTTGTACGATTTATTATCTTGTACTTTGCATTTTGCGGCTCGTACTCTTGTAACTTTTAGACGTTTCTTATCAGTAAATAGAACCACTTGGATTGTACTTTGTACTTTTTAGCTTTTTGGTCGTTTGCGTCTTCAAATCGTCGAATCTGTCTTTTGTCTTCACCTTTTAATATTTAAACGAATATCACTTGTAAATAGAACAATTGCAACTAAAATCTTGTCTTTCTTGAAGGATAATGCTATGAAATATGTGTTCGGTTTTAGCATTATCACATATTGTCAAACCTATGCTCTGATACCAACTTGTAACACCGTATTTTTTTAAATCACAGCGGAAGACATGTTTAAAAACAATATCATAATAATATATCTTAATAAAAATATTTCTTGTTTACAACCTTACAAAACATGTGTTACGTTAGTAACAGTTTACATATACAAAAGACTAGACATCAGAGTACGCCTTTGTCAAACATATCATCATCAGATCCGACTCTTCTATCTAGCATGCAAAACATCCAAAAACCTGCAAGGGATGATATGGGGGATTAGCATGAGGTCAAGTGAATGGAACTACCTAACAGAGCTAACATACAGTACCAAATCATACATCAACAACTAACAACAAACATAACTCCAACTAGAGGACCAACGGCTCATACGTGCCTGCAACCACTAGCTGATCGGGCTAGGTGATGTGCTAAATCGGGTTAATTAATTTATAAATTCTAAGATACCAAATCTGCTTAACACATAACTACATGCAAGTGTACCCGATCATGTATAACATAAAATAAATAAATCCAAGTTTTGTGCCTAGGGACAGTAACTAATAGTAGATCCTACTAATCAATAACATGCAAATCTAATTTAGAGAAAAGCGGTAAATTGGGGGTTATCGTTTAATGAATGAAATCTCAAAGTAATGATTAAACAAAAATACGTAAAATTAACGCAAACGAATTACAATAGCAAGTAATCAATATTAAAAAAAAATATGTTTACTTAGGTGTAGTGACCCGAACTTTTCCATGTTTATATATATTAATTGAGATTGATATTTACATGATTAAATGTTTCCAACATGTTAAGCAATCAAACTTGTTAAGACTTGATTAATTGAAATATGTTTCATATAGACAATTGACCACCCAAGTTGACCGGTGATTCACGAACGTTAAAACTTGTAAAAACTATATGATCACATATATATGGATATATATATGGATATATATATAGTTAACATGATACTATGATAAGTAAACATATCATTAAGTATATTAACAATGAATTACATATGTAAAAACAAGACTACTAACTTAATGATTTTTAAACGAGACATATATGTAACGATTATCATTGTAAAGACATTTAATGTATATATATCATATTAAATTGCCAAGGACTGCAAGTGGTTTTGATACTATTTGGGTAATAGTTGATCGTCTCACCAAATCAGCACACTTCCTGCCAATAAGAGAAGATGACAAGATGGAGAAGTTAGCACGAATGTATTTGAAGGAAGTCGTCTCCAGACATGGAATACCAATCTCTATTATCTCTGATAGGGATGGCAGATTTATTTCAAGATTCTGGCAGACATTACAGCAAGCATTAGGAACTCGTCTAGACATGAGTACTGCCTATCATCCACAAACTGATGGGCAGAGCGAAAGGACGATACAAACGCTTGAAGACATGCTACGAGCATGTGTTATTGATTTCGGAAACAGTTGGGATCGACATCTACCGTTAGCAGAATTTTCCTACAACAACAGCTACCATTCAAGCATTGAGATGGCGCCGTTTGAAGCACTTTATGGTAGAAAGTGCAGGTCTCCGATTTGTTGGAGTGAAGTGGGGGATAGACAGATTACAGGTCCGGAGATTATACAAGAAACTACCGAGAAGATCATCCAAATTCAACAACGGTTGAAAACCGCCCAAAGTTGACAAAAGAGCTACGCTGACATTAAAAGAAAAGATATAGAATTTGAAATTGGAGAGATGGTCATGCTTAAAGTTGCACCTTGGAAAGGCGTTGTTCGATTTGGTAAACGAGGGAAATTAAATCCAAGGTATATTGGACCATTCAAGATTATTGATCGTGTCGGACCAGTAGCTTACCGACTTGAGTTACCTCAACAACTCGCGGCTGTACATAACACTTTCCACGTCTCGAATTTGAAGAAATGTTTTGCTAAAGAAGATCTCACTATTCCGTTAGATGAAATCCAAATCAACGAAAAACTTCAATTCATCGAAGAACCCGTCGAAATAATGGATCGTGAGGTTAAAAGACTTAAGCAAAACAAGATACCAATTGTTAAGGTTCGATGGAATGCTCGTAGAGGACCCGAGTTCACCTGGGAGCATGAAGATCAGATGAAGAAGAAATACCCGCATCTATTTCCAGAAGATTCGTCAACACCTTCAACAGCTTAAAATTTCGGGACGAAATTTATTTAACGGGTAGGTACTGTAGTGACCCGAACTTTTCCATGTTTATATATATTAATTGAGATTGATATTTACATGATTAAATGTTTCCAACATGTTAAGCAATCAAACTTGTTAAGACTTGATTAATTGAAATATGTTTCATATAGACAATTGACCACCCAAGTTGACCGGTGATTCACGAACGTTAAAACTTGTAAAAACTATATGATCACATATATATGGATATATATATGGATATATATATAGTTAACATGATACTATGATAAGTAAACATATCATTAAGTATATTAACAATGAACTACATATGTAAAAACAAGACTACTAACTTAATGATTTTTAAACGAGACATATATGTAACGATTATCGTTGTAAAGACATTTAATGTATATATATCATATTAAGAGATATTCATACATGATAATATCATGATAATATAATAATTTAAAATCTCATTTGATATTATAAACATTGGGTTAACAACATTTAACAAGATCGTTAACCTAAAGGTTTCAAAACAACACTTACATGTAACGACTAACGATGACTTAACGACTCAGTTAAAATGTATATACATGTAGTGTTTTAATATGTATTTATACACTTTTGAAAGACTTCAATACACTTATCAAAATACTTCTACTTAACAAAAATGCTTACAATTACATCCTCGTTCAGTTTCATCAACAATTCTACTCGTATGCACCCGTATTCGTACTCGTACAATACACAGCTTTTAGATGTATGTACTATTGGTATATACACTCCAATGATCAGCTCTTAGCAGCCCATGTGAGTCACCTAATACATGTGGGAACCATCATTTGGCAACTAGCATGAAATATCTCATAAAATTACAAAAATATGAGTAATCATTCATGACATATTTACATGAAAATAAAATTACATATCCTTTATATCTAATCCATACACCAACGACCAAAAACACCTACAAACACTTTCATTCTTCAATTTTCTTCATCTAATTAATCTCTCTCAAGTTCTATCTTCAAGTTCTAAGTGTTCTTCATAAATTCCACAAGTTCTAGTTACATAAAATCAAGAATACTTTCAAGTTTGCTAGCTCACTTCCAATCTTGTAAGGTGATCATCCAACCTCAAGAAATCTTTGTTTCTTACAGTAGGTTATCATTATAATACAAGGTAATAATCATATTCAAACTTTGGTTCAATTTCTATAACTATAACAATCTTATTTCAAGTGATGATCTTACTTGAACTTGTTTTCGTGTCATGATTCTGCTTCAAGAACTTCGAGCCATCCAAGGATCCGTTGAAGCTAGATCCATTTTTCTCTTTTCCAGTAGGTTTATCCAAGGAACTTAAGGTAGTAATGATGTTCATAACATCATTCGATTCATACATATAAAGCTATCTTATTCGAAGGTTTAAACTTGTAATCACTAGAACATAGTTTAGTTAATTCTAAACTTGTTCGCAAACAAAAGTTAATCCTTCTAACTTGACTTTTAAAATCAACTAAACACATGTTCTATATCTATATGATATGCTAACTTAATGATTTAAAACCTGAAAACACGAAAAACACCGTAAAACCGGATTTACGCCGTCGTAGTAACACCGCGGGCTGTTTTGGGTTAGTTAATTAAAAACTATGATAAACTTTGATTTAAAAGTTGTTATTCTGAGAAAATGATTTTTATTATGAACATGAAACTATATCCAAAAATTATGGTTAAACTCAAAGTGGAAGTATGTTTTCTAAAATGGTCATCTAGATGTCGTTCTTTCGACTGAAATGACTACCTTTACAAAAACGACTTGTAACTTATTTTTCCGACTATAAACCTATACTTTTTCTGTTTAGATTCATAAAATAGAGTTCAATATGAAACCATAGCAATTTGATTCACTCAAAACGGATTTAAAATGAAGAAGTTATGGGTAAAACAAGATTGGATAATTTTTCTCATTTTAGCTACGTGAAAATTGGTAACAAATCTATTCCAACCATAACTTAATCAACTTGTATTGTATATTATGTAATCTTGAGATACCATAGACACGTATACAATGTTTCGACCTATCATGTCGACACATCTATATATATTTCGGAACAACCATAGACACTCTATATGTGAATGTTGGAGTTAGCTATACAGGGTTGAGGTTGATTCCAAAATATATATAGTTTGAGTTGTGATCAATACTGAGATACGTATACACTGGGTCGTGGATTGATTCAAGATAATATTTATCGATTTATTTCTGTACATCTAACTGTGGACAACTAGTTGTAGGTTACTAACGAGGACAGCTGACTTAATAAACTTAAAATATCAAAATATATTAAAAGTATTGTAAATATATTTTGAACATACTTTGATATATATGTATATATTGTTATAGATTCGTGAATCAACCAGTGGCCAAGTCTTACTTCCCGACGAAGTAAAAATCTGTGAAGGTGAGTTATAGTCCCACTTTTAAAATCTAATATTTTTGGGATGAGAATACATGCAGGTTTTATAAATGATTTACAAAATAGACACAAGTACGTGAAACTACATTCTATGGTTGAATTATCGAAATCGAATATGCCCCTTTTTATTAAGTCTGGTAATCTAAGAATTAGGGAACAGACACCCTAATTGACGCGAATCCTAAAGATAGATCTATTGGGCTTAACAAACCCCATCCAAAGTACCGGATGCTTTAGTACTTCGAAATTTATATCATATCCGAAGGGTGTCCCAGAATGATGGGGATATTCTTATATATGCATCTTGTTAATGTCGGTTACCAGGTGTTCACCATATGAATGATTTTTATCTCTATGTATGGGATGTGTATTGAAATATGAAATCTTGTGGTCTATTATTATGATTTGATATATATAGGTTAAACCTATAACTCACCAACATTTTTGTTGACGTTTTAAGCATGTTTATTCTCAGGTGATTATTAAGAGCTTCCGCTATCGCATACTTAAATAAGGACGAGATTTGGAGTCCATGCTTGTATGATATTGTGTAAAAACTGCATTCAAGAAACTTATTTTGTTGTAACATATTTGTATTGTAAACCATTATGTAATGGTCGTGTGTAAACAGGATATTTTAGATTATCATTATTTGATAATCTACGTAAAGCTTTTTAAACCTTTATTGATGAAATAAAGGTTATGGTTTGTTTTAAAAATGAATGCAGTCTTTGAAAAACGTCTCATATAGAGGTCAAAACCTCGCAACGAAATCAATTAATATGGAACGTTTTTAATCAATAAGAACGGGACATTTCAGTTGGTATCCGAGCGTTGGTCTTAGAGAACCAGAATTTTGCATTAGTGTGTCTTATCGAGTTTGTTAGGATGCATTAGTGAGTCTGGACTTCGACCGTGTTTACTTGAAACATGATTGCTTAACATTTTTGTTGGAAACTATATATTATTAACATGTATATATTATGTGATATATTAATCTCTTAACATGTTTGATATTGTGTGATAGATGTCTACCTCTAGCACAAATCCTATTGACTCACCTAATAATAATGAAGAGTCAAATGTAAATTGGAATGATTCGTGGACTGATTCACAAGTTCCCGAAGAGGAACCGGAAGAAGAGTCGGAACCAGAAGAAGAATCGGAACCGGAAGAAGAATCGGAACCGGATGAAGAAATAGAACCGGTGGGGGAAATAATAAAACGGTTAAGTAAAAGAAAATCCTCAACCAACCGACCAAGGTTAATTATGGTCAATGGTGTTTCCGCCAAGGAAGCAAAATATTGGGAGGATTACCAATTCTCCGATGAATCGGATTCCGACGAGAATTCCGATGATGTTATAGAAATTACCCCAACTGAATTTAAAAAGGCAAAAGAAAATAATAAGGGAAAAGGCATAAAAATAGAGAAATCTAATTCCAACCCCGATGAACTTTATATGTATCGTCAACCCCCGAAGTCCTTAAGTTGTAACAATGACCCGGGAACCTCTAAACCACCAGGTTTTTCTAAACCAATGTGGATAACGACGGCTCGTATTAGGGGAACATCATATATCCCTAGAAACTTGGCAAAACGAACCAAAACCGAAGAAGAAGAAACAAGCTAGTCGGAATAAGATAGTTGTATTCGTGTGGTGTAATATATGTAATATAGTGTGCTTATGCTTTATGATATATGTAAAAATTGCTTGTATTAATAAGTATTTTTTTTTATGAATCTAACTCTTGTCTATTTTACAGTATAAAAACACAAAATGGATAGACAACCCAATATTTTAAGAGACCTACCCGGAGACATGATTGAAGAAATCTTGTCTAGAGTCGGTCAGAATTCTTCGGCACAACTATTTAAGGCGAGATCAGTTTGTAAGACATTCGAAGAACGTTCCAAGAATGCCTTGGTTTATAAAAGGCTTTCGTTCGAAAGATGGGGGATATCACATTGGGAAATCCATAAGTTACGATGTGTTTACTTTGACGCATATATTGCGGGGAACCCAAATGCTATTTTACGCAATGGGTTAAGAAATTATTTTGACTCAATATATCCGAATATTGGACTTTGTGATTTAGAAAAAGCGGCTAACATGCAACATAAAGAAGCATGTTATGCTTACGGATTAGTAATGTTCGCTTCTCACCAAAGTGATACAAGAACATCGGGCTACAACTATTAAACAAAACATTCCCACAAGTGACGGAGTCGGTAATTGGGGTAAGAAATGAGGTTTTTAGATTGTTACGGGACTGTTGGACATTACGTAACCCTCGTCCCTTTGACGACGTTACTACACGCTGTCTTATCAACGGCCATAACGGTTATGTTCCACAAGACCAAGGATGGGAAGTAGTCCTAGTAAAACCAGAATGCATGACTTGTTTCTGGACGTATGAATTACGTGTCTTTATTGCCTTTGCTGAACGACTTGTGTACTAGCTAGAATTATCTTCACAACTATCTTGTATCAAAGTTATTGTGTGCTATATTTCATGCTTTATGTAAAATAAGCGGTATTGTAAGTTTGTAAAATATTGTATAAAAGTTTGAACGCGAAATATTATTATAATCAGTTTTTCATATAGAATTGTAGTAGTTGAATTGTATATTAGCTACTAAGTATGAACTTAACGGGTAGGTACTACCCGAATTTAAACTTATAAAACGCTAATATGAAGAAAAAGCTTTTATAAATGAGTTCATATTATGCTACGAAATACTATTAACTACTCTTAACATTCTGTATGATTAACTTGTTCCATTTGACTATTTTGAAGGAAATGGCACCAACTACTCGACACACCGTGAATATGAATGAAGAGGAATTCCGTACTTTTCTAGCTTCAAACATAGCCGCAGTACAGGCTGCGCTACATACCAATAATAACCTTGGATCTAGCAGTACAGGAAATCGTGTAGGATGCACCTACAAAGAATTCACTGCCTGCAAACCTTTGGAATTTGATGGAACCGAAGGACCGATCGGATTGAAACGGTGGACCAAGAAGGTCGAATCGGTGTTTGCCATAAGTAAGTGTACTGAAGAGGACAAAGTGAAGTACGCTACGCATACCTTCACAGGTTCTGCGTTAACATGGTGGAATACCTATCTAGAGCAAGTGGGACAAGACGATGCGTACGCACTACCGTGGTCAGCATTCAAGCACTTGATGAACGAGAAGTACCGTCCCAAAACCGAGGTCAATAAGCTCAAGACAGAACTTAGAGGGTTACGAACCCAAGGATTTGATATTACCACGTACGAAAGACGATTCACAGAATTGTGCCTATTGTGTCCGGGAGCGTTAGAAGATGAGGAAGAGAAGATCGACGCGTTTGTGAAAGGATTACCGGAAAGAATCCAAGAAGATATAAGTTCACACGAGCCCGCCTCCATACAACAGGCATGTAGAATGGCTCACAAACTAGTGAACCAGATTGAAGAAAGAATTAAAGAACAGACTGCTGAAGAGGCCAATGTGAAGCAAGTCAAAAGAAAGTGGGAGGAAAACGGTGATAAGAATCACCAATACAACAACAACAGCAATTACAACAATAATCGCAACAATTATCCCAACAATCGCAGCATCAATCGCAACTACAACAAATGGCCCAACAACAACAACAACAACAACAACAACAACAGCAACTACAACAATCATCCCAACAACAATAATAACCGCAACAACAACAACAACAACAACAATCAGAAGCAGCTATGCCAAAGGTGTGAAAAGTATCACTCGGGGTTCTGCACCAAATTTTCCAATAACTGTAAAAGAAATGGTCATAGCGCGGCGAAGTGTGAGGTCTACGGACCAGGGGTTAATAGAACGAAAGGAACAAATGGTGTCGGAACGAGTAATGGTGGAGCAAGTAGTGTCGGAGCAAGTTATGCCAATGTAGTTTGTTATAAATGTGGAAAACCGGGCCACATTATTAGAAATTGCCCGAACCAGGAGAACACGAATGGACAAGGCCGCGGAAGAGTTTTCAATATTAATGCGGCAGAGGCACAGGAAGACCCGGAGCTTGTTACGGGTACGTTTCTTATTGACAATAAATCTGCTTACGTTTTATTTGATTCGGGTGTGGATAGAAGCTATATGAGTAGAGATTTTTGTGCTAAATTAAGTTGTCCATTGACGCCTTTGGATAGTAAATTTTTACTTGAATTAGCAAATGGTAAATTAATTTCAGCAGATAATATATGTCGGAATCGAGAAATTAAACTGGTTAGCGAAACATTTAAGATTGACTTGATACCAGTAGAGTTAGGGAGTTTTGATGTGATAATCGGTATGGACTGGTTGAAAGAAGTGAAAGCAGAGATCGTTTGTTACAAAAATGCAATTCGCATTATACGAGAAAAAGGAAAACCCTTAATGGTGTACGGAGAAAAGGGCAACACGAAGCTACATCTTATTAGTAATTTGAAGGCACAAAAACTAATAAGAAAAGGTTGCTATGCTGTTCTAGCACACGTCGAGAAAGTACAAACTGAAGAAAAGAGCATCAATGATGTTCCCGTCGCAAAAGAATTTCCCGATGTATTTCCGAAAGAATTACCGGGATTACCCCCACATCGATCCGTTGAATTTCAAATAGATCTTGTACCAGGAGCTGCACCAATAGCTCGTGCTCCTTACAGACTCGCACCCAGCGAGATGAAAGAACTGCAAAGCCAATTACAAGAACTTTTAGAGCGTGGTTTCATTCGACCAAGCACATCACCGTGGGGAGCTCCTGTTTTGTTTGTCAAGAAGAAAGATGGTACATTCAGGTTGTGTATCGACTACCGAGAGTTGAACAAACTTACCATTAAGAACCGCTACCCACTACCGAGAATCGACGACTTATTTGATCAACTACAAGGCTCGTCTGTTTATTCAAAGATTGACTTACGTTCCGGGTATCATCAAATGCGGGTGAAAGAAGATGATATTCCAAAGACTGCTTTCAGAACACGTTACGGTCATTACGAGTTTATGGTCATGCCATTTGGTTTAACTAATACACCAGCTGTGTTCATGGACCTTATGAACCGAGTGTGTGGACCATACCTTGACAAGTTTGTCATTGTTTTCATTGATGACATACTTATTTACTCAAAGAATGACCAAGAACACGGTGAACATTTGAGAAAGGTGTTAGAAGTATTGAGGAAGGAAGAATTGTACGCTAAATTTTCAAAGTGTGCATTTTGGTTGGAAGAAGTTCAATTCCTCGGTCACATAGTGAACAAAGAAGGTATTAAGGTGGATCCGGCAAAGATAGAAACTGTTGAAAAGTGGGAAACACCGAAAACTCCGAAACACATACGCCAATTTTTAGGACTAGCTGGTTACTACAGAAGGTTCATCCAAGACTTTTCCAGAATAGCAAAACCCTTGACTGCATTAACACATAAAGGGAAGAAATTTGAATGGAATGATGAACAAGAGAAAGCGTTTCAGTTATTGAAGAAAAAGCTAACTACGGCACCTATATTGTCATTGCCTGAAGGGAATGATGATTTTGTGATTTATTGTGACGCATCAAAGCAAGGTCTCGGTTGTGTATTAATGCAACGAACGAAGGTGATTGCTTATGCGTCTAGACAATTGAAGATTCACGAACAAAATTATACGACGCATGATTTGGAATTAGGCGCGGTTGTTTTTGCATTAAAGACTTGGAGGCACTACTTATATGGGGTCAAAAGTATTATATATACCGACCACAAAAGTCTTCAACACATATTTAATCAGAAACAACTTAATATGAGGCAGCGTAGGTGGATTGAATTGCTGAATGATTACGACTTTGAGATTCGTTACCACCCGGGGAAGGCAAATGTGGTAGCCGATGCCTTGAGCAGGAAGGACAGAGAACCCATTCGAGTAAAATCTATGAATATAATGATTCATAATAACCTTACTACTCAAATAAAGGAGGCGCACCAAGGAGTTTTAAAAGAGGGAAATTTAAAGGATGAAATACCCAAGGGATCGGAGAAGCATCTTAATATTCGGGAAGACGGAACTCGGTATAGGGCTGAAAGGATTTGGGTACCAAAATTTGGAGATATGAGAGAAATGGTACTTAGAGAAGCTCATAAAACCAGATACTCAATACATCCTGGAACGGGGAAGATGTACAAGGATCTCAAGAAACATTTTTGGTGGCCGGGTATGAAAGCCGATGTTGCTAAATACGTAGGAGAATGTTTGACATGTTCTAAGGTCAAAGCTGAGCATCAGAAACCATCAGGTCTACTTCAACAACCCGAAATCCCAGAATGGAAATGGGAAAATATTACCATGGATTTCATCACTAAATTGCCAAGGACTGCAAGTGGTTTTGATACTATTTGGGTAATAGTTGATCGTCTCACCAAATCAGCACACTTCCTGCCAATAAGAGAAGATGACAAGATGGAGAAGTTAGCACGAATGTATTTGAAGGAAGTCGTCTCCAGACATGGAATACCAATCTCTATTATCTCTGATAGGGATGGCAGATTTATTTCAAGATTCTGGCAGACATTACAGCAAGCATTAGGAACTCGTCTAGACATGAGTACTGCCTATCATCCACAAACTGATGGGCAGAGCGAAAGGACGATACAAACGCTTGAAGACATGCTACGAGCATGTGTTATTGATTTCGGAAACAGTTGGGATCGACATCTACCGTTAGCAGAATTTTCCTACAACAACAGCTACCATTCAAGCATTGAGATGGCGCCGTTTGAAGCACTTTATGGTAGAAAGTGCAAGTCTCCGATTTGTTGGAGTGAAGTGGGGGATAGACAGATTACGGGTCCGGAGATTATACAAGAAACTACCGAGAAGATCATCCAAATTCAACAACGGTTGAAAACCGCCCAAAGTCGACAAAAGAGCTACGCTGACATTAAAAGAAAAGATATAGAATTTGAAATTGGAGAGATGGTCATGCTTAAAGTTGCACCTTGGAAAGGCGTTGTTCGATTTGGTAAACGAGGGAAATTAAATCCAAGGTATATTGGACCATTCAAGATTATTGATCGTGTCGGACCAGTAGCTTACCGACTTGAGTTACCTCAACAACTCGCGGCTGTACATAACACTTTCCACGTCTCGAATTTGAAGAAATGTTTTGCTAAAGAAGATCTCACTATTCCGTTAGATGAAATCCAAATCAACGAAAAACTTCAATTCATCGAAGAACCCGTCGAAATAATGGATCGTGAGGTTAAAAGACTTAAGCAAAACAAGATACCAATTGTTAAGGTTCGATGGAATGCTCGTAGAGGACCCGAGTTCACCTGGGAGCGTGAAGATCAGATGAAGAAGAAATACCCGCATCTATTTCCAGAAGATTCGTCAACACCTTCAACAGCTTAAAATTTCGGGACGAAATTTATTTAACGGGTAGGTACTGTAGTGACCCGAACTTTTCCATGTTTATATATATTAATTGAGATTGATATTTACATGATTAAATGTTTCCAACATGTTAAGCAATCAAACTTGTTAAGACTTGATTAATTGAAATATGTTTCATATAGACAATTGACCACCCAAGTTGACCGGTGATTCACGAACGTTAAAACTTGTAAAAACTATATGATCACATATATATGGATATATATATATGGATATATATATAGTTAACATGATACTATGATAAGTAAACATATCATTAAGTATATTAACAATGAACTACATATGTAAAAACAAGACTACTAACTTAATGATTTTTAAACGAGCCATATATGTAACGATTATCGTTGTAAAGACATTTAATGTATATATATCATATTAAGAGATATTCATACATGATAATATCATGATAATATAATAATTTAAAATCTCATTTGATATTATAAACATTGGGTTAACAACATTTAACAAGATCGTTAACCTAAAGGTTTCAAAACAACACTTACATGTAACGACTAACGATGACTTAACGACTCAGTTAAAATGTATATACATGTAGTGTTTTAATATGTATTTATACACTTTTGAAAGACTTCAATACACTTATCAAAATACTTCTACTTAACAAAAATGCTTACAATTACATCCTCGTTCAGTTTCATCAACAATTCTACTCGTATGCACCCGTATTCGTACTCGTACAATACACAGCTTTTAGATGTATGTACTATTGGTATATGCACTCCAATGATCAGCTCTTAGCAGCCCATGTGAGTCACCTAACACATGTGGGAACCATCATTTGGCAACTAGCATGAAATATCTCATAAAATTACAAAAATATGAGTAATCATTCATGACATATTTACATGAAAACAAAATTACATATCCTTTATATCTAATCCATACACCAACGACCAAAAACACCTACAAACACTTTCATTCTTCAATTTTCTTCATCTAATTAATCTCTCTCAAGTTCTATCTTCAAGTTCTAAGTGTTCTTCATAAATTCTACAAGTTCTAGTTACATAAAATCAAGAATACTTTCAAGTTTGCTAGCTCACTTCCAATCTTGTAAGGTGATCATCCAACCTCAAGAAATCTTTGTTTCTTACAGTAGGTTATCATTCTAATACAAGGTAATAATCATATTCAAACTTTGGTTCAATTTCTATAACTATAACAATCTTATTTCAAGTGATGATCTTACTTGAACTTGTTTTCGTGTCATGATTCTGCTTCAAGAACTTCGAGCCATCCAAGGATCCGTTGAAGCTAGATCCATTTTTCTCTTTTCCAGTAGGTTTATCCAAGGAACTTAAGGTAGTAATGATGTTCATAACATCATTCGATTCATACATATAAAGCTATCTTATTCGAAGGTTTAAACTTGTAATCACTAGAACATAGTTTAGTTAATTCTAAACTTGTTCGCAAACAAAAGTTAATCCTTCTAACTTGACTTTTAAAATCAACTAAACACATGTTCTATATCTATATGATATGCTAACTTAATGATTTAAAACCTGAAAACACGAAAAACACCGTAAAACCGGATTTACGCCGTCGTAGTAACACCGCGGGCTGTTTTGGGTTAGTTAATTAAAAACTATGATAAACTTTGATTTAAAAGTTGTTATTCTGAGAAAATGATTTTTATTATGAACATGAAACTATATCCAAAAATTATGGTTAAACTCAAAGTGGAAGTATGTTTTCTAAAATGGTCATCTAGACGTCGTTCTTTCGACTGAAATGACTACCTTTACAAAAACGACTTGTAACTTATTTTTCCGACTATAAACCTATACTTTTTCTGTTTAGATTCATAAAATAGAGTTCAATATGAAACCATAGCAATTTGATTCACTCAAAACGGATTTAAAATGAAGAAGTTATGGGTAAAACAAGATTGGATAATTTTTCTCATTTTAGCTACGTGAAAATTGGTAACAAATCTATTCCAACCATAACTTAATCAACTTGTATTGTATATTATGTAATCTTGAGATACCATAGACACGTATACAATGTTTCGACCTATCATGTCGACACATCTATATATATTTCGGAACAACCATAGACACTCTATATGTGAATGTTGGAGTTAGCTATACAGGGTTGAGGTTGATTCCAAAATATATATAGTTTGAGTTGTGATCAATACTGAGATACGTATACACTGGGTCGTGGATTGATTCAAGATAATATTTATCGATTTATTTCTGTACATCTAACTGTGGACAACTAGTTGTAGGTTACTAACGAGGACAGCTGACTTAATAAACTTAAAATATCAAAATATATTAAAAGTATTGTAAATATATTTTGAACATACTTTGATATATATGTATATATTGTTATAGGTTCGTGAATCAACCAGTGGCCAAGTCTTACTTCCCGACGAAGTAAAAATCTGTGAAGGTGAGTTATAGTCCCACTTTTAAAATCTAATATTTTTGGGATGAGAATACATGCAGGTTTTATAAATGATTTACAAAATAGACACAAGTACGTGAAACTACATTCTATGGTTGAATTATCGAAATCGAATATGCCCCTTTTTATTAAGTCTGGTAATCTAAGAATTAGGGAACAGACACCCTAATTGACGCGAATCCTAAAGATAGATCTATTGGGCTTAACAAACCCCATCCAAAGTACCGGATGCTTTAGTACTTCGAAATTTATATCATACCCGAAGGGTGTCCCGGAATGATGGGAATATTCTTATATATGCATCTTGTTAATGTCGGTTACCAGGTGTTCACCATATGAATGATTTTTATCTCTATGTATGGGATGTGTATTGAAATATGAAATCTTGTGGTCTATTATTATGATTTGATATATATAGGTTAAACCTATAACTCACCAACATTTTTGTTGACGTTTTAAGCATGTTTATTCTCAGGTAATTATTAAGAGCTTCCGCTATCGCATACTTAAATAAGGACGAGATTTGGAGTCCATGCTTGTATGATATTGTGTAAAAACTGCATTCAAGAAACTTATTTTGTTGTAACATATTTGTATTGTAAACCATTATGTAATGGTCGTGTGTAAACAGGATATTTTAGATTATCATTATTTGATAATCTACGTAAAGCTTTTTAAACCTTTATTGATGAAATAAAGGTTATGGTTTGTTTTAAAAATGAATGCAGTCTTTGAAAAACGTCTCATATAGAGGTCAAAACCTCGCAACGAAATCAATTAATATGGAACGTTTTTAATCAATAAGAACGGGACATTTCATTAGGCACTTTTCATTTCCTTATGTTGGGATGTCATATAGGAGAGATAATTTCATGTCATGCATGTGATTCATAATCTAACCATGCATTCCAGACGCAACTACACAATTTAGCACGCAAAAGTGTCACTCATTCTTATACTAAATCATGCAACATACCGTCCACACACTTTCGAATACTTATCAACTCAATTACTAATCTAGAACAATTGTGCTAACTAGTCTTCGCAGCAATTCACACCTGCTGGCTTCTCTAATCGTTCAGTTTCAACTACTTGTCAGATATCATGCATAACTCTATTGTCACTTTGTTATAAAATATCAATCAAATCCTATGAGTCGTAAATTCAATCAGATATACTCAATAATCAAATATCACAATTAAATATTACCATGCAAGAGTCGATCTTTACTAGACAATAATCCATCATGCAATCAAATCCATAATCATTAAGTTAAAACAATCCCAACATAATAAACTTAGTCAATAATCGTGATAGAAATAACCAAAAAGATTTTCAAAGTAAAATTCATAATGTGATAAACAAGAATTAAACTCAAAAACAAAGTTTATGTGAAATCAACTAATGTTAATAGCCTTCACTTGATGATTATAAGGTGTTAGAGTGCTCCAAATTTCTTTGAAAATCCTTAGAAATCGCCTATGATCAGCTCTTGGACAAAATATCTCTCAAAAAGTGCATATGGCATCAAAACCCGAAGATACGTATTTATAGTTTTCCAAAACTGCCAGGGGCAAGCGCCGCTTCAAAAGCCAAGAGGCAATTCTAATTATATTTTACCACATTACTCAAAATCTTTTCACTCACTAAAATTTAACACTCACCATTAGACTGCTATTAAAGCATTGTCAGAAGGAGGCGTGAGTTGAGCTGGACATGGAATTTCGCCGAGTGACAGATAAAACCAGTAGCAAACTCCGGCGTGAGTCACTTTTGTGACGAAAACAGACAGAAGCGTGATATCTATGGCAACCAATTAATGATTTTATTGATTTAATAAAGATTTATTTTTATTATTAATTAGTTTTCACACCCAATTTTCAATCGAATTTTACCATGTCATCCTACAAATATTTTACACAAGAATTTGAAAATTTTGGTTAATCAAGGTCAAATATTGACCTTGCCACATCAGCACTCTTTCGCCAAAAAGTACACAATTTGACTCCACGTCAAAGTGAGGTTAAAAGAGTCTTATTTAACTTCATTGCCACATCACAACCAAGAACTCACTTTTTCACACTAGTTTTAACTCTAGCGGTGACATGTAATCAAATGATACAATTTTTTGGTTATGTGGCAATGCAATGAAGTGAAGCTAAATAATGGGGGGTGTCAAATTTTAGTGTTAAATTCAAGTATGAAAAGATTTGAAATAATGTGGTAAAATCTGATTAAAAGTTTCGTGGGAATAAATATATGAATATATATATATATATATATATATATATATATATATATATATATATATATATATATATATATATATATATATATATATATATATATATATATATATCAAGGTTGCAAAAGACGCGAGACGGGGTCGAGACGGTCGGGTTCTAAAAGGGTCGAGACGGGGTCGAGACGGGGGTCGAGACGAATGTTGACTAACGTTGACTTTTAAATAAAAATGTTATATATATTATATATATATATTGTACATTACATTATTCCAAACATAACCATTTCACACATGTTTAAATACTTCAACATTTCAAACATAAAAAAAGAAACCCTAAGTAATAGCACAGCGTTTAATTTTTTTTTTTTTTTTAAAAAAAAAAACTTGAAAAAAATCAGAAAAACCCGTTTTTTCCCGTCTCGGACCGTGTTTGACCGTCTTTTGACCGTTTTTTGGCCGATTTCCGTTTTTTCAAACGTTTTATGTATAAACGGGACGGGGCACTCCAAAATCCGTCTACACCCCCGTTTTTTCCGTTTTTTACAACACTGATATATATATATATATATATATATATATATATATATATATATATATATATATATATATATATATATATATATACACACACACACACACACATACATACGTACGTGTCACCCTCTAATTCGCTTAAAAAATATCGTGCCTTCAGTTCTTTTCGTCAGATCGCTGACTGACGCCCCATCGACTTCAGATCTAACGCTCCGTTAAGGGCATCAGACGGCACAATGTCACCAAACGCCCCAAATTCAATGCGGCTTTAAAATTAGTCTCACCTAACTGACTACACGTCGGCATTAGATTGAAAATTGTCTAATGAACAAAAAAAAATGAGTATCAATTTTGGATCAATACCTCTTTGTCCATTGAGGGAAAAGCAACACGGATTTTTGGAACTCGTGAGAGGATGAGAATTTTTTTGGATATGGTTATAAATCATTCAAAAGGGCATACTATTCCATCCAACCCATATCTATTGTTCATTATTCCTTTTTAGGATGTCTCTTATTAATTGTCCACTTTTATAAATAGAAAAGAATAATCTGATAAAATTCTTTTATGTCTCTACTTTATACATGTAATACAAAAGAATATGCAATATGTAAAAAATAAAGGGTACAACTGGAAAGTAGACAAAAAATGTACATGCGTCAGTCACCTTTTCTTAAACTGTATACTTTTTGTTTGGAGACAAGAGATTTAAAACGAAGGAAGTATAATTTAAATGAGGAAAGGGTGATTTAGTCTAAAAATTTAATTTGGTTGTTTATAGTAAAAGAAGGTTGTGTATAGATTACCAACTATGTAAAAGTTAATGGTATACTAGAAATTTACTTTACATTTATGTTTTTACTACGTTTTATCTAACTTTTTTTATATGCAAAAATTAATGATATAAAAAAATTTTAATTTATTATTTTAATTTATTTCTAAAGTAAATTATTAATATGAGACACTCTAAAACAGAATAATAGACTATTAGTAATTCAATATGAGACAGAGGTAGTATGTGTTCATAGAAGATAGATAGATTAGAGTCTACTAGTCCTCGTATCTTGATTTTGTAACAAAAATGTATCGTTAAATAAATAATCAATCAATCATATCAGATCCCATAAACTTTACCAAAAGTAAAAGATCAAAGCATATAGATCTACCCATTATGGAAGTAGTCATGAATTCGGATTAAAGTTTCGAAACGTCAAACTATGATATGATGCATGAACACACCAATTGCATTTAAATTTTACTTACTTTTGACTCTCTATACGTTTTTTTTACATAATCACTACATTCATATAGTTCATAATGATACATGTACTGAATACCATATTCAGAAAACATAAATCAATCGAACAAATCCTTATCAGAAAACTTATCCAGCTCAAGATTCCCGCATGATGTATGCATGACGTTATTCAGTGAGAAGGACGACACGATAAAGTATTTGGTAACCGGCTCACGATTCACTGGCAACGGCAATGTTTACACGCAAGGCTAGTACAAGACAGTGATACATGTAAGCCCAACATATCAGTCCTAAGAACCTTGGACCCAACTTCCAATGTTGGTCAGCTCAAAATAGAATGACTCGTCATCATAATTAGGCTCATGACAATAGTGTTTGCTTAGAAATATGCTACTGTTATTCCTAAGAAAGACATAAGTCACATCACAATCATTCAACATCAATATCATTAAATGAGAACTACTACTTTCTCTCTAAAAGTATTTCATCACTAATCAACTCACTAACCCACTCAGTCGGTCCATATCTGAGCCGAATACATATAGATTGTTTGTACGCCACCTCTTCGAGATTATCTTCATCATGGTTATTTATGGTAACCGTACTGAACAGCGAACAACTAATCGCCAAACATTCACCCACTCTTTTGCACTCAGGATTATAATGGGACACCGTCTATTAAACCAGCTACGGAACTACGTTTGATCAAATAGCGCGATCAGCTACGAACTAGCGATCAAAATTAGGTCACTCATTTGTACAACTCCAAACCTACAAATGACAAGACATTTTACACACGTAGGGATCCGGGCAGTGAAAAAAGCGAAAGTCTTGGAGGTTTGAGAAATAATACGAATTACTTCCCCACCTATACTGTAGATAAACCCATTAGACGAACCTATAATTATAAACGCTCAGATAGCCAACTTTCGTATATCCATATTATACACAGACATGAGATCCAGAGCAATAATAATGTATGAACTCTGTTACGTACTGGTGCCTCATGAGTTACGGTACAAGCTTCAGGGAGTGACGACTCCCCTAGCAGGATTCACAAACGAACCAACTTGGCCAATGGGAAGGCTCACATGTGAAATCACGTTGGGTCGAGAACCATTTCTATGTGCTACAGATTTAGAATTCCTCATGATCAGGGCATATTCACGATACAATGCAAACCTAGGGATGATAGCAATGCAAAAGTTTGGCGTTGTATCCTCAACGGTGCACGAAATGCTGAATTTCCAACGCTGGCAAGAATAGCAACAATGAAAACAACGAAACTAGAATCAAAACGTTGTACACAAGTTAACTTGGTATAGGAACCAACCACAAACCAAGATTGAACAATATCATTAAACCCACAATTTTCTGATAAAAAGATCACAATATAAGAAATACTGTCAGAAACCATGAAAATGGCACTGAGAAAAAATCTTAACATCAAACCTGGACGTATTCGCATGGCAAGAATCAGATATGACTAAGGATGGCAATGGATTGCAATGGATATCCGATCCATTGGATATCCATCCGATCCATATAAAAGGATATGGATGATCTAAATGGATGATAAATTGATATGGATATGGATATGGATGATTTGAACATTTAGTGGATCGGATATGGATGATAATTTCTCATCCACTAATATATTCATTTACCACCCGAAATACATAAATACATACAAATATATACATATTTACTTAAATATATGTGTTTACATTTACATATCCTTATATATATACACCATAAACTATTAAATATTATCAAAAATATATATTCTAAGGATACAACTATATGAATAGTATTAAATTCGTATATCTTGCATATTATACATATTTTTGTTAAAATACTTTAACGATTTCATTTCATAATAGGAATATTTTTATAAAAAACTTAACATCCAACGGACACCCGTTTACCTGCTTCATCCAACAGATATGGATATGGATGGATGCATTATATTTAAATGGATATGAATATGGATATGGATTCTAAAAATTAAATAGATATAGATGTGGATATAGGCTCACCCGATCCATATTCAATCCATTGTCATCCCTAGATATGACTAGGGTACCATGGGAGGTAGCAGAACATAAGTTAAACATCAACCTAACTTCCCGCCTATACGACAAAAGAAGAGACGTATGGCACTAGACAGAAGCAAGTTATTAACGGGAGAAGTGCAAAAGCTAGTGAAAGCATGATTTATGAAAGAGGTACCAAACAACAACAACAACAACAACAACAACAACAACAACAACAACAACAACAACAACAACAACAACAACGGAACCCAATCCCACATAAGTGGGGCATGGAGGAGGTAAGATGTAGACAATCCTTCCCCTATCCTAGAATAAAGAGAATTCATTTCTCCATCTAGAGTTTAACACCTTAAGAGTAGAGAAAATTCCCCCTATCAATATTTTATGGATACATAGATTGCTTCCATATGGACCTCCGGGAATTAAGTAGGTTAAAAAATACAAATAAAATGAAGTGTGAGACGTCATGATAATGGTAGAATCAAATTTCCAAGAGTTTTGAACCTTCCCGAAGTTCAAATTAGGCTCTAAACGATAGTCAAGTCACCAATAAATTAACGCTTGTTGTTGACTTGATTAATAGAGGTACCAAACATGGATTGCAAACCCAATAATGGTAAAAAGGGAAACATCGAATGGAGAATGTGTCTAGATTTTATAGACATCAATAAGCATGTCCAAAAGACAATTACCTGTTACCAGAAATAGATTGGAAGGTCAAGTTAAGAAACAACCCAACCCGTCTTTAACCCGACCAAAATTTGTTATTTTGAAACATTAGTGACATTGTACAACATTCAAATACGTTACCCGAATAATAAATAACCACCATATCATAAAAGGTTTCTTACAACGCTTCGAATATTAAATTTTAGTACAATTCAAAATTTAATAACAACCCATGAGTTTAATTGTCAAACAAAACACGAGCATGACGTTTGGGGTTAAACTACTCACCTAGGTCACATCCAAAAATACCCTCCATTAGCCCATTAGATGGAGGTTGCTAATCCAAAAGTATCCCCTTGCCTTTGTCGACATCGGAACCTAAAAAAGTAAACAATGAGAGGGTAAGCAAAACGCTTAGTGAATGCAACAATTATACATATACATATATAATCTACTTACTTGCAATCACCTACACAATTAACGCATACATGCCAGCAATCTAATTAGCATACCATCTCAAAGTATAAAGCTAATAATATCTAATACCGCAAACTAGCATAACCAATAGCATATAGTCGATATAATATAATATACTAAACTACAACACATAACCATGGGAAACCAATAGTACAAGGGAATGGTGCTTGCAAAAGACCATCGGTGCTCACAACATCCGTTAGTGTACTTAACACGTCGTATCACTAACCCCCGGGTGGTAACCTAACATGTTGACACTTCACCAATCATACTTCCCGGAGTGGTGTCTTAACAGGTCGACACTTCACTCGTCACGTGAGAGGTGGTGTCTTAACGCGTTGACACTTCACATCTCACGCTACATAAGTAAATACATCATGTACATACACGTATAATTATTCCACTCACCTTATCGCCTAGGTGATGATTATACAATTCCTCAAGCTTCAATGTAAAGTACCTATTACATTAAATATGCAATTAACACATAAACTAGTCGGACTACATACCAACTCACAACCCTAGTGCATTAATGACACAAGGTGCAATTATGACCCATTGACATTAATGACACCCACCCTAGGTCAGGACTACTTTAAATCACTAATGGCTATTGATTAATGTCTAACTACACCAACTAACACAATTTTGAGCAATAAACATCTCACTATGCTAGTTTGGGTCACAATACACCCCTTGACCCATTTGACCCATTTCAAAGGCTTATACATGTATTTGGGTCACCCTTAACCCCAATAACAACTAAGTGAGTTAGGGTTCTAATCAACACTCAAAGCTTACAACTCCGATTTATAACCTAAAACCCTAGATTATATCTCTTTAGGCTTAGTTACTTGTATCATACCCAGAATCACCCATTTTTCATGAAGATGGAGCTTACACCCAACCCATAACAAATCACTAAATCTAAACCAAATTAAACACTAAGGTTTGGAATTAGAACTTACCACAACACCAAAAGATGACTAGTAGGTGGATCCAACAAGAACACAACTCAAAATAATGGAAACTAGCTTTTTCTTCTCTAAACCCCAACTTTCTCGCTCTAGGGTTTCAAGCTCTCTCTCTCTAAGTTGAAATGTTTAAGTGGATAAGAATGAGCTCAAAGGGAGCTTTGAGGTTAGTTTAATGCTCCTAGATCTGACCTTAGGGTGAAAAGACAATAACACCCCTCAAATGCCCTTAAAAAAACTAGTTAAAAAGGAATTTCGGGAGCAACCTCGAGATTGCAATTGGTCATATCGCGATTGCGATTCACAGAGCCTAGTAATAGATGTTCGAGTTATTGCATCTCGCGACCGTAATGATTTAAATTGCGACCGCGACCTTCTTTTTTTGCGACCGCGAAGGCCAATTCGCGACCGCGAAAATGGTCTTCATTGCTACTGTTTTTCTGTTTACAAATTGCGAGCACGATCCCAATAAATGCGGGCGCAATTTTGTGTTTTCAGTCAAAATCAATTTTTAATACACTTAGGGTTAAACGCGGTTAATGATATACTTATATTTGATAAATCTCGTACCTCGGGACTTCATAATATGTCCAAATCAACGTGTTTAAGGAAGATGGGGTGTTACAACTCTTCCCACTTGGATCGGATCACGTCTTCGCGATCCACGCCGTTTGAAAAGTCGGAAGATACACCAACACGAATTCTTCGAGTTCCCATGTAAACTCCGACCGCTTTCGATGTCGCCATTGCACCTTATAAGTTCTCACTTCCTTATTACGCAACATCTTAACCTTTTCATCAAGGATGGCTATATGTTCTTCAACGTATTCCAAATTGTTGTTCAAAGAAACCTCATCCAAAGGCACTCACGTCGAGTCATCCGTAAGATACTTACGGAGATGGGAAATATGAAATGCGTTATGAATTCCTGCAAGCTCTTCGGGTAACTCTAGTTTGTAAGCAACCTCACCTACTCGATCCAAGATTTTGAATGGCCCAATAAACCGAGGTGCTAACTTGCCCCGCTTCCAAAACCGAATAATACCCTTCCATGGCGAAACCTTAAGCATTACCATGTCACCTCCTTAAAACTCAATTGGTCGCCTACGTTTATCGGCATAAGACTTTTGTCTATCTTGTGCCGCCTTGAGTCGAGCCCGAATTATTTCAATTTTACTATTCATCTCTAGCACCAAGTCGGTACTCCCGAATTCCTTTTGACCCACCTCACCCCAACAAACCAGATTTCGGCACCTTCGACCATAAATCATCTCATTTGGTGGCATACCGATACTAGCATGATAACTATTATTGTACGATAATTCCACCAAAGGCAAGTGCTCAACCCAACTACCTCTGAAATCAATAACACACGCCCGTAACATATCCTATAACATTTGATTCTTACGTTCGGTTTGACCATCCGTTTGAGGGTGATACGCCATGCTCATCTTCAATTGTGTACCCATATCTTCATGAAACTTATTCTAAAATCGAGATGTGAAACGAGTATCCCGATCCGAAACAATAGATATAGGAACCCCATGTCTCGATATCACCTCCCTGATAAATAACTTTGATAGTGTCTCCGACGATATCGTCTCCCGGATGGGAAGAAACAATGCACTTTTCGTCAACCGATCAACTATTACCCAAATTGTATCAAAATGGGTTCTCGCCGTCTTTGGTAGCTTTGTAATGAAATCCATGGTAATATGCTCCCACTTCCACTTCGAGATTTCTAACGGTTGCAACATACCATACGGCTTTTGGTGCTAGGACTTAACTTGCAAACACGTAACGCATTGTTCAACATACTTAACCACGTCACATTTCATTCCGGGCCACCAATACTCCTTCTTCAAATCAAGGTACATCTTTGTTGCACCTGGAATGAATGGAATATTTTGACTTATGTTCTTCATCAAGTAGCACTTATCGATAACCACCCATCTTAGGCACCCACACTCTACCTTGAAAAGATAACAAACTATGCGGGCCAAAAGTAATAAACTCCATTTGTCCCATAATTCACTATTCACGCTTGTTGGTAACGAAAGCTTCAATTTAAATCTCACCAAGCTTTACAAGGAAATCGTTAGTAATAGTCATGTGCAACGATTCCACTCATATCGCCGGGTGTTGACTCTTTCTACTCAACGTATTCGCAACAACATTTGTCTTACCCGGATGGTAATGTATCTTGCAATCATAATCTTTCAACATATCGATCCACCGACGTTGATGGTTGTTCAATACTCGTTGGTCAAAGAGATGTTTCAAACTCTTATGGTCCTAATAAATCGTACACTTGATACCATATAAATAGTGGCGCCAAATTTTTAAAGCATGAACCACCGACGCCAAATCAAGATCATGATTCGGATATATCTTTTCGTGTTCTTTTAATTGTCTAGAGGCATAAGCGATGACTTTACCCGGTTGCATTAGAACACACCTGAGCCCATTGATTAAAGCATCACAATAAACCGTCATATCTTCAATTCCTTCCGGTAACACCAACACCAGAGCTTGACACAATTTCTCTTCCAATAATTGGAAGGCTGATCAAGCATAGAATAAATGGGTCGGGTTCGGTCCATGCTTGACATCTTCGAAAGAGGATTTAAGGGTCAATTGAGTTTAACTCTCCAGTCCGGAGTATTGTGAATAAACCTTTACGAGATGAGGATCTCAGCATGGGTGATTAAACATAGACCCACCATCGACGGGTCGCCCGGTTAGTGATGGCTCGCGCTGGTTTAAAGGATTTATGTTCATAGAATGTTACCCGTAGATCAAGAGTATGTCTAGTGTGGTGCTATATGTCCGGTAGCACGGGTAGAAAGGCGCTATATAATAGTGTAGATAGCTCGTACCTTATTACCAAAAATGGTATAGGTGTGAATCCTAATAGATCATGAATCATGCCTTGTGATTTGAGTCTGTTATTTATAGCTACGGTGCCGTTTGTCTATTGGTGCCACGTGTTCCCTGTTACTTTCTTGTCTGTACTACCTGAATGTTTAGAGGAGGGGACCAGGGAACAGTACTTATTACTTTTATGCTGGCTGTCTGTACCTTCCATCTTTTGCAGAGATCGTGGTGAGTACAGGACACGTTGGCTCTGTTCAGCATGATTTGGGCATACCCAGTGCTCATTTACTAACGCCAGGTAAACTTTTTGCGCCAAAGCCTTGCACGCGTGGTGCAAGTATGATGCGCTACACGAGACAATCGGGTATGCGTATCATTAAGTCCCCCAGTTTGATATTATGCGCAAGGATTGTGCATGATGTCGAACTTAACTACTGTCATAGCTTGATAGCAGATGTGATGTGACAGCCGTCACATCACATGCTTTGTTACATTGGATTCTGGCTTTCCTTATTACACACATTCTGACACGTGTACGGACGGGATCATTTATAGCCATCCTTTCCCCTTCTATAGATAGGCCTTTCCCTTTCATTTTTCACTTTTCCCTCACTTTCATCTTTCAATGACTTCTTGCGCGGATCTTTCCAATGTTGGTTCTATTCCTTCATCCATCACGCCTCAATACGTAGCGCATCTTGCGAAGTGCTATCCTCCAATGGGGTCGTTATTACCCGTTGTTCCTGGTCGTTTAGATCGAGCCAATCGGTCTCTTGGTGGAAAAGTAGTTGTATATAGCGTAGTTTTTTAGCGTAAGAATATGGGCATCCCGCCTACAAATTTCTTTATACGCGTGCTTTCTCATTTCAACATAGGTGTGGGTCAGCTAGACCTTGATAATGCCTGTCGCCTTGTTGTTTTCCAGATGTGGTGTAAAGCGCACGATTTAATTCCTACAATGAATTTGTTCAAGAATATATTTCTTTTTGAGTGACTTGATGCGGGTTGGTTCGCTTTTCGCGATAAGATTTGTTTTACCGATGGACCAGTGGAGGAAACTCCACCAGATTGGAAGGAACGATATTTCTTCGTGGATAACACATTTATCCCTCTGGAGTTTTCAAATGTGGGCTCCTGGCAATATGGTTTTGATGGGAGTTTAAATTCAGCGGCACCTTTAAATTCTAGTGAGCAGTCAATGCTGGACAAGCGTGTGGGTCGCGCAATACTGTTGCGTGCGTATAGTAACAACGTTTTGTACGCTGGTGGTATATCCAAGCATTGACCAGATCCCAACTACTATTAAAAGTTGAGCGACTAACTTTGGAAAGGTATAATCCATTTCGGGAAGCGTGGAAAGCTAAATCCACAATATATTGGTCCTTTTGAAATCTTGGAGCGTATTGGACCCGTTGCTTACCGTTTAGATCTTCCGACTCAATTGAGCTCCGTTCATCCTACTTTCCATGTATCAAACTTGAAGAGGTGCCTTGCCGAACCCGAACTCGTCATCCTCCTCGAGGAACTTACTATTGATGATAAACTTCATTTCGTAGAAGAACCGGTTGAAATTGTGGACCACTCTGTCAAGATGCTAAAACTAAGTAAAATCCCGATTTTCAAAATCCGTTGGAATGCCAAAAGAGGACCCGAGTTTACTTGGGAAAGACAAGATCAAATGCAAAGAATGTATCCTCACTTATTCGTAGAGTTGGCAACGCAAGATCCCGATAAGGAAGCAACACCTACTGCATTTACCTAAATTTCAGGACGAAATTTCTTCTAAGGAGTAGGTAATGTAATAACCCTTCTTTTTCCGTTTACTTTCTGTTTCATTATTTTAAAGTCCGTTATTTAATTATAACATCTCTCGTTTACACTAGCGTATTTAAGATAATTCGTAAGGCTAATTCACGCACCCGCTTTTAAACTCGAGGGACTAACTTTGCCATTTGACCAAAGTGGTAACTAGTGGTTGACTAGTCAACCACCACCATCCCTACCATTTCATTCTATTTTCTTTTTCTTTTCCTTTTTTCTCTCATTTATTACTTCCAAACTTTCATCCTTTTCATCTTCATCACTAAATCATCATCTAAATCAAGAATAGGGAGCTAACATCAAAACAAATTGTACTTTCGGAATCCTCTCATCATCCTCTACACATGGATACCAATTTCATTACTTGGGGTGAGATTTTAAAAAACTCTATATTTTTGTTCTTGGTTTTCTTAACTAATAAAAGTGTTAATTAGTGTCTATGGCTCAAGTCTAACATGAATACATGAATTGTTTGCGTGTTCTTGTCATTTTGGTGTAACTAGCTTAAACTTGAAAAATGACTTGTTTAATCTTGAGTTTTGGTTGATTAAATGTTGTTAAATATTAAACTACATGTATTAAATGTGTTACTAGCATCATTAGCTTCATTTTTATGTGTAGGTTGACCTAGAAAGACTCCATTAACATGATTGTTGAGTTTATGATTTTTGGTTAGGGTTTAGTGGCCTTAAATGCGAATTTTGATGCATTAAATGCTTTGCAATGTTGTTGATAAGTGTTTAGTAGTATTGTATGCATAATTACCTACGAAACGGCGTATTATATGTGTGTGTGTTAAGTTTCCAGAATCATCAAATTGAATTTATGAATTTGAAGCATTAATGATGAACATTTAATGATCATTCAACTTAGATTTGGTTGTTGTAAATGATGATTTTGATTGATAATATGTGTTTAGTTGCATTCCTTGTTAAAATAACTTTCCAATGATGTATGGTATGTGTTTTGAGTGTTTTCGATTCATAATTTGGGGTTAAATGAAGTTTGGTTCGTGCACATAACAAATTTCAGCAACAACATTTTCCCAGGTACAGGAGCGCCCCTTTTGTACTAAAAGCGTCGCTCCTAGTCAATCTTCCGTGGAGTTTTTATCAGGCACCAGGAACGCCGCTCCTGGACACAAGAGCGTCGCTTCTGGGTCCTTAAGAGCGCCGCACCTGGTCTTGGTGCGCCGCTTCTGTGCAGAGAAAGTCCCTGACCAAAATCACTTTGTGATTTCACAGTTTCACCCCCGCTTACTCGTAACTCCGATTAGCATGAAACTTGGCCAACATGCTTATATATGATTTCTCATCATAAAATAATAGTCGGAAACCCGACCCGACCCCATTGACTTTGACTTTGAGTTTGACCAAGTTTGACTTTTAGTCAAACTTAACCAAATACTTATGCAATCATTCTAACATACTTTTATACTTATATCTTGCATGAAACTTGACAACTTGATTCACATGCTATATAATCGAGTCATAAAGAGCCATATGACTAATTGAACAACTTGATCGACTTCATACTTTACTGATATTGATACGACCTGTTGTTTAGGTGAAGACTAGTAATCGTTCTTTCACACGTTTACTTTGTGAAGTACCTATATACTCGTGCACTCGTGGTGAGATCATAGTCCCATCTTTTCAACAACTTTTATTCATTAAATCATGGCATGAGAAACATATACGTTTTATACTTTTATACTTTGGACACAAGTACGGAAACAAACATTCCACATGAGAGTTAGAACAAAAAGCCTCAATTCAATTATCATTAGCTACACTTGTAGGGTGTAAACGTGAACTTATGTTGTGTGGATCCATACGGGCTTGACGCGCCTTCATTCGAACGGTTCGCTACCATTAGTGGATGGAATATATTTTCGGGTATAGTGTAGGTTCTAACACTATGATAAGGGGGTTCGTAAAATAGTTAAGTCTTGATAATTGGGTGCTCGTGAACGTACAACAACTTTGGAATGCAAACGATTTAGATAATCAACTTTATACTAAATCTTGTGGTTCAATACAACATACATACTAAACCTATGATTTTACCAACGTTTTCATTGACAGATTTTTCTATGTTTTCTCAGATCCTTGAATGCTATGTGTTACATGCTTCCGCACACTATTTTGATACTTGCTTGGATGTCGAGTATACATGCATACATGGAGTGTCTTTTGACTTTACTTTAATTTGTATCGCATAGGTTTCATTTGTATTTTAACCATTGTAACGTATCTAGTTGTTAAACTACTCTTGTAAACTTTGAAACATCCTTACATTTGAAATGAATGCGGCATATTTTGGTCAAACTTTGTTTTAAAGACTTATGACCGCGTAACGGGACCTAAGTTGACGGCGCCGTCAATGACGATTTTGTCGGGTCATCACATGTGGTATCAGAGTGTTGGTTGTAGGGATTTAGAGTTCATTGGTGTCAACCCCAAGTCATAGGGTGCATTAGTGAGTCTAGACTACAACCGGCATATAGACTTGAAGTAGGACTTGCTTGACTACTTGTACATTTATGCTTGAACTCTTCTATTCGTATCTAACTCCTATTTCATCTTAATCTCACGTTGTTTAATTTGATTGACACGCCATCTTGACCTTATGAGGTAATGTCGAATGCACACATGAATTAGGGTAATATAATTGCCGGGATTATATTACTGTGACTCATATGGACGTTCCGACATTATAACATAAAGAATTGAGGGCGGGTCAAGGAAAAATTTTCTCTCTATCTTTATTCCATATCACGATTAGTATTATTGAGAATACTAATCAACGATATTCTTGTGTCTTGAAGGAACAATGGCTCGCAGAGGTCAACGCAATACTCCTCCCGAAACTCCCGAACAAGCTCTTCAACGAATGATAGCCATCGCCGTAGATGCGGCCATGGCCGGTCACTCCTCCAACAACAATAACAACAACCACAACAACAACAACAACAACAACCACGGAGCCGGTAATTCAAATGAGGGATGCTCCTACAAGAATTTCATGGGGTGCAAACCTCACATTTTCGATGGAACCGGGGGACCGGTTGCTCTCACCCGATGGTTTGAACAAACGGAAGCCGTTTTTAGCATAAGCGGTTTCCGAGACCAAGACAAAGTCAAGTATTCCACCCACACGTTCCCCGGTATCGCTCTCACATGGTGGAACACGTATGTGCAATCGGTGGGTACCGATGAAGCCCACGTACTCTCTTGGGCCGATTTAAGGAAAAAGATGATCACCAAATACTTCCCACGTGAAGAGACTCGAAGGCTCGAAAACGAGCTAAGAAGTTTTAAATCGGTCCGAAATGACCTTAAAGCTTATAATCAACAGTTTGCCGAGCTAGCCCTAATGTGTCCAGCCCTCGTGACTCCCGAGTCCCTAAGGGTTGAACTTTACATGGATGGCCTCCCTAAGAGCATTAAACATGGGGTAATGTCATCCAAACCTGCTAACCTACAAGAGGCTTTAAAGATGGCCCGCCAATTGATAGAAACGGTGGATGAAATTGATGTGCCGGCACCAAAGGCCGAGGATAAATTGGGTGAAAACAAAAGAAAGTGGGAAGCCTCTCAATCAAGCAACTACAACAACAACAACTACCAAAAAGTCTTTCACTTTCGACGGCAAGAAAGGTTAAGCCGGAAATCAAACTTTTTGCAACAAGTGCCACAAACATCATTACGGTGAATGTGGCAAGCCATTTTGCAACAAGTGTCAAAGAAGTGTCCATGTGGCCAATGATTGTAGAAATACCGCTCCCGTCGCTCAAAAGGGGCCCAATGCACCAAAAACGGGTGTTTGTTACGAATGTGGCCAACCGGGTCATTATAAGAACGCATGCCCAAAGAAGAGAGCTAACCCCAATGCACACAACCGAGCTTTTAACATTAACACCAAGGAGGCCCGAGATGACAATGAACTAGTCACGGGTACGTTTCTTCTCAACAACTCTTATGTCTCTTGCTTATTCGATTCGGGTGCCGACAAGAGTTTTGTATCCAAGACCTTGAATCATTCTTTTTGCACTCCACCACTCCCACTAGATACTACTTATACCATTGAAGTGGCCAACGGGAAACTATTGAGTGCCTGCAAATTTTATCGGGGGTGTACGTTAAACATATTGGGTAAAGAGTTTGAAATTGACTTGATACCTATAGAACTAGGGAGCTTTGATGTAATAATTGGTATGGATTGGTTAACCAAAACAAAATCTCACATTCTTTGTGATCTTAAAGCAATTCAAATTCCTATCGAGAATGGTGAACCCTTGATTGTCTATGGCGATAAGAGTTGCGCCGGACTCAACCTCATCTTGTGCCTTAAAGTTGAAAAATATCTTCGTAAAGGTTGTTTTGCGATCCTAGCCTACGTTAAGAAAGTCGAGACCGATGAGAAGTATATCGATGATGTGCCAATTGTTAGTGACTTTTCTGATGTATTTCCTGAAGAATCGCCAGGTCTTCCACCTCATCAACCGGTTGAATTCCAAATCGATCTTATTCCGGGAGCCGCACCCATAGCACGTGCACCGTATAGACTTGCTCCATCCGAAATGCAAGAATTACAAAGTCAAATTCAAGAACTACTTGACCGTAGTTTTATCCGACCTAGCCATTCACCATGTGGTGCTCCGATTTTATTCGTTAAGAAGAAAGATGGATCCCTACGAATGTGCATCGATTATCGTGAACTAAATAAATTGACGGTTAAGAACAGATATCCTCTTCCTCGCATCGATGATCTCTTTGA
The DNA here is from genome assembly GCF_046630445.1 of Rutidosis leptorrhynchoides. NCBI lineage: Eukaryota > Viridiplantae > Streptophyta > Magnoliopsida > Asterales > Asteraceae > Rutidosis > Rutidosis leptorrhynchoides. Next base: position 290,353,197 of record NC_092340.1, read on the forward strand.
TCAACTACAAGGGTCTTGTGTATATTCAAAAATCGATCTCCGCTCGAGTTATCATCAACTAAGGGTTAAGGGGGAAGATGTCTCCAAAACCGCTTTCCGGACTCGTTATGGTAGTTATGAGTTTCTTGTAATGCCATTCGGGTTAACTAATGCACCAGTGGTGTTCATGGACCTTATGAACCGCGTGTGCAAGCCGTATCTAGAAAAATTCATCATCGTGTTCATAGATGATATTTTAATCTAATCAAAAAGTGAAGAAGAACACGAACAACACCTCCGACTCGTGCTTGAACTCTTGAGACAAGAACGACTCTATTCCAAATTCTCCAAGTGTGAATTTTGGTTAAAGGAAGTTCAATTTCTTGGTCGTGTTGTAAGCGATCAAGGTATTAAAGTCGATCCCGCAAAAATCGAAGCCATTAGTAAATGGGAAACCCCCACTACTCCTACTCACATTCATCAATTTTTAGGCCTCGTCGGTTACTATCGTAGATTCATTGAAGATTTCTCCTTGGTTGCTCGTCCTTTAACCGCGTTAACTCACAAGGGAAAGAAATTCGTTTGGGCGGCCGATAAGAGTCGGCGTTTCAAGTCCTAAAGAAAAAGTTAACCACCGCTCCTATCTTGTCTCTTCCAGAAGGCAATGATGATTTTGTTATATATTGCGATGCCTCGAAACATGGTTTTTATTATGTATTGATGCAACGAAAGAAAGTTATTGCTTATGCCTCTAGACAATTGAAAATTCACGAACGCAACTACATGACACATGATCTTGAACTCGGAGCCATTGTCTTTGCACTCAAAATGTGGAGACACTATCTTTACGGAACCAAAAGTACTATCTTCACCGACCACAAAAGCCCCCAACACATTTTCGATCAAAAACAACTAAACATGAGACAATGGCGGTGGATCGAAACATTGAACGATTACGATTGTGAACTTCGGTACCATCCCGGGAAGGCAAATGTAGTAGCCGATGCCTTAAGCTGAAAGGAAAGAATGGTGCCTCTTCGTGTCCGAGCTTTAAACATCACCATCCACACCAACCTCAATAGCCAAATCTGTGTAGCCCAAGATGAGGCTCTCAAAGATGAAAATATTTCTCAAGAACACTTGAACGTTCTCGTCTCTCGATTCGAAGTTAAGGAGACCAGACTCCGATATTTCGCCGGAAGAATTTGGGTGCCTAGTTATGGGGATTTACAAAAGCCTTATCCTAGACGAGGCCCATAAGTCAAGGTATTCGATTCATCCCGGTGCCGGTAAGATGTACCACGATCTCAAAGAACAATATTGGTGGCCGAACATTAAAAGGACGTTGCTACTTATGTTGGAAAGTGTTTAACTTGTTCCAAGGTCAAAGCCGAACATCAAAAGCCATCCGGGTTACTTCAACAACCCAAAATCCCACAATGGAAGTGGCAAAGAATAACGATGGACTTTATCACAAAACTACCGAAAACGGTGGGCGGTTATGATACCATTTGGGTTATAATTGACCGTCTCACCAAATCCGCTCATTTCCTAGCCATGAAAGAAACCGACAAAATGGAAAAACTTGCACAACTTTACATGAAAGAGATTGTATCTCGTCACGGTGCACCCTTATCGATTATTTCCGACCGAGATGCCCGTTTCGCTTCTAGATTTTGGGGTGCCTTACAAGAAGCTTTGGGAACACGTTTAGACATGAGTACCACATACCATCTGCAAACCAACGGATAAAGCGAATGCACAATTCAAACCTTGGAAGACATGTTACGAGCTTGCGTTATCAATTTTGGAAGAGCTTGGGAAAAGCATTTGCCTCTAGCCGAATTCTCCTACAACAATAGTTATCACTCGAGTATTAACGCCGTGCCTTTTGAAGCTTTATATGGTCGCAAATGTGGTTCTCCTATTTGTTGGGCCGAAGTAGGTGACAAGCAAATCACCGGACCCAAACTCATCCATGAAACAACCGAGAAGATCGTTCAAATTCGAGAAAGGCTCAAGACGGCCTGTAGTCACCAAAAGAGCTATGCTGACATTAGATGTAAGGATCTCGAATTCCAAGTGGGTGACCGTGTAATGTTAAAAGTCGCACCTTGGAAAGGTGTAATCTGTTTCGGGAAGCGTGGAAAGCTAAATCCGCGATATATTGGTCCTTTTGAAATCTTGGAGCGTATTGGACCCGTTGCTTACCGTATAGATCTTTTGACTCAATTGAGCTCCATTCATCCTACTTTCCATGTATCAAACTTGAAGAAGTGCCTTGCCGAACCCGAACTCGTCATCCCCCTCGAGGAACTTACTATTGATGACAAACTTCATTTCGTAGAAGAACCGGTTGAAATTGTGGACCACTCCGTCAAGACGCTAAAACAAAGTAAAATCCTGATTCTCAAAATCCGTTGGAATGCCAAAAGAGGACCCGAGTTTACTTGGGAAAGACAAGATCAAATGCAAAGAAAGTATCCTCACTTATTCGTAGAGTTGGCAACGCAAGATCCCGAGAAGGAAGCAACACCTACTACATCTACCTAAATTTCGGAACGAAATTTCTTTTAAGGAGTAGGTAATGTAATAACCCGTCTTTTTCTGTTTACTTTCCGTTTCATTATTTTAAAGTCCGTTATTTAATTATAACATCTCTCGTTTACACTAGCGTATTTAAGATAATTCGTAAGGCTAATTCACGCACCCACTTTTAAACTCGAGGGACTAACTTTGCCATTTGACCAAAGTGGTATGTAGTGGTTGACTAGTCAACCACCACCCTCCCCACCATTTCATTCTCTTTTCTTTTTCTTTTCCTTTTTCTCTCATTTATTACTCCCAAACTTTCAACCTTTTCATCTTCATCACTAAATCATCATCTAAATCAAGAATAGGGAGCTAACATCAAAACAAATTGTACTTTCGGAATCCTCTCATCATCCTCTACACATAGATACCAATTTCATTACTTGGGGTGAGCTTTTAAAAAACTCTAGATTTTTGTTCTTGGTGTTCTTAACTAATAAAAGTGTTAATTAGTGTCTATGGCTCAAGTCTAACATGAATACATGAATTGTTTGCGTGTTCTTGTCATTTTGATGTAACTAGCTTAAACTTGAAAAATGACTTGTTTAATCTTGAGTTTTGGTTGATTAAATGTTGTTAAATGTTAAAGTGCATGTATTAAATGTGTTACTAGCATCATTAGCTTCAATTTGATGAGTAGGTTGACCTAGAAAGACTCCATTAACATGATTGTTGAGTTTATGATTTTTGGTTAGGGTTTGGTGGCCTTAAATGTGAATTTTGATGCGTTAAATGCTTTGCAATGTTGTTGATAAGTGTTTATTAATATTGTATGCAAAATTATCTACGAAACGGCGTATTATATGTGTGTGTTAAGTTTCCCGAATCATCAAATTGCATTTATGAATTTGAAGCATTAATGATGAACATTTAATGATCATTCAACTTAGATTTGGTTGTTGTAAATGATGATTTCGATTGATAATATGTGTTTAATTGCATTCGTTGTTAAAATACCTTTCCAACGATGTATGGTATGCATTTTGAGTGTTTTCGGTTCATAATTTGGGTTCAAATGAAGTTTGGTTCGTGCACATAACAAATGTCAGCAACAGCATTTTCCCAGGTACAGGAGCGCCGCTTTTGTACTAAAAGTGCCGCTCCTAGTCAATCTTCTGTGGAGTTTTTCATTAGGCACCAGGAACGTCACTCCTGGAGACAAGAGCGTTGCTTCTGGGTCCTCAAGAGCGCTGCACCTGGTCTTGGTGCGCCGCTCCTGTGCAGAGAAAGTCCCTGACCAAAATCACTTTGTGATTTCACAGTTTCATCCCGCTTACTCGTAACTTCGATTAACATGAAACTTGGCCAACATGCTTATATATGATTTCTCATCATGAAACAATAGTTGGAAACCCGACCCGACCCCGTTTTCTTTGACTTTGACCAAGTTTGACTTTTAGTCAAACTTAACCAAATACTTATGCAATCGTTCTAACATACTTTTATACTTATATCTTGCATGAAACTTGACAACTTGACTCACATGCTATATAATCGAGTCATAACGAGCCATATGACTAAATGAACAACTTGACTGACTTCATACTTTATCGATATTGATACGACCTATTGTTTAGGTCAAGACTAGCAATCGTTCTTGCACACATTTACTTTGTGAAGTACCTATATACTCGCGCACTCGAGGTGAGATTATAGTCCCATCTTTTCAACAACTTTTATTCTTTAAATCATGGGATGAGAAACATATACGTTTTATACTTTTATACTTTGGACACAAGTACGGAAACAAACATTTCACATGCGAGTTAGAACAAAAAGCCTCAATTTAATTATCATTAGTCACACTTATAGGGTGTAAACATGAACTTATGTTGTATGGATCCATACGGGTTTGACGCGCCCTCATTCGGACGGTTCGCTACCGTTAGCGGATGAAATATATTTTCGGGTATAGTGTAGGTTCTAACACTATGATAACGGGGTTTGTAAAGCAGTTAAGTCTTGATAATTGGGTGCTCGCAAACGTACAACAACTTTGGATGCAAACGATTTGGATAATCAACTTTATACTAAATCTTGTGGTTCAATACAACATACTTACTAAACCTATGATTTCACCAACGTTTTCGTTGACAGATTTTTCTATGTTTTCTCAGGTCCTTAAATGCTATGTGTTACATACTTCCGCACACTATTTTGATACTTGCTTGGATGTCGAGTATACATGCATACATGGAGCGTCTTTTGACTTTACTTTAATTTGTGTCGCATAGATTTTATTTGTATTTTAACCGTTACAACGTATCTAGTTGTTAAACTACTCTTGAAAACTTTGAAACATCCTTACATTTGAAATGAATGCGACATATTTTGGTCAAACTTTATTTTAAAGACTTATGACCACGTAACGGGACCTAAGTTGACGGCGCCGTCAATGACGATTTTGTCGGGTCGTCACACGTCGCACGGTGACGCGCCCATTTAAAAGAAGTGAAAGAGACCGACCGATTCTTCATCATCAAAATGCGCTCGTACTGGTATGTTTCGTGTGTCTTTTGTTACGCAGTTGCTTATTTGTCAGCTGCCTACGAGTTTGGGGTGCTAAAGGAAGGACTCCCGTGGATAGTTGATAATGCTTTGAATTGTGACGCTGTGAATGACTGGTATGAAGACGCGTTAAAGGCCATACAAGATGTTGAGCGTCTTCACTTTTGGGATATCATAAAGGAGCATATTCTGATACCTGCCGTTCTTCTTAAGGCTATCCAAGACTGCCTCATTCCTAAGGCACGCGAGGTAGCCAGGGAAGCTTGTATAGCTCTCCGCCACATTCCTATTCCCCGTCTGGCGGGGGTTATCGTGTGACCCGCGAGTAACGGCGCGAGATTTGGTGAATTCTAAATTGTAGGCTGTATTGTAACAACGCGTTATAGCGCATGTAATATTTTGTAACTTGTATTATTTTGAAAAATAAAAGTGTACCATTGCAATATAAATTTGTGATATTGATTGCTCTGTTATTGCTTCATTATCGATAACTTGATTTGTTATTTATACTCATTGCGTGTCGTCGCGAGTCTTCACGTGTACTGATGTGCACTCAGCATACGCTTGGATCGCGCGCTCATAATCGCATCAAAGAGTCTGCCAAACATTAGTTTGGGACTATGTTCAAGCGCGACCAATGCTTTTTGCTTATAGTCATGACTTGCAGATCCCTAGGTCTGCTCGGGCGGAACTAGGTCAACCCAATGACCGTCGCTCTCCGGTAAATAGTCTAGTTTGTCGCCAAACTGACTTCTGCCGTGCGGGAGCTAGGGAAAGCCATCCCTTAAAGAGGCAGGAACGCGCTAGTATATTACCGCGTGGGAGCTGGGGAAAGTCATCCCTTAAAATAGGTGAGTGATCAATTCTCCTAATTCCTATATTACATGTAACATTTTTTAAGCGCGGTAGCATGCTAGGTCTATTTAATTGGATCACCCTTGAGCTTTACTAGTTTGTAAGTTCCGGTGTTACTGATCCTAATGAACTTGTAAGGTCCTTCCCAGTTTGGTCCTAACTTCCCAGTGTTTTGGGCCCTGCTCGCTTGATTGTCGCGCCACACAAGATCTCCTACTTTATATGTTCTTGCCCGCACACGCTTATCGTAGTATTTCGCGATGCGCTATTTGTTGGCCGCTTCGCGGATTGCTGCCATTTCTCTGCGCTCTTCTACGTAATCCAAATTGGTGTGTAATCTTTCATAATTTTCTTCTTCGCTGTATGACAACACTCTTTCCGTTGGAACATTTATTTCCGCTCATATTACCACTTCAGAGCCGTATACCAAGCTAAACGGCGTTTCTCCCGTGCTGTTCTTGTGCGTTGTTCTGTGTGCCCACAAGACTTTGGGCAATTCATCCACCCATCCTTTACGCTTCATTCCCAGCCTTTTTTTTGATAGCGTGCACAATATCTCGGTTTTAACCTCACATTGACTGTTAGCCTGAGGGTGCGCAACGGAGGTGAAATTCTGCTTGATGTTCAAGTCTTGACACCAGCTACGGAAGGGGTTGCCTTCGTATTGCCTACCATTGTGGCTGACAATTTCGTTAGTTATCCCAAACCTATATACAATGCTTTCCCAGAAAAAGTCTCTGATCCGCTTACTTGTTATGGTGCGCAGGGGCTTCGTTTCTACCAATTTGGTGAAGAAGTTGATAGCGACCACCAAATACTCTGCATTCCCATCACCTTTTGGGAAAGGTCCCACTATATTAATAGCCTATTTGAAAAACGGATATGGTAACGTGATAGGTATCATAGGGTGCTGAGGCGCCCTGATAACTGGCGCGTGCAATTGACATTCTTGGCATACTCTTATCCTTTCGGCTGTGTCAGCATACATCCTTGGCCAGTAATACCCTAGCCGCTTAATCTTTTCAGTGACTATCCTGAAGCCTGAGTGTAACCCGCATGACCCTTTGTGAATCCCATCAATGATTGTCGCGGCTTCCTTGGGTCACACGCATCGCAGGGTTGCGTCCAGATAGGATTTCCAATACAGGATATCTCCTCGTAGTTCCAAATTGGGCGTTTTCACTCTAATCTTCGTTGCTTCTTTCTCGTTTTTCGGCAGGGATCCGATTCGCAGGAATTCTATAATGTTCGTCATCCAAGTCTATTCTTCCTCTTCGACCGATGCAACTGTCACTTCTAGCTCAGTAGATTTCTTGAAAATCTGTTCTACCAGTATCTTCTTTTCCAAGTGATTGAATGTAAGAGCCGCCAATTTACTGAGTACATCAGCTTGTTTGTTATGACTTCTCAGTATTTGACTGATCCTAAAATTGGTGAATGCGTCTGCCAGGGAGTGAACTAGAGCCAAGTATGACTGCATGGATTTGTCGTTAGCGTCAAACGTAACATTAATCTGATTGGCGGCTAATTATGAGTCCACATAAACTTGTAGATTCTTTACTCCTATTTCCCGGGCTATTCGCATTCCAGCCAATAGCGCTTCATATTCTGCCTCATTGTTCGTTACTTTAAAGTTAAATCGCAGTGCATACTTATGCTCTTCTTGATATGGGCCGGTGAGAATTAACCCTGCTCCAGCGCCTTCAGAGCTTGCTGCAGTGTATAGCTCCCATAATTCGGTGGAGGGCGCGGGGAGTTGTTCAGGATCTCAGATTACCGGCATATCAGTGGCTATCTCGGCCAGATAGTCTACCATTACCTGACCCTTAATAGTATTTCTAGCGCAATACGCAATTTTTTTGCTCGCCTAGCTCTATCGCCCATTTGGTCAGTCTCCCAGATATTTCTGGCATGTATAGTAGCCGTCATATAGGTTGGTCAGTGAGTACCGTGATCGGGTACGCTTGGAAGTACCTGCGCAGGCGACGGGAGGTGATGACAAGCGCGTATACCAGTTTTTCTATGGGGAGGTAATTTAGCTCACTCCCCTATAGTGCTTTGCTAACGAAGTATATGGGCATTTGGGCGTCCCCCCGTTCTGCGACAAGAACGGAACTAACAGCTTCTTTAGACACGGCAAGGTAAAGTATCAAGGTTTCACTCGCGATAGGTGCTGTTAGCATAGGGAGATTTTTGAGGAGCGCCTTCATTTCTTAGAATGCTTTTTATGCCTTTTCAGTCCATTTGAAGTCCGACTTCTTGGCCCAATCTTTCAAGGTATGAAAGAACGGGAGCGATCTCTCTACGGCCTTTGATAGGAATTGCGTTAGCACAGCTAACTTCCCGTTGAGGCTTTGCACTTGCTTTTTTGTTCTAGGAGAGGGCATGTTTTCAATTGCTTCTATTTTCTTTGGGTTCACCTTGATCCCCCGCGGTGTCACTATGTGCGCTAAGAAGTTTCTAAAATAAAGCTACACTTGGCGGGTTTAAGCTTCATATTGATGCTTCTGAGAGTGTTAAATGTTTCGAGAATGTCGGCCAGCAATTGCTTCTCAGTGTTGCTTTTGATGACTAGATCGTCAATGTATGCCTCAAGGTTGCGCCCAATTTGTTTGGTGAACGCAGTATATATGGTGCGCTGATAGGTAGCGCCTGCGTTCTTTAACCCTAAGGGCATCTTTGTGTAACAATATATACCTTGTTACGTGTGAAACGCAGTTTTTCTTGATCTTCTTCAGCCATTTGTATTTGGTGATATCCTTTGTACGCATCCAAGAAACACTTAGCCACCAAGACGGGGTTGGCCACCCACGTCTGGTATCTTACTTTGTGAAGTATGTTAGCTTTAACCAGTTTGTTGACTTCTCTGCGCAACCATTCACTTCTGTCAGGCGCCATTTGCCGCTTCTTCTGCTTGATAGGGGTCAGGTAGGTGCTAGCGCGGATGTGATTTTGTGCTATCTCCTGCGGTACACCGGTCATCTCTGCGTCGCGGAAACAGAACACGTCTGAATTAGAGATGAGGATATTTCTCAGTTTCTCTTTAGTTTTCTGCGCGAGACTCCCCTTATCTTCACTTTTTGTTCTGGGTACGTGGGGTTAACTATGACCTACGATTCATTCATTCACATCTCTTCAGGAGGAACGTCTTTTTTATCAGTGACAGATGCGCATAAGGCATCCAGCGGTGTTGATTCGAGGGTGGCGATTCCTCGTTCTGTTGAAAACCGGACCATCCCATAAATTGTGGACGGTATAGTGCCAAACTTTTGGATAGAGGTTCTTCCCAATGTAGCATTGTACCTAGAGTATGAGTGCACCATGCAAAATTTTACACTCTCGGTGCGCTTTTTTAGCTTGTCTTTGCTGTCTCTTAGCTCCAACATTAGGTCTAAAATTCTGATACGCCATGCTGACTCTCCTGAAAACCCGGACAGGGCCGTGGTTGGAGGTTTGATAGTCTTCCTGATCAGTGTGCGCAACTATCAGAAGCAATGTTCGTACATGATGTCAACACTACTGCCGTTATCCATGTGAAGGCGCTTCACACCAAGACCCGACTCGGGCAGGTATCCATGTACCACAATGGGTGCGCAGGAAATGTTGAATGCTCGGATGGTGGGGAAGGATATCTCCGTTGCCTCCAGACTTTCGTCAGCACCCGATTTGCGCTTAGTTCCTTGTTGTTGTTGGTAGCTGGCCATTGGTGCACTTTATTTTTTCGTAACAGATGCCTAGATAGAAAAAACAAGTGAGTAGTGGAAATACAGAAAAAAGATCAAATCAAAACCTTTTAACTTGTGCGTCCCATGGATGGCGCCAAATGATCAAGCATAGGTCAAATGGGTCGGGTTCGGTCCATGCTTGACATCTTTGAAAGGGGATTTAAGGGTCAATTGAGTTTAACTCTCTGGTCCGGAGTACCGTGAATAACCCCTTACGAGATGAGGATCTCAGAAGGAGTGATTAAACATAGACCCACCATCGATGGGTTGTCTAGTTAGTGATGGCTCGCGCCGGTTTAAAGGATTTATGTTCATAGAACGTTACCTGTAGATCAAGAGTATGTCTAGTGGTGTGCTATATGTCCGGTAGCGCAGGTCGAAAGGCACTATATAATAGCGCAGATAGCTAGTACCTTAATACCAAAAATATTATAGGTGTAAATCTCAATAGGTCATGAATCATGCCTTGTGATTTGAGTCCGTTATTTATAACTATAGTGCCGTTTGTCTATTGGTGCCAAGTGTTCCTTGTTACTTTCTTTTCTATACCGCCTGAATATTTAGAGGAGGGGACTAGGGAACAGTACTTGTTACTTTTATGCTGGCTGTCTGTATCTTCCATCTTTTTGCAGAGATCGTGGTGAGTACAGGACACATTGGCTCCGTTCAGCGCGATCTGGTGTACCCAGTGCTCATTTACTAGTGCAGGTGAGCTTTCGCACCAAAGCCTTACATGCGTGGTGCAAGTGTGATGCGCTACCCGCATTTGGTGATAACCAGACCGTAAGTTAATTTTTGAAAAATAATTCGCGCCTTGGAGTTGGTCAAACAAATCGTCAATCTGAGGTAATGGATAACGATTCTTGATAGTCACTTCGTTCCACTCCCGATAAACGATGCACATCTTCATACTTCCATCTTTCTTCTTTACGAATACGACCCGTGCACCCCATGGCGAAGCACTCGGTTGGATAAAACCCTTTTCAAGCAATTCTTGGGTTTGATTTAGCAACTCTTGCATTTCCGTTGGCGCTAAACGAGACGATGTTTTAGCAATGGGGGTAGCCCCCGGAACCAACTCAATTCGAAATTCAACTTGTCTTTCTGCCGTAACACACGGTAACTTATCTGGAAAAACGTCTTCGACTTCGTTCACCACCAGAATATCACAAATGGATGAACGCTCTTCACGAGTATCAACTACATGTACAAGAAAAGCCATGCCACTGCCACTAAGGAGCTGACGTGCCCGTGTAAGTGCATACTGGCACAAGTCTTCTCTGTCTCTCGCCATGAATAATTAACTCTCCCCCACTTGGGGTTTTTAGCCGAATAAACTTCTCATGGCATGCAATATCGGCTCTATAACGATCGAGCCAATCCATACCAACAATGATATCAAACTCACCCAAAGTCATCGGGATAAGATCTATTTTAAAGGTTTCAGCACCAAACACAACATCACAATCTTTACACACATCAACCCCTAGCACTGTCTTACCATCCGCTATTTCGACTTCTACCGGATGACTTAACTTTGCTAGCGGATTATTAAGCATAGGCACAAACTTTGGAGACACAAACAATAAATTAGCACCACTATCAAATAGTATCCTTTCCGGATTAGAGTTAACCATGAAAGTACCTGAGACGACTTCATTGGATTTCTTCGCTTCATCATTTGTCATCAAATAATTTTGTCCCCTAGCCATACCCGTCGCCTTCTCTAGCTTCTTAACTTGATCCCCACGCAACTCGGGACATTTCGTCCTTCGGTGCGCTTCTTTTTTACAATTAAAACATGTGATTTTATTAAAAGATAGGTTCAGACAATCACGAGCCATATGACCCTTATGCCCACAATTGTAACACGCAAAAGAGAAACCTTCGGAAGCACTTTTCTTCACACTTCCAACACTCTCGGTCACACCCTAGCTCTTTTTGTTGGAATGGCTTGTAGCTTCAAACTTTCTTTTGCTAAACGTGAAGTCACTCTTTTTGGAACAAGCGACTCAAAACCTTTAGCCACATCAAACAACTCATTAAAAGATTTCACCGACCCTCTACTAATCTTCTCTTGAAAGGTTTCATTCAAAGTTCGATAAAAGTTTTCCATCAACATACGGTCATTCCCGATATACTCCAGGCAAAATTGGATCTTTGATAATAAAGTGGACTTGAGAGTGTTCAAATCCATCCCATCCTTAAGCCTCGATAGATCGGTCAAAGTTCGGTACTCCTTGAAGAACTTCGCCTTGAACTCATCCCAAGTCAAACTCATACTTTGCTCCTCACCATAAACTTGAATTTTTGCATTCCACCATAGCTTTGCATCACCCCTCAACATGCTACTTATGTACCTCGTCTTCTTATCGAGTGGTATTCACTAGGGCGTAAGGCCCCCTCCATATCGGAGATCCAACGAGTACTCTTGAGTGGGTCTCTTTCACCATCAAAGGTGGGAGGTTAAGAAATCTTAAAGTTCTTATAGAGGAAGTCCCTACTTCAAAAGTTCTTATAGAAGAAGTCCCTCCTTCCAACATCACCCGAATCAACTTCAACGTTCACACCTTGAGGTTTAGGGAGCCTCTTATCAAACTCCTCTTGGATGATAGCTCCCATTTGCTCTTTTATCATGTCGATCACATGCTCATCAACCGATTATTGAAAAACTTTCTTGACATTCGCAAGAAAATCCGCGTTATGTTTTTCCAAGATGGCCTCCACCTTTGTCGTGAAGTCACCTTCGACACTCAGACTTCCATTATCATGACCATTTCTCATCTTCATGCTATAAAATGGAATGGGTTAAACAACGAAACACATGAAAACAATTCACACACCACACCTCCCCATCTTGCTCAACACTCATCGTACATTACTTGTTTGACATGATTTGAACCTGTAACAATGGTAGCTAGTCATTGTTACGTGAGCACGTCGCATTAACTCGCTAGTACAACGACTATCTTGATCGACGATTGCAAACACAATACAATATAATCATCACATACTTAGTCCTCCTATGCTAAGGCACTAACCAACCCCGGTTCGACCCACATCCTACAAGTCCTGCATAAAATGCATACACAATAAAGTCTAGGTCTAGGTACCTATCTCAAGTTTCCTAAATCCCGAACATGCTCTGATACCACTTGAAACAACCCAACCCATCTTTAACCCGCCAATTTTTTTTTAAAAAAAACATTAGTTACATTGTACAACATTCAAATACGTTACCCGAATAATAAAAAACCACCATATCATAAAATGTTTTGTACAACGCTTCGAATATTAACGTTTAGTACAATTCAAATTGTAATAACGACCCATAAGTTTAATTTCTAAACAAAACACGAGCATGGCGTTTGGGGTTAAACTACCCATCTAGGTCGCATCCAAAAATACCCTCCATTAGCCCACTAGATGGAGGTCGCTAATCCAAATGTATCCCCTTGCCTTTGTCCACACCGGAACCTTAAAGAGTAAACAACGAGAGGGTAAGCAAAAGTCTTAGCGAATGCAACAATTATACATATACATATATAATCTACTTACTTGCAATCACCTATATAATTACCGCATACATGCTTGCAATCTGATTAGCATACCATCTCAAAGTATATAGCTAATAATCTCCAATACCGTAAACTAGCATAACCAATAGCATATAGTCGATATAATATAATATACTAAACTACAACACATAGGGAATGGTGCTTGCGAAAGACCATCGGTGTTCACAATATCCGTTAGTGTACTTAACACGTCGTATCGCTAACACCCCGGGTGGTGTCTTAACACGCCGACACTTCACCCATCATACTTCCCGGAGTGGTGTCTTAAAGGGTCAACACTTCACTCGTCACGTGAGAGGTGGTGTTGTAACACGTTGACACTTCACATCTCACGCTACATAAGTAAACACATCATATACGTACACGTATAATTGATATACAATTTTGCTAGCTTCAATGTAAAGTACCTATTACATTAAATACGCAATTAACACATAAATAAGTCGGACTACATACCAACTCACAACCCTAGTGCATTAATGACTAAAGGTGCAATTATGACCCATTAACATTAATGACACCCACCCTAGGTCAAGACCACTTTAAATCACTAATGGCTAGTGATTAAAGTCTAACTACACCAACTAACACAATTTTGAGCAATCAATATCTCACTATGCTAGTTTGGGTCACAATACACCCCCTTGACCCATTTGACCCATTTCAAAGGCTTATACATGTATTTGGGTCACCCTTAACCTAATACACCCATTTCACTAACAACTATGTGAGTTAGGGTACTAATCAACACTCAAATGTTACAACTTCAATTTATAACCTAAAACCCTAGATTATATCTCTATAGGTTTAGTTACTTGTATCATACCCAAAATCACCCATTTTTCATGAAGATGAAGCTTACACCCAACTCATAACAAATCACTAACTCTAAACCAAATTAACCACTAAGTTTTGGAATTAGATCTTTCCACAACACCAAAAGAGGACTAGTAGGTGGATCCAACAAGAACACAACTCAAAATGATGGAAACTAGCTTCTTCTTCTCTAAACCCCAACTTTCTCACTCTAGGGTTTCAAGCGCTCTCTCTCTCTAAATTGAAATGTTTAAGTAGATAAGAATGAGCTCTAAGGGAGCTTTGAGGTCAGTTTAGTGCTCATAGATCCGACCTTAGGGTGAAAAGACAATAACACCCCTCAAATGCCCTTAAAAAACTAGTTAAAAAGGAATTTCTGGAGCAACCTCACGACCGTAATTGGTCATATCACGATCGCGATTCACAGAGGCCAAAAATAGCCGTTCGGGTTGTTGCATCTCGCGACCGTAATGATTTAAATTGCGACCGCGACCTTCTTTTCTTATGATCGCGAAGACCGAATTGCGACCGCGAAAATGGTCTTCATCGATACTGTTTTTCTGTTTACAAATCGTGAGCGCTATCCCAATAAATGCGAGCGCAATTTTTGTGTTTTTAGCCAAAATTGCTTTTTAATACACTTAGGGTTAAGCGCGGTTAATTCTATACTTATATAGGATAAAACTCGTACCTTGGGACTTCATAATATGTCCAAATCAACGTGTTTAAGGAAAATGGGGTGTTACAAGTTACGAAGCATATTTATGTACAAGTGCTTCCCAAATGCATACAAAGGTTATCATTAAATATCAATGGCAGCAAAAGATGAATATAAAACAGCCTTCCATACAAACGCATGTATATTTTGCTATATACTACTAGAAAATTTGAATTTAGCTACATATTTTCGACATCCAATATTTTCGTCCTAAATTACTGACGGTTTTACGACGACTTTCCAACAAACATACAAATTATTAACTTGGCACAAACTTGCCACCGTTTAGCTTCGAATTAGCTACACCAACGCATCCGTTGATAATATGTCCCTAAATTTACTCTTCGTATGACAGTTTAGTGACGGATTAGCTACAACAATACACCTCTCAGTAATCCATCCCTAAATGTAATGTTTCTCAACGAACGAATATAAAAAAAAAATTAAAATGATAAATAAATATAAATGTTTTATTGCCTTCCTAATTCGTCGAAAAATAGAGACATATTTTCGATGAACTTTTTAGATCATTTGATAATATATGTACATTCAATATAAGAGCGTCGTAAATCCGTCGTTCACTACAAGAAAACTGCGTTCTTAGAACCCCTCGTCGGGACCCCTGCGAAAAAGCGTCCTAAGTGACTTAAAATTGAGACGGGGTAATTCTTGGGGTCCTATAATATCCTAAGCTAATAAAGTGGGGTCCTAAGAATAGGACACATAATCTTTGGGTCATATTATTGATACGCTTATAAATCTGTCCTAAAAAGATGTTTGATATGACACACAATTTTGGGGTCCTATTATTTTTTAGGACACCTAATTTTTGGGTCATATTATTGATACGCTTATAAATTTTTGTCCTAAAAAGATGTTTGATATGACACACAATTTTGGGGTCCTATTATTTTTTGGAACACCTAATTTTTGGGTCATATTGTTGATACGCTTATAAATCTTTGTCCTAAAAAGAAGTTTACACCTAATTTTTGGGTCATATTGTTGATACGCTTATAAATCTTTGTCCTAAAAAGATGTTTAATATGACACACAATTTTGGGGTCCTATTATTTTTTAGGACACTTATAATAAGGTCACAAAAATAGGATGTTTTTATAATAAGGTCACAACAATAGGACGCTTGGGTATTTGAGGTCGTAACTCTTAGGACCCTTAAATTCGTAGTTGCATAAAAATGTACTTAATAGGACACTATCTTGTTGGTGTCTCATAATGATCAACCAACAAAATAATACGTGAAGCGCCCCGTCCTAATCCATCTGAACGAAGTCCATATCGATTACAAACGATTCACAATAGTTGATTACATCGCGAGGTATTTGACCTCTATATGATACATTTTTCAAAAATTTCATTCGTTTTTAAAAGACAAACTTTCTTTACATCGAAAATTGACAGGCATGCATACCATCTCATAATATTCAACTATAAATGACCTAATCTGTCGTTTACTTAATAATAATCTTTATTGAACTCAACGACTTGAATGCAACGTCTTTTGAAATATGCAATGAATGACTCCAAGTAATATCTCTAAATTGAATAAATGCACAGCGGAAGGTTTCTTTAACACCTGAGAATAAACATGCTTTAAAGTGTCAACCAAAAGGTTGGTGAGTTCATTAGTTTATCATAAATGATCATTTTCATCATTTTAATAGACCACAAGATTTTCATTTCTCATAAATACACATCTCGTATCAGGCATTTCGCAAACTGCATAGAGATAAAAATTATTCATATAGATTGAACACCTGGTAACCAACCTTAACAAGATTCATATAGAATATCCCCCAGTATACAGCGCGCAGCTAATGTACTAAATAATACCTCGAAGTACTAAAGCATCCATACCCTGGATGGGGCTCGTTGGGCCCGATAGATCTACCTTTAGGATTCGCATCAATTAGGGGCCATTTCCCTAATTCTTAGGTTACCAGACTTGAAGGGGCGATATTCGGTTTAATAATCCAACCATATAATGTAGTTTTGATTACTTGTGTCTATTTCGTCAAACATTTATAAAAATTACGCATGAATTCTGTGAAGACCCGTCCTAATCCATCTGGACGGAGTCCATATCGATTATAAACGATTCCCAACAGTTGATTACATCGCAAGGTACTTGACCTCTATATGATACATTTTACAAACATTGCATTCGTTTTTAAAAGACAAACTTTTATTTACATCGACAGTTGGCAGACATGCATACCATTTCATAATATATCCAAATATAATTGAATTAATAATAATCATGATGAACTCAACGACTCGAATGCAACATCTTTTGAAATATATTATGAATGACTCCAAGTAATATCTCTAATATGAGCAAATTCACAGCGGAAGATTTCTTTCGTACCTGAAAATAAACATGATTTAAAGTGTCAACCAAAAGGTTGGTGAGTTCATTAGTTTAACATAAATAATCATTTCATAATTTTAATAGACCACAAGATTTCATATTTCCATTTCTCATAAACATACGTCCCATGCATAGAGACAAAATATCATTCATATGGATTGAACACCTGGTAACCGACATTCACAATATGCATATAAGAATATCCCCATCATTCCGGGATCCTCCTTCGGACATGATATAAATTTTGAAGTACTAAAGCATCCGGTACTTTGGATGGGGCTTGTTGGGCCCGATAGATCTATCTTTAGAGTTCGCGTCAATTAGGGTGTCTGTTCCCTAATTCTTAGATTACCAGACTGAATAGGGGCATATTCGGTTTAATAATCCAACCATAAAATGTAGTTTCGATTACTTGTGTCTATTTCGTAAAACAGTTCTAAAAGCAGCGCATGTATTCTTAGTCCCAAAAATATATATTGCGAAAGCATTTAAAAAGGGATTAATGAAACTCACGCATATAAATATTGTAAAACAGTTAATAAAGCATTTGCATGTATTCTCAGCCCAAAAACATAAAGAGTAAAAAAAAAGGGCAAATAAAACTCACAGTACTGTATTTTGTAGTAAAAATACATATGACGACATTGAACAACTGAACAATGCAGGGTTGGCCTCGGATTCACGAACCTATATCATTTGTATATATATTAATGTATAATCGTATTCGAACAAGTTTATATATTATAACTTGAATTATATATTATACTTATTTAGTTTGTGTATTTAATTATAATGTTTAATATCTATATATTTTGTTATATTAATATATCTCTATATATATATATGGTTAATATTATATGAAAATATTCTTAATTCGTTATATATAAGCATTTATATAAATAATGTTATTATATTTGATATGTGATATATAAACTATTAATATGATTATAATATATGTATTAAGTATAGTTTAGGTACAAAATATTTATTTGTAACGAAAATGATAGTTTTGCTAATAATGATTTACTAATAATAATGACTTTCTTAATATTGATAATACTAATATTAATAACGATATGGTTAAAATTGATACTTATGTTAATAATATTAATAATAATAAAACTAACAATTACGAAAATGCTATTTATACTAATATTAGTGAGAGTAATAATAACTTGTATTGTTTTATAATAACAATAATAATAATCCTAAACATATTTATAATAATAATAATAATAATAATAATAATAATAATAATAGTACAAAAAAATGGTACAATTACTAATATTTACAAAAAATATAATAAGTTGCATTATTTTGTCATTAATTATAATGTTTGAATGATAATTTTATTATGTTCCTAATAATAATAATAATAATAATAATAATAATAATAATAATAATAATAATAATAATAATAATAATAATAATAATAATAATAATAATAATAATAATAATAATAATAATAATAATAATAATAATAATCCTAATACTTAGTAATAATAATATTAAGTAATTATAATAACTTTAGTAATAATAACAATAACAATTATAACAATAATAATTAGTACTAACAATAACAAATCAACAACAACAGTAATAATAATAATAATAATAATAATAATAATAATAATAATAATAATAATAATAATAATAATAATAATAATAATAATAATAATAATAATAATAATAATAATAATAATAATAATAATAATAATGGAAATAAAATAAGAGATTATACCCTTTGTAAAAGCTTTTATAAAAAAATTGCCCAAGACCGGGCTCGAACCCGAGACCTCTCGCCTGCACACTAACACTCTTAACCATGTATCCGTTTCCGTTTTTCTGAGATTAAAAGCATCCCATTTATTTTTAACCTGTATTACTTACTTCCTTTCCTTCTTTCTTCTTCACAGCTCAACTAATCGAACAGGGAAAATCCCAATATCAAATCATTGTTTGATTTATCATTAAAACCTAATTACTAATAATCCGTAATTGTAATTAACGGACTCATAACAAAAAAAAAATAACTCAGAACAGCTGAAGCTGTTATCGAAGGAGAAAAAAAAAATATTAACTCAATGTTTGATTTCGAATTCAAGGAGGTTTCACATTATATTTATAACATGAAATGGTTTGTAAATCATCCATAAAAACTTCTGAAATCATTAATTTAACTCAGATTGAAACAGGAAACTCTAATTTTGCTGATGAACAATGTGATGACCCGGAAATTTTCGATCAAATTTAAACTTTAATCTTTATATATATCCGACACGATAAGCAAAATCTGTAATGTTGAGTCCCAAAAGTTTTGAAACTATATTCATTTAATCAAATACCTTTGACCATGCCTAACGATTCACGAACAATTATGTGTAAATAAATATATATGCATATACATGTGTGCTTATTAAATTGAGATATATTAATAAAACATTGAACGGATTAGTTAATATGAATATAAGCTATGAGATCTATTTTTTTTTTTTTGAACTTGGAAATGCTATCAAGGTATTGAATGAATAATATGTTACATAAACATATTTGTTCGGTGTAAGTTTATTGACGAGATTAAAAGATAATATCAAATGATTGAATTATCGGATACATTGAACTATGATTATGAGTCTCTGTTATGAGGTCCACTTTGAATTAGGAAACCCTTACTTTTTTAACGGTATTCGGAATAAATGGTAAAGTGATTTACAAGTAAGAACAAAGTATCACTTATTGGGAGTTAGACAAAAGTTAGTGGAGAATCGAATTTCATAATACTCGATTTATCATATAGAAGGAATAATTGGGATAAGATTCGTTGACTAGATAAACCCATTTGATATGTTATATTAAGATATATTATTTAGAAAGTTAAGGAAATTAAACTAAACATTTACGCATAAAAGAATGAAATTAAATTAAGTTTTAAAGCATAAACGTTATAGGATTTTTCGATTTTGTGAAGGATCTTAAATTATATAATTAGTTTTGAAAGGATAACTAGTATGTTATTAGATAAATATTTCAAAAATATGTATAAGATTATAAATTTTAATTTAAATTAGTCATGAAACGTTTTGATTTTAAACTAATATTAATAATTAGTCTTTGATAAATAACAAGTTTATGAATTATAAAAGTAAATGACCAAAACACTCAAAAGATTAAGTTACACTTTGAGTGGGTTAGTTTTTATTTAATTTAAGTCTAGTTATTAATAATGGTACGTGTCACAAAATGTTTAATTTAAAATAAAATATTTTGACAAACAAAGAGACTTTAATTTATAGAAGGAAATGACCACCATAATCAATTTTATAAGTTATATTTTTATAAAGGTAATTTATTGTTGAGTAAGTCTAATTTTTGTAAAAGGTACACGTCACGTAACGTAAAAGGCTAGTTTTCTAAACGTACGAAAGTGCGCCCGAAAAACCGAAAGTGGTACATGAGTTGTGAGACCACGACCGTGTCATTTTTGTAAAAATTATATTTTTACCATGAGCGTAAATATAATATAATATTTAAATAATTACATAAATTAAAATATTATAAAAACTAATCACATTACTAGACTATATTGACTACGTATCTTTTTGTTACACTCATTTCACTTCTTTTTCCATATGGTGGAAGACTTACTTGAGCACATCACTGTCTTACTTTTCCTTTTCAATCTTTCTTCCACGTTTTTTTTTTTTTTTTTGTTTATCTTATAAGATGTAAATGTTTCAACGCAAATCACGGAAGTATGAGCTGTAAAGAGTTAGTACTTCTATAAATTCATTTGCATCTGATTCAGTTTGCATACAAATTCAACTATCTCGATATCTCTAATATATCTCTCAATATGTATACATATTTATATTATTATTATTATTATTATTATTATTATTATTAATTATATATTATTAGTAGTAGTATTATTATTATTTATACATAAAATATTACGACGAGGTCATGAGCAAATTATTTCAAGACGGGTTTTATGAGTAGGATAGGGCTAAGGAAATTTTGGGTTATAGCTATGGAGATGATGGGTATGGTTCATGGGTATGCTTATGAGGTCAATTTAGTGGTTAGCATCTCCGTTGCGTTTACGTACCGTTCCTGCAATATTGAATCTCAATATTGATACGTGAGTACTCATAATTTTATTTTTATATACCTATAGTGTATCCCTGACTAGTGCTCGAGAAAATAAGATTATGCATGCTTGTACATTTGATATTGCCCTTAGATAGGTTATGTTGAATCTTAAAGGTTGTTATACTAGGGATGAATTAAGGTATAAGATATGCATGTCATTGGAAAGCTAGCGAAAAATTAAGAACTTTTCATTTAGATATCGAATGGATTCGATGAACGGTTAGAAAGTTATGAATTAAACAATTAATTTCGTAATTAAGATTGCTAATGATAATTAGTGAACTAATTTTCTGGGTAATAAAAAGTGGTTATTTGGATTCTACTCGTCGAGTAGATGAATTTTCATATAAAGCACGTCTCGTTTCGTTGAACGGTTGTCAAGTTATGGATAAAAGAAGTTTTGTAAATTTTGATGAAACGTCGATACGGGAACTGAAATTCTCGTTGATCTGCGTTGTTTCAGATTAAAACAAAAATACCACTAAATTCTTTGCTGTAAGGTCTAGCAAACGACTCTGGCCGTTTGTCAATTTGAGTCTCGACGATTTTTCTAAAAATCGTCAAAGTTGACTGTTTGGTCACATTTTAAAATTCTGAAAAGAACTGAAACTTTTTATTAAAAATGTCAGTTTTGTATCAGTTGTCATGGTCGGCCTGATGTGTGTTTACTTTTGCTAAAAATCATGTTATATCTTTGTGGTAACTAGAATTTGCAGGCTTTGACCGTTTGTCAATCCGAGTTTCGAGGAATTTTCTAAAAATCTCCAAAGTAGGCTACTCGGTCACTTTTGTAAATTTATTAAAGCTGAAAAATTAACTTTGAAACGCCGAAACCGCGTTGGCAACTACGAGTTGTCTAGGTTTAGTTTACTTCTGTAAAATTTATGCTTAATCTTTTTGGTAATGTGTAACTTTTATCTTTGGCCGTTTATCAATCAGAGCTCCGATAATTTTTCTAAAGGCCGTTTAGTCATGTTTGACCGAAAAATCATTTTTGCATAAGTTATTGTACTTGTGCATGCGACCTCGTTTTTACTTTAACCTTTGACTTTTGACCTAACTGAGCATGGGTAATATAACATGTTACTATACTGTTGAGTCAGACTCGAGCATTAGGATTGTGGTACACTATGACTTGGCCTAAATTGTTAGACAAATATTAACCGTCATATAAATATATATAATTAATATAGGTTCGTGAATCCGAGGCCAACCCTACACTTGTTCAATGATGTTATATGTATTTTTACTACAAAATACAGTATGTGAGTTTCATTTGCCCTTTTTCTCTCTTTACATTTTTGGGCTGAGAATACATGCAAATGCTTTATTAACTGTTTTACCATATTTACATGCGTGAGTTTCATTATTCCCTTTTTAAATGCTTTTGCAATATATATTTTTGGGACTGAGAATACATGCGCAATTTTTATAAATGTTTTACGAAATAGACACAAGTAATTGAAACTACATTATATGGTTGAATTATTGAAATCGAATATGCCCCTTTTTATTAAGTCTGGTAATCTAAGAATTAGGGAACAGACACCCTAATTGACGCGAATCCTAAAGATAGATCTATTGGGCCTAACAAACCCCATCCAAAGTACCGGATGCTTTAGTACTTCGAAATTTATATCATGTCCGAAGGAGGATCCCGGAATGATAGGGGATATTCTTATATGCATATTGTTAATGTCGGTTATCAGGTGTTCACCATATGAATGATTATTTTTGTCTCTATGCATGGGACGTATATTTATGAGAACTGGAAATGAAATTCTTGTGGTCTATTAAAATGATGGAAATAAATGATTATGATAAACTAATGAACTCACCAACCTTTTGATTGACACTTTAAAGCATGTTTATTCTCAGGTGTTAAAGAAATCTTCCGCTGTGCAATTGCTCATTTTAAAGATATTACTTGGAGTCTTTCATAGCATATTTCGAAGAACGTTGCATTCGAGTCATTGAGTTCATCAAAGATTATTATTAAATCAATTTATAGTTGGATAGTGGATATTATGAAATGGTATGCATGCCTGTCAATTTTCGATGTAAAGAAAGATTGTCTTTTAAAAACGAATGCAATGTTTGTAAAATGTATCATATAGAGGTCAAATACCTCGCAATGTAATCAACTATTGTGAATCGTTTATAATGTATATGAACGGGTCCTTTCAGTTGGTATCAGAGCGGTGGTCCTAGCGAACCAGGTCTGCATTAATGTGTCTAACAGATAAGTCGATAGGATGCATTAGTGAGTCTGGAGTTCGACCGTGTCTGCACGTCAATAGTTTTGCTTATCATTTTGTGTCAAAAATTAACTACTTATCATCCTCAGGAAATTACCTGCTTATCATTTTTAGTCTAAGACACGTCTTGCTGCATTGATTGCATGAATAGTGTATAGACAAAAAAATTCATATCTTAGCGTATCTGCTAAATCATATCTTATCGTATCTATTACTGTAAACGTTGCCTGATATATCCCGTAAATTCCTCCGTAATTTACGAAATCTTTTGTTCTATATATATGGATATTCTATGTAATTAGAATACCCTCCGATAACCGAAAATCATTTCATATCGAAAAAAAAAAATCCTTATTCAATCGTACGAAATGGAATTCATCATTAATTCAAGTTCCTGGGATTTCGAAATGGAATCCCACTCCAGCTCCGAAAGCAGTGTGACCGGAATAGATCAACCAATCAGTCATCACCTATTCTGGATGAATTGGGGATGGGTTCGTAGCCTCCTCAATTATTGGAGACAAGAAGAAGGTGATACTTTCCATCCACCCCATTGCCCTCTTGGCGATGAACCTGAAGCACTTACCGGCGAACCTGTTCGAGAAACTATTTTCTCTCTCATTTCCAGAGTATCTCGTCACGATTATATACTACACCAAATTCTAGATTATATCTATCCGCTCGTCCGAACTGCTGACCATCCCGGTGTGATAGAAGAAGTCAACGAGCTTCGTGCTCGGGTGGTGGCTTTGGAGAATACGGTGCGAAGATTACAAACACCATCAGCAGCACCAGCCGCATAACCAGTACCGCCAGTAACATCCACATCGCAAGCCTCAGTACTAAAAGCACCAGCAGCATCACCGGCATCAACAGCAACCACCATTACTAACATCAACAGAATCATTACCACCGCCAACAATCACATCTGCACCACACACCTCATTATTCCAACCTGTATATCGGATATCAACGTTACATGCACCAAAGATACCAAGGAGTACCAACAACAACAAACGATGAAGTATTGATTCATAACTTCATCGGAGAAACATCCTGCGGTGATTATGTAATCTCTAAAATCTTAAGAGATTATTTATCTCAACCTTAACCATAAACCAGTTGAGTGAACAGAGATGATAGAGGAAAGAATCGAAACCCTGACAAGAATGGTGCGCGGTTTACAAGCTAGACTTGTTTTACCAATAGCATCAGCAGTACCCTTAGCTTCACCAACCCAGTCAGTGATGTCAATATCGTTAGGATCGTCAGCATCTCTAACATCACAAGCTCCGCCAGTTCAAGAAATCACTGTGGAAATCATTACGAATCAACAACGAGTATATTGTATCAACGAGCTATGAAGTATTAACTCATTCTTTCCGAAGGATTTATATATATTCAATGTATATGAAATCTGAAACCATAATACATCTTTCTGTACTAAGCTATTATGTATGGAACTTAACTATCCGGTTAATTCATATTACTAATATGCTATGATGCACATCCTTCGTTAACAACTTAACCATCGTTAATTACAATCTCCGTTTCAAATCAATGAATTCAACTTCATAATAAACCAAGTGTATCATTCAATAACATGTTTGATTCTACAATTTCATCATCGATGTACTCGAAACTTACTGGAAGACAACATTCGTATCTTACGAAGTTAGCAAGAGTTCTATGAGCATCAGCATGATTCACTAAGGAAATACATATAAATATTGAAGTATTGATTTCATTAGTGAAATACTCCGCAAAGATTATGTAATCTCTAATGTTGTAGAGAAAATTCATTTTTAATTCAAGCTGAAAATTAAATGAGCTTAGTATGATATTAACTCATTGAATCTGTTTTACATTTGAAGAAAATATACCCACATATATTTTCATAAAGATTGTAATAAAAAAAAAATTCTTGTTCAAAATATTATTTGTGAAATTTTTTTTAACGGGTAGGTAATACCCGAGAGATATATAAAATCACAATTAATATGTTACGTTCTTCAATTCTGATTCGACAATCATCAACTATACCAATATACATTCTTCTATAGAAATCAAAACAATCATATTCATTCGAATCTAATTACATATTCTGATTTTGGGAATTTCAGAATTCAACTCGAGATACAACCGAAATCATCACTCTTACATCCTTATATTTTTTTTCTTTCCAAAACTATACTTTGACTTCAAAACTGTGATAGAACATCACTTTTAATCATAACACTCAGAGGAATATGAAAATCATTCGAGATTCAGGAAGATTTCACCATCTGGATACTGACTATGACAATCTGCATTTAAAACCCTTCTAAATTCCGGAAGACATTTCAAATAATGAACAATCGAGATGATGATCCAACCACACGTTACCCGAAGTTTTGTACCTGAAAAACTCTCGAAACCAAAGTTATAATCTAACATGTACCTGCGTCGAATTCTTTATCATTTATTAGCAAAAACAACATTTCGATTTCTTTTCAAAGTAGCCAATTTTGTCACAGCTCCAGCAAGTCAACTTCGATTTTTCAGTCGGACCAGTCTTATTATAACCCCGATAGATACGTTGCCCTTTCGTCATCATTACTGGGGAACCTTTCATATTTCACCATATTACCACCAGCGTTTAATCATCTAAAACACGATTCTTCTGAACCCACCTCGGATTGATAACTAGAGATTCGGATATTATAGCATTAAATGCAGAGGAAACATAAAAATGGTAGATGGTTTAAACGGTCAAAAGTTTGATGATAAAAGATAGTGAGTTGGTGAAGCTCAGAAAAAGAAAGGATTTGGTACTGAAAAACGGATTGAGCAAAGTATGAAGGAAGCCGTGGACAAATCACAGAGACTGAATCTGCCTTCAAAGGATCCAAATGATTCAGTGCCTGCTGAACTCGTTAGCAAACACCTTACTTCTTATTCTAAACCTTCACAGACAGATATTCTTCATCATCATCTTATCTTAAATATTAAAAGATACCTTTGTATCTTCCACTATATATACTCTCCATATTTCTGGAGATATTATCACAACTATTTTTATCTGAGATCATTTATCTCTCCGTAATATCTGCAACATAAAAGAAACTGTGTTAGTTTTTAAATTCTGAAAAATTCAAATATGAATGTTTTGAAGTAGTGTTGGGAACTGATGCATGGGTTAGTATAATATAATGACACTTGATCAACGTCATTATATTACAGTAATTCATGTTGAGTTTCTAATGGGATGTGATGATTCACAAAACATACCGTCATCATGTGTCATTTACACGACTCTGACATTCTATCTAATCTCTAAACATATCAAGAAAATATTTCTTGATGATTCGGTCTTTTTCAGGGTATTCTGGTAATTTGACAAATCAAGATAGTGCCCTTTCAAATTCCTTCTTAGAACAATTACTATGTTTATTCTAAAATCCATACCAACGAATTCTGGACCATTACAAGAGTTATATAAACGTAAGAAGAAGAAACGAAAGGACAAAGCTCCGACATAGAAATTGGGGTATAAACCGCAGCAAATAGAAGGGAACATTAATTATGGATGACAATGATTATAGAAGACAGAAACAAGGACATCGAAGTATAAGGGAAGATATAAAACCCAATAACCACCCGCAAATTATAAACCGTAGATGTCAATGCATATAGCAATATAAAGACACGGGAGGACTAGAAAAACTATAAACCCAAGAATATAGTAGAAGTAAATAGATTCTTCCGGTGGCAGATTAAAAAGAAGAATGACAGATATGAAAGTTAAGAGGATATCAAGGATCAGGATGGGATGGAGCATATTAATGAATACTTTAAAGTATGAATTGAGGAAGAAAGAATAGAAGGTGTGAGTTGTAAGGAAACGAAGGGGGTGGATTTATAGACAGAGCAATCAAAGCAGATTATCGCGTATAACCAAAGAGGATTCTAATCTCCTTAATTACCGACGAATCAAATCTTATTATGGAGATCTTCTTCTAAATTCCTTAAATTTCGGAAATCAATCTTGACTACGCCACCTGTTAGGTCAAACCTGCATTTATTCATTTTCACTCTTAGGTGATAGCTTCATTCGTGCTCTTCACAAAAACAAATCGTTTTATCTATATCACTCAATTATGATAAAACTCTATTATCGATTCATATTCGTCATGAAAACATTTTATTAGTTAGCCATGACGACCTCGATCAAATTTCGGGACGAAATTTCTTTTAACGGGTAGGTAATGTGATGACCCGGAAATTTTCGATCAAATTTAAACTTTAATCTTTATATATATCCGACACGATAAGCAAAATCTGTAATGTTGAGTCCCAAAAGTTTTGAAACTATATTCATTTAATAAAATACCTTTGACCATGCCTAACGATTCACGAACAATTATGTGTAAATAAATATATATGCATATACATGTGTGCTTATTAAATTGAGATATATTAATAAAACATTGAACGGATTAGTTAATATGAATATAAGCTATGAGATCTATTTTTTTTTTTTTTTTGAACTTGGAAATGCTATCAAGGTATTGAATGAATAATATGTTACATAAACATATTTGTTCGGTGTAAGTTTATCGACGAGATTAAAAGATAATATCAAATGATTGAATTATCGGATACATTGAACTATGATTATGAGTCTCTGTTATGAGGTCCACTTTGAATTAGGAAACCCTTACTTTTTTAACGGTATTCGGAATAAATGGTAAAGTGATTTACAAGTAAGAACAAAGTATCACTTATTGGGAGTTAGACAAAAGTTAGTGGAGAATCGAATTTCATAATACTCGATTTATCATATAGAAGGAATAATTGGGATAAGATTCGTTGACTAGATAAACCCATTTGATATGTTATATTAAGATATATTATTTAGAAAGTTAAGGAAATTAAACTAAACATTTACGCATAAAAGAATGAAATTAAATTAAGTTTTAAAGCATAAACGTTATAGGATTTTTCGATTTTGTGAAGGATCTTAAATTATATAATTAGTTTTGAAAGGATAACTAGTATGTTATTAGATAAATATTTCAAAAATATGTATAAGATTATAAATTTTAATTTAAATTAGTCATGAAACGTTTTGATTTTAAACTAATATTAATAATTAGGCTTTGATAAATAACAAGTTTATGAATTATAAAAGTAAATGACCAAAACACTCAAAAGATTAAGTTACACTTTGAGTGGGTTAGTTTTTATTTAATTTAAGTCTAGTTATTAATAATGGTACGTGTCACAAAATGTTTAATTTAAAATAAAATATTTTGACAAACAAAGAGACTTTAATTTATAGAAGGAAATGACCACCACAATCAATTTTATAAGTTATATTTTTATAAAGGTAATTTATTGTTGAGTAAGTCTAATTTTTGTAAAAGGTACACGTCACGTAACGTAAAAGGCTAGTTTTCTAAACGTACGAAAGTGCGCCCGAAAAACCGAAAGTGGTACATGAGTTGTGAGACCACGACCGTGTCATTTTTGTAAAAATTATATTTTTACCATGAGCGTAAATATAATATAATATTTAAATAATTACATAAATTAAAATATTATAAAAACTAATCACATTACTAGACTATATTGACTACGTATCTTTTTGTTACACTCATTTCACTTCTTTTTCCATATGGTGGAAGACTTACTTGAGCACATCACTGTCTTACTTTTCCTTTTCAATCTTTCTTCCACGTTTTTTTTTTTCTTTATCTTATAAGATGTAAATGTTTCAACGCAAATCACGGAAGTATGAGCTGTAAAGAGTTAGTACTTCTATAAATTCATTTGCATCTGATTCAGTTTGCATACAAATTCAACTATCTCGATATCTCTAATATATCTCTCAATATGTATACATATTTATATTATTATTATTATTATTATTATTATTATTAATTATATATTATTAGTAGTAGTATTATTATTATTTATACATAAAATATTACGACGAGGTCATGAGCAAATTATTTCAAGACGGGTTTTATGAGTAGGATAGGGCTAAGGAAATTTTGGGTTATAGCTATGGAGATGATGGGTATGGTTCATGGGTATGCTTATGAGGTCAATTTAGTGGTTAGCATCTCCGTTGCGTTTACGTACCGTTCCTGCAATATTGAATCTCAATATTGATACGTGAGTACTCATAATTTTATTTTTATATACCTATAGTGTATCCCTGACTAGTGCTCGAGAAAATAAGATTATGCATGCTTGTACATTTGATATTGCCCTTAGATAGGTTATGTTGAATCTTAAAGGTTGTTATACTAGGGATGAATTAAGGTATAAGATATGCATGTCATTGGAAAGCTAGCGAAAAATTAAGAACTTTTCATTTAGATATCGAATGGATTCGATGAACGGTTAGAAAGTTATGAATTAAACAATTAATTTCGTAATTAAGATTGCTAATGATAATTAGTGAACTAATTTTCTGGGTAATAAAAAGTGGTTATTTGGATTCTACTCGTCGAGTAGATGAATTTTCATATAAAGCACGTCTCGTTTCGTTGAACGGTTGTCAAGTTATGGATAAAAGAAGTTTTGTAAATTTTGATGAAACGTCGATACGGGAACTGAAATTCTCGTTGATCTGCGTTGTTTCAGATTAAAACAAAAATACCACTAAATTCTTTGCTGTATGGTCTAGCAAACGACTCTGGCCGTTTGTCAATTTGAGTCTCGACGATTTTTCTAAAAATCGTCAAAGTTGACTGTTTGGTCACATTTTAAAATTCTGAAAAGAACTGAAACTTTTTATTAAAAATGTCAGTTTTGTATCAGTTGTCATGGTCGGCCTGATGTGTGTTTACTTTTGCTAAAAATCATGTTATATCTTTGTGGTAACTAGAATTTGCAGGCTTTGACCGTTTGTCAATCCGAGTTTCGAGGAATTTTCTAAAAATCTCCAAAGTAGGCTACTCGGTCACTTTTGTAAATTTATTAAAGCTGAAAAATTAACTTTGAAACGCCGAAACCGCGTTGGCAACTACGAGTTGTCTAGGTTTAGTTTACTTCTGTAAAATTTATGCTTAATCTTTTTGGTAATGTGTAACTTTTATCTTTGGCCGTTTATCAATCAGAGCTCCGATAATTTTTCTAAAGGCCGTTTAGTCATGTTTGACCGAAAAATCATTTTTGCATAAGTTATTGTACTTGTGCATGCGACCTCGTTTTTACTTTAACCTTTGACTTTTGACCTAACTGAGCATGGGTAATATAACATGTTACTATACTGTTGAGTCAGACTCGAGCATTAGGATTGTGGTACACTATGACTTGGCCTAAATTGTTAGACAAATATTAACCGTCATATAAATATATATAATTAATATAGGTTCATGAATCCGAGGCCAACCCTACACTTGTTCAATGATGTTATATGTATTTTTACTACAAAATACAGTATGTGAGTTTCATTTGCCCTTTTTCTCTCTTTACATTTTTGGGCTGAGGATACATGCAAATGCTTTATTAACTGTTTTACCATATTTACATGCGTGAGTTTCATTATTCCCTTTTTAAATGCTTTTGCAATATATATTTTTGGGACTGAGAATACATGCGCAATTTTTATAAATGTTTTACGAAATAGACACAAGTAATTGAAACTACATTATATGGTTGAATTATTGAAATCGAATATGCCCCTTTTTATTAAGTCTGGTAATCTAAGAATTAGGGAACAGACACCCTAATTGACGCGAATCCTAAAGATAGATCTATTGGGCCTAACAAACCCCATCCAAAGTACCGGATGCTTTAGTACTTCGAAATTTATATCATGTCCGAAGGAGGATCCTGGAATGATAGGGGATATTCTTATATGCATATTGTTAATGTCGGTTATCAGGTGTTCACCATATGAATGATTATTTTTGTCTCTATGCATGGGACGTATATTTATGAGAACTGGAAATGAAATTCTTGTGGTCTATTAAAATGATGGAAATAAATGATTATGATAAACTAATGAACTCACCAACCTTTTGGTTGACACTTTAAAGCATGTTTATTCTCAGGTGTTAAAGAAATCTTCCGCTGTGCATTTGCTCATTTTAAAGATATTACTTGGAGTCTTTCATAGCATATTTCGAAGAACGTTGCATTCGAGTCATTGAGTTCATCAAAGATTATTATTAAATCAATTTATAGTTGGATAGTGGATATTATGAAATGGTATGCATGCCTGTCAATTTTCGATGTAAAGAAAGATTGTCTTTTAAAAACGAATGCAATGTTTGTAAAATGTATCATATAGAGGTCAAATACCTCGCAATGTAATCAACTATTGTGAATCGTTTATAATGTATATGAACGGGTCCTTTCAAACAACACTTTGACTTTTTAATTCAAAGATTTTGACTCAAAAATTAGAACTTGATACAATAAATTGAAGTTTGAAAATTTCCAGATAGATTGAACAAAAGATTTATAACAATCCTTCATTTACAGATTTTTAAATACGCTACAAAATCGTGACATGGCCTAAAAGTTGAAGAACAGGGAGTAAAAATAATATGAAAAGTTTTCTGTGTGTTTTTAATTATCGAATTGCATAAGTGTAAATATATAATGTGAGTGAACACTTAATTTAACAGTTAACCTGATTTGAAAATTGATTCTTATCGACATCTAACAGAATTGGGACCCTAAATATTCCTTCAGTACCGAAAAAAATAAAAAAAATTAAAAGCTGCAATTGACGTTGATCGAAATTTGTTTTCTTTGTGGACTGAGATTGATGGCTAATGGATTGGAGACAGAAACAAATCCATTACAGTATGAAAGATACATGTAACATATCCCAAATCCAAAATGGTACGTATAATATTATATCTATTAATAATTAAGGATTAATGATTATAATTAAGAGTAATTAAACTTCTATTAATATGAATAATAAAATTAATAATAATAATATTAATGTTATCATTATTAAAAAATGATTTTTAATAATATTATTATTAATAATAATAAATTGTATTATTTCCTAACAACTATAATAATGATAATGATAATAATTTATAATAATAATTCTCAATAATAATATTTACTAATAATACTAATATTTATCATATTGACTAAAATTATAATTACTAATTTTAATAATAATAATACTAACAATGGTAACTATAATATTAATCATTATATTTATAATTCTTACTAATAATTATACTAACAATAATTATAATACCGGTACTTAATAATAACCATAATAATAATTGATAATATTTAAATTGCAAATATATACATAAAACTAATATTGATATTAATTTGTATAGTAATAATAAAAGTACTAATAATTTTGCTATAACAGCTATATTTTCAACTTGCATATAATATATTACTATTACATATTAGTAATTATTTATATTTTAATAATTATAACATATAATAGTTAATTTATATACATTCCAATATACATATCAAAATAATTATTTATAGAAATCATATACCGTTATGTATAGTTTTATTTTATTACCTTGTATATTATTTTGCATATTCAATTCTAGTGATTAAAGTATATAAAGTATATCTTATTATTATATATACTTTTGTTTATATATATTTATATACATATACATATATTTATATATATATATATATATATATATATATATATATATATATATATATATATATATATATATATATATATATATATATATATATATATATATATATATATATATATATATTCACATATTTATTTACACACAAATGTTCGTGAATCGTCGGGAATAATCAAAGGTTATCTGAAACCATGTAAATAGTTTTAAAGTTTTGAGACTCAACAATACAGACTTTGCTTATCTTGTCGAAATCATATAAAGATTAAGTTTAAATTTGGTCGGAAATTCCCGGGTCATCACAGTACCTACCCGTTAAAGAAATTTCGTCCCGAAATTTGAGTGAGGTGGTCATGGTTAACAATAAAAATGTTTTCATGACGAATACGAGTTGATAAATAGAGTTTTATTATCATTGAGTAATATGGATAAAATGATTCGATTAATCGAAGCGTATGAATGAAGTTATCACAAAAGATCGAGATGAAGAAATGGAGATTTTCCATAACTTTTGACGTAGTCGCGATTGAATTCCAGAATTCAAGGGATTTAAAGAAAATCTTCGAAATCTAAAAGATTTGATTCTTCGGCGAATAGGGAAATTAAGATCTCTATAATTAATGCGGAAATCTGCCTTGATTTCTTTGTCTGGTATTTCCATTATAAATTTACCTTTTTCGTTCCATTAATTTCCACCACTTCTATACCTTCTTTCTCAGTTCATATATCCAAAAGATTATAATAATGCTTAATCCGATTCTAATCCTTGTTCTTATTCTGACTATCGCAATGATCGTTCTTCTTTTCCTACTCCTACCGGAAGAATCTGTTTATTTCTACTATGCTCTAGGGATTATTGTATTTATAATCCTCCTGTGTCTTTATATTGCCATACGTACTGATATCCACAGTTTGTAATTTTTGGTGTTGTCATTGGGCTTTATATTTCCTCTTATATTTTGGATCTCTTTGCCTTATTATTATCCTCTCGAACTCTAGTAAAGCGAGCAACGGTCCAGAATTCATAGATATGAGTTTCGGAATGATCATAGTTAATGTTTTAAGAAGGAGATTGTAATGGTACGATCTTGACTTGTTAAGTTACCAGAATATCACGGAAAAGATAGAACTATCAAGAAAAATATTTTCTTGATATGTTTATATATCAGATAAGATGTAAGAGTCGTGTAACATGGCACATGATGACGTTATAATCTGTGAATCATCATGTCCCATTTAGAAACTCAGCATGACTTACTGTAATATAATCACGTTGATCAAGTGTCATTATATTATACTAACTCATGCATCAGTTCCCAACATTACTTCAATAACATTCATATTTTTAAGCTCGAAAGTTTACAGAATATAGAAACTAACAGTTTCTATATGATGTAACATTGATAGCACTAATAGATTAATGATTTCAGATAAGAATAGTTACGAAAATATCTTCAGAAATATGGAGGGTATTTATAATGAAAGATACGATGATATCTTGAAATTTCTAAGATCAGAGGATGATGAAGAATATTGTCCGCAAGGGTTTAGAGTAAGGAGCAAGATATTCACTTAAGACTTCAGCAGACATTGATTCATTTGGATTCTTTGAAGTCAAATTTATTCTTTGTTATTTGTCCACGGCTTCCTTCATAGTTTCGCATAATCTGCTTTTCCGTGCTAAATTTTCTATTGAGTGCTTTCAATATAATGATACACAGGAAGCACGAAGAGGTATATAATTTCGGACAAAAATATTTATGAAAATATCCTCAGAAATATCGAAGATATTGATGATGATATTTTGGAATTTTTAAGTTCGATGATTGATGAAGAAAGATTTTCCGCAAGATTTTAACATGACTTCGGAGCAAGATATTCTTTGAAGGTTTCATCGGATCCAGAATCACCTGGATTCTTTGAATATATGGTATGGTCCTTTTATTTGTCCTTGGTCTCCTTCATGGTTAGCTCAATCCATTTTCCAGTTCCAATTTTTCTGAGCTTTTCCAACATACTATTCTTTATCATCAAACTTCCGATGATTAAGGTAGTTTACGGTTGCCTACAATTTCTGCTGCTTCATTCAGCTTTTTTTTCAACATTCAGAGTATCGATTCGTAAACTGGGTGCCTTTTCAAAATTTCAAAATTGAAGATCGTAATTCTAGGAGATAATTTTTATATGTATACATATAACTATTGATGTAAAATTTCTACGAGATTCGAAATATTGATTGATGATTCCTCTACATTTACTGCTACTATATATGAATCATTGGTTATCGATCCGAGGTGATTTTTAAGAGAATTGTGTTTTTAAATGATTAAACACTGACGGTAATATGGTGGAATATAAAAGGTTCCCCGGTAACAATAAAAGAGCGCGCGTATATATCAACGTTATAATAAGGTTGTTTCGTACGAAAAGTTGAAGTTGTCTTGCTGGAGCTGTGACAAAACTGGCTATCTCGAACAGCAGATGCAAAGTTATTTTCGATAATAATAACGCTAAAGGAATTAGCACAGCTACGTGTTAAACGTTTACTCAGGTTCCGAGTGTTTTAAGATGCATAACTATATGCATCAATCTTTTCCCCCGTAAATGAGGTGCGGTTGGTTCATCCTCTCGATTGAGGTGTTTTCAAGAATTATGAAAGGTTTGAACGCATATTAGAATTGTCAAGATACAAATGGCGTTTAAGATGAAATCAAGTGGCAAACTTGAAGAATTGTTTAGTTTCATATGTTATAATCAATATTTTAATTCATTTTAATTGTCCAATGTTATTAGTCCACAGTCGATAGTCCACTAATAATAGTCCAATAATTCATATATAGTTTAATATATAATATTTGAATTAATTAATACGTATCGTGACCCGTGTACATGTCTCAGACTCGATCACAACTCAAAGTATATATATTATTATAGAATCAACCTCAACCCTGTATAGAGAACTCGATCATTATTGCATATAGAGTATCTATGGTGATTCCAAATAATATATATAGATGTGTCGATATGATATGTCAAAACCTTGTATACGTGTCCCGATATTTAAAGTGCGTAAAATAAATAACAAAAATTAAATGACGATAAATAAAGTGCGTAAAGTAAATAACAGAAATTAAATGACAATAAATAAAATTGCGAGAATATAAATTGCGATAAAATAAATTGCGATAAATAAATTGCGATAAATAAAATATAATACGGAATTAACAGTTAGCTAGGAACAGTTAGCTAGGATTTTGTTAGCGTGGTTTCTTAATAAAATTTAATATTGTTAATTATTCTGTTTCTAATCAATTTTTATTGTGTCCATTATTTCTTCATTATGCCACTTGTTGGATTCTGATAGGTCAAAATCCAAATATGAAATTGAATTTGAATGAAAATAGTTATTCTTTGGTGGACGGATAAGTATCCTGGTGGTTGTAAATAGGATAGTGAATAATTGTTGAATCAGATTCGAAGAATATACAGTGTAACTTATTAATGTGAAATTTAAATATTCCTCGGGTATTACCTACCCGTTAAAATATTTTCACCATTAACAGTTTGTACAAAAGAATTTTTAATTACAATCTTTTTGAAAACATATATACATATATATTTTCTTCAGATGTAATCATGGATTTAATGAGTCAATATGATATTAAACTCATTTGATTTATCGTTAGAACAAGAATATATAATCTCTAACATATTAGAGATTACATAATCACCATGCCGGACGAAGATAAATGATGTAGAACGATTCGTAGAACAATAATTATATTCGAGGTACAGAATGAGATGTCGAGGCATGGATTGTTGATGGTACTGGTGTTGTTACTAATGGTTTTGTTGATGCCGGTGATGTTGCTGAAGCTGGTAAGTTTTGCACCATGTTCTCCAAATTGATTACTCGGCGCGAAGCTCGTTGACTTCTTCGATTACCCCGGGATGATTGTCGGTCGAAACGAGCGGATGAATAAGGTTTAGAATCTGAGTTATGATATAGCCGTGGCGAGATATTTGGGAAATGAGAATGAAATGGTGTTACGAACAGGTTCGCCGGTAAGTGCTTCAGGTTCTTCGCCAAAATGTGAATTCGGTTAGTGGATGGGATCGCCTTCTGCGCGTCTCCATTGATTAAGTCGACTATGAATCCATCAGATGAATTGGGGATGGATGATTGGTTGATTCATTCTGGTGTCGTTGCTTTCGGAGCTTATATGACTATCCATTCTGAATAACTGTCGGGATAACTATCGGAATAGCTGTCGGAATCCGAGGGACTCGATCTAGTTGAGGTATTCATCTCATACGATCAGATGAAGGATTTTTGATAAGAAATAGATTATAGGATGTAGATTAGTATCCTGCAATACATAATTTACATATACATTTATAATACTAAAATCTCATAAGTTACGGAGGAATCTACGGAAGCTGTCAGGCAAAGATAACAATAACAGATACGCTAAGATATGAATTAGCAGATACGCTAAGATATGAATTTTGTCTATACACTTCTCAATGTTTGATTTCGAATTCAAGGAGGTTTCACATTATATTTATAACATGAAATGGTTTGTAAATCATCCATAAAAACTTCTGAAATCATTAATTTAACTCAGATTGAAACAGGAAACTCTAATTTTACTGATGAACAACACTTTGACTTTTTAATTCAAAGATTTTGACTCAAAAATTAGAACTTGATACAATAAATTAAAGTTTGAAAATTTCCAGATAGATTGAACAAAAGATTTATAACAATCCTTCATTTACAAATTTTTAAATACGCTACAAAATCGTGACATGGCCTAAAAGTTGAAGAACATGGAGTAAAAATAATATGAAAAGTTTTCTGTGTGTTTTTAATTATCGAATTGCATAAGTGTAAATATATAATGTGAGTGAACGCTTAATTTAACAGTTAACCTGATTTGAAAATTGATTCTTATCGACATCTAACAGAATTGGGACCCTAAATATTCCTTCAGTACCGAAAAAAATAAAAAAAAATTAAAAGCTGCAATTGACGTTGATCGAAATTTTTTTTCTTTGTGGACTGAGATTGATGGCTAATGGATTGGAGACAGAAACAAATCCATTACAGTATGAAAGATACATGTAACATATCCCAAATCCAAAATGGTACGTATAATATTATATCTATTAATAATTAAGGATTAATGATTATAATTAAGAGTAATTAAACTTCTATTAATATTAATAATAAAATTAATAATAATAATATTAATGTTATCATTATTAAAAAATGATTTTTAATAATATTATTATTAATAATAATAAATTGTATTATTTCCTAACAACTATAATAATGATAATGATAATAATTTATAATAATAATTCTCAATAATAATATTTACTAATAATACTAATATTTATCATATTGACTAAAATTATAATTACTAATTTTAATAATAATAATAATAATACTAACAATGGTAACTATAATATTAATCATTATATTTATAATTCTTACTAATAATTATACTAACAATAATTATAATACCGGTACTTAATAATAACCATAATAATAATTGATAATATTTAAATTGAAAATATATACATAAAACTAATATTGATATTAATTTGTATAGTAATAATAAAAGTACTAATAATTTTGCTATAAC
Source organism: Rutidosis leptorrhynchoides (assembly GCF_046630445.1). Lineage (NCBI taxonomy): Eukaryota > Viridiplantae > Streptophyta > Magnoliopsida > Asterales > Asteraceae > Rutidosis > Rutidosis leptorrhynchoides. The sequence continues at coordinate 290,392,026 of NC_092340.1, forward strand.
AGCTATATTTTCAACTTGCATATAATATATTACTATTACATATTAGTAATTATTTATATTTTTATAATAATAACATATAATAGTTAATTTATATACATTCCAATATACATATCAAAATAATTATTTATAGAAATCATATACCGTTATGTATAGTTTTATTTTATTACCTTGTATATTATTTTGCATATTCAATTCTAGTGATTAAAGTATATCTTATTATTATATATACTTTTGTTTATATATATTTATATACATATACATATATTATATATATATATATATATATATATATATATATATATATATATATATATATATATATATATATATATATATATATATATATATATATATATTCGTATATGTATATATTCACATATTTATTTACACACAAATGTTCGTGAATCGTCGGGAATAATCAAAGGTTATCTGAAACCATGTAAATAGTTTTAAAGTTTTGAGACTCAACAATACAGACTTTGCTTATCTTGTCGAAATCATATAAAGATTAAGTTTAAATTTGGTCGGAAATTCCCGGGTCATCACATATTCTCAGCCTAAAAATGTAAAGGGTAAAAAGGCAAATGAAACTCACCATACTGTATTTCGTAGTAAAAATACATATAACATCATTGAACAAGTGCAAGGTTGGCCTTTGATTCACAAACCTATATTAATTATATATATTTATATGTTGTTCAATATTTGTCTAACAATTTAGGTTAAGTCATAGTGTACCACAATCCTAATGCTCGAGTCTAATATGCAAAAGTCAACAAAAGTCATTTTGACTCAAAATGATTTCTAAAATTTATACATGATTATTATATAGTTTAAAGATCGTCGTTTTATATTTTTAAATATATTTTTTTTTATAATTTTATTAGAGTAAATAATATAATTCATTTATTAATAAATAAAATTTTATATAAACATATACTTTTATATATCTTAAGTAATAAAATTTATAAAGTTCATTTAATATCATAAAAATATTATAATAGATTTTATTAAGATAATTATATTATTTGTATTACATATTTATTTGATAAAATAACATTGATAATAATAATAAGTAAAAGTTGTATCATTTGGTAATAATAATTATTATTATTCTATTAATAAAAATATCAATATTTATATTTACTAAAAATGATATTATTATAAAATGATAATTCTAATTATGATAACTTTAATATTTACGATACTTTTTAATATTAACTGTAAAATAATAATTTTATTTAAAATGATAATAATAATGATATTTCATAATAACAATGACATTTCTATTAAATGATAATTTTTGTTAAAATAATAGTTTTAATATTAACTATACTTTTAATAATAATATTAATGATAAAAATAATAAGAATGATAATTTTATCTAAATCAATATCTTACATTATTTTAATTTCATCATGATACTCATACTCATTATTTCCTAATCGATTCATCTAATAGCTTTTAATCGTCTTTTATATCGCGTTCATGTTAATGATAATAATAGTAATCATAATAATTAGGTGTTACTAATATTAGTTTTTAATTATAATAATACTAATGATAATAAATATTATGATAATATTAATGATAATACTTAATTATAACTTTAACGATAATAACGATAGTAATAAAAATAACAATTTTTAATGATAATAATAATAATAATAATAATAATAATAATAATAATAATAATAATAATAATAATAATAATAATAATAATAATAATAATAATAATAATAATAATAATAATAATAATAATAATAATAATAATAATAAGATAAAAATTATAACGACGATAATAATAATCATTTTCAATAATAATACAAAGATTCAATTGACTATAACTTCAATTCCGTTCATCGAAACCATTCGATATCTAAATGAAAAGTTCTTAGTTTTTCGCTAGCTTTCTAAACGACATGCATATCTTATACCTTATCTCAACCGCATATGTAACTAATTCAGGATTCAACATAACCTATCTAATGGCAATATCAAAAGTACAAGCATGCATAATCCTATATACTCGAGCACTAGTCAGGGATACACTATTAGTATGTAAAAATTAAATTATGAGTACTCACGTATCAATATTGAATTCAATATTGCAGGAAAGGTACGTAGACGCAACAGAGATGATAAACACTAATTTGATCTCACGAGCATACCCCCGAATCATACCCATAACCTCCATAGCTATAATCCATAATTTTCTTAGCTCTATCCCGCTCTTAAAAGCCGTTTTGAAATAACTCGCTCATGACCTCGTCGTAATATTTTATGTATATTACAAATAATAATGCTATTTAAAATACTAATACTAATAAGATTAATATTAATAAACTTAATATTAATAATATATATATATATATATATATATATATATATATATATATATATATATATAAATATTTATGTTTCTGGGAAGGTATGTGATGAAATGAGTTACCAGAACCCGAATTTCGTTCGACTTAAATAGATGTTACCCACCTAACCCTCTCATGCGATCGCATGAGAAAGTGAGGGAGGCCTCATGCGATTGCATGAGGTCTTGTTACCAGCTCATATGCGCTAAACAAAAAGCCTGCCGACACTCAACTTCGTTTAAGATCTCATTTGTTAACATAAATAATATTAATTAATATATAATATATTAAATCTTTAGAATTAATTAAATATTATATTATATTTACGTGTGTAGTAAAAATATAATTTTTGTTCAAATGACTCGTACGTTGTCACTCGATTCATGTACCACTTTCGGTTTTTCGAACGCACTTTCGTACGTTTAGAAAACTAGCCTTTTATGTTACGCGACGTGTACCCTTATTAATAATTTGACTTACTCATCAATAAATTACCTTTTAAAGAAATGTAACTTATAAAATTGAATGTTGTGGTCATTTGCTTCTATAAATTAGTGACTCGTTGTTTATCAAAATATATTATTTTAAATTGGGACGTTTTATACCTAAGTTATATATATTTATATTTTCATTTCGAAATATAAATTTGGGACAATATATAATATATAGTTTTTCAAAACTAAAAATATCCAAATTTATATATCTTGAAATCGTTTAAATAATAAGAAATATTAATTCGTAACATTTGTATTTTTAAAGTTCAAAATTGATATACTTTATTTATATAAAAATGTTTACAAAGACATTTTAATATTCCAATTACTTTATATTCCAAATCATTTTATTACAAAGGTTATAATAGTAGAAGTTGTTATGTCATAAGACGTTCTTAAAAAGTCTATTATATCGAGAAGACGTTTTCGTTTATGAACGTAAAATCATATATGAATCATATCAGGTTTCAAAGTTTTAACTTCTAGTTTAATCATGACTCGTAGGATTAAGTCTAAAGGAAAATCAAACATAAGAAATCATCTTAATGTAAAATGTCGATCTATTTAACTTGTCAATATCTATTTTCTAATTTTCCTATATTCCCTTATTTCACTTTCACAATACATAATATGTAGGTTAATTAATTTTATCTTATCAAAGTCACGGGGCAATTATTGTAGGGCATGTATTGAAAGTTAAGTAGGAATTTCTACAAACCCTTGTCCAGCTATCGTTAATTGACATATTTGTTCTTTCTCGTAGGTCACTAATTATTCCGAATACCGTTAAGAAGGAAAGGTTTCCTAAATCAAAGTGGACCTCTCAACAGAGACTCGTAATCATAATTCAATGTATCTGATAATTCATTCATTGGATATTATCTTCTAACTCCATCATTAATCATATTGAAACAAATACGTTCATGTAAAGTATTATATGTTTAATACTTTGTTAATATTTCTAAGTTATAATATATATATATATATATATATATATATATATATATATATATATATATATATATATATATATATATATATATATATGCATATACATATATAATCATATCCGTTCATATAATGGTTCGTGAATCGTTGGAATTTTGTCGAGGTTAAATGAATGTATGAACATAGTTTAAATTTCTTAAGATTTAACTTAACAAACATTGCTTATCGTGTCGGAAACATATAAAGATCAAAGTTTAAATTTGGTCAGAAATTTCCGGGTCGTCACAATACGGTCACAACAATAGGACGCTTGGGTATTTGAGGTCCTAATTCTTAGGACCCTTAAATTTGTAGTTGCATAAAAATGTACTTAATAGGACACTATGTTGTTGGTGTCTCATAATGATCAACCAACAAGATAATAAGGTCAGAAAAATAGGACGCTTGGGTATTTAAGGTCCTAACTATCATATGACTATATTAGGACCCTTACTAAAGTCGTATTATTGCACTTTTGTTACAAAAATGACTAAAGTATTATATAAGTTAACTTCTGTGACGATCGCTCCAAATCCATATGGACGAACACGTCATTCATCGATTTCATTGCGAGGTATTTGACCTCTATATGATACGTTTTGTAAACATTGCATTCTTTTGAAAAGGCACACCATAAATGAATATTTAAATCAAAGGTTTTCGACATCTGATGATTTCTACATATAGACAATCACAGTAAATAATAGTTTACAATAGTACTTCCGTTGACAATGCAGTCAAAGTAAGATACATGGTGATGATTTGGTGAATGAAACGTTTCCTTGAAAAATATGCCATGTACGACTCCATGCACATAGCTTGTCTAACATATAATCAAACAGCGGAAGACTTCTAGGAAACCTGAGAATAAACATGCTAACAAGTGTCAATACAAAGGTTGGTGAGTTCATAGTTTTAGTGTTTCGCATAATCTGTATATAAAAGTGGATCACAAGATTTCAGTTGTTTCATTCAGAAACGTTTATCAAAAGTTTGTCAATAGATTCTACGTAACAGAGCACCCTGGTAACTAAGCTTTAACGTTATAATGATAAATACCCCATTCGTTTTAATACACGCAAACCAACGTGTCCTAAACTCAAATAACACACGTCCGTTAAAAGGCTAGCGCTCTAGCTCGGACGGGGATGTCAAGCCCTATGGATCCATATACTATTATTCGCCCCCACCAGTCCATATCCTATGTACTGGCAGTTACTAGTTACCAAAGCTAAGGGATTTTCGGTTTAAACTCACGTAGAATTAAGTATGTACTTGTATCCATTGCGTTTAAAATAAAGTGCATGTATTCTCAGCCCAAAAATATAGATTGCAAAAGCAATTAAAAAGGGAGCAAATGAAACTCACCTTAGCAGCACATAAAGTTGTTCATCATAATGTGACCGAAACTCAGAATATCAAATAATCGTAGATCTCAACCTAGAGAACATATGTTGGTCAATAAATCTCTATCAAGCTAGGTCAGGTCATAGTGTATCACAATCCTAATGCTCGATATCGACATACAAAAGTTATCCAATGTTGTTTCAAAAAGTCAATTTTGACAATAGTTCAACAAACGAGACGTACCTTATATAAGGATTCATTTACTCGGTTGGTAATATTTAAAAGTTCACTTTATCAATCTCGTAAACAAGTTGTTTAAATCTTAATTGCAGATTCAAAAGCAATTTCAATTAACGTCAATCATAATTCAGTTAATCATATCTTTTAATCCGTTCATCGAAACTATTCGATATCTAAATGAAAAGTTATTGATTTTTCGCCAGCTTTCCAAAAACATGTATATCATATACCTTTTACCAGTAATATATGTATTTAATTAGTGATTCATTATAAACTGTTTAACGACGAAATTTAGCATACAAGCATATATAAATATATATACTCGAGCACTAGACATGGATACATAATTAATATATAAAAGATAAGATATGAGTGCTTACGTATCAGTATTGAGATTCAATATTGTAGGAAAGTACGTAGACGTAACGGAGATGATAAACACTAGGTTTGATTCACAAATATACCCCCGAACATTACCCATAACCTCCTTGGCAATAACCCATAATTTCCTTAGCTCTATCCCGCTTGAAAATCATTTTGAAAGTGACACGCTCATAACCTCGTCGTAGTATTTTATGTATAATACTAATTAATAATATTAATAATAATAAGATTAATAATAATATTAATCTTAATAATAATAATAATAATAATAATAATAATAATAATAATAATAATAATAATAATAATAATAATAATAAAATAAATACGGAGTAATATTAGAGAAAGAAGTGTGAAAACTGAGCAATTTATAGAACCTTTTCTGAAAAAGTACCCCATGCGATCGCATGGGATTTGTGCTTCAAGGCCATGCGATCGCATGGCACCCTGGGACAGCTCACAAATTTTTAACTTCTTGTTTGTCGACATAATTTTATATTATATATATAATATATTTAATTTATATAATTAATTATATATTATATTAAATTCACATGCATAGTTGACTTGTAATTTTTGTTCTGATAAGTCGTACGTCATCACTCGACTTATGTCCCGGTTCCGGTTTTTTAAATGTCCTTTCGTACGCTGAGAAAACTTGCATTTTACGTTTCGTGTCACGTACTTTGTCAAAATATAGCCTTAAATTATCCCTAAACTATACCACTCAAAGTATATCTTAAACTTTCGAGTATTTTGGTCATTTACTTTTATAAATCATCGTCTCGCTATTTGTTAATATATATATATATATATAATAACAAATCGTTTTATGACCAAGTTAATATATATTTTCAACATTTATAAACACGTTTTAAATATACGTCGCAAGTTATTCATATAATTAATATTCCAACTTATCATATATATTCAAATAAATATTTAAACCAATAAGTTTAATGTACGGTATCAAACAATTAATACATTGTTACGTTTTCAAGTTATAGTATATATATATGTATCTATATACATATAATTGTTCACGAATCGTCAAGAATAACCGAAAGGTATTTGAATATATGAAAGTAGTTCAAAAATTTTGAGATTCAGTTTTACAGACTTTGCTTATCGTGTCGGAAATGTTAATCATACAAAGATTAAGTTTAAATTTGGTCAGAAATTTCGGGGTCATCACAGTACCTACCCGTTAAAGAAATTTCGTCCCGAAATTTGAGTGAGGTCGTCATGACTAACAATAAAAATGTTTTCATGACGTATATGTGTTGATAAATAGAGTTTTATCTGAAATGTCCCGTTCTTATTGATTAAAAACGTTCCATATTAATTGATTTCGTTGCGAGGATTTGACCTCTATATGAGACGTTTTTCAAAGACTGCATTCATTTTAAAACAAACCATAACCTTTATTTCATCAATAAAGGTTTAAAAAGCTTTACGTAGATTATCAAATAATGATAATCTAAAATATCCTGTTTACACACGACCATTTCATAATGGTTTACAATACAAATATGTTACAACAAAATAAGTTTCTTGAATGCAGTTTTTACACAATATCATACAAGCATGGACTCCAAATCTTGTCCTTATTTAAGTATGCGACAGCGGAAGCTCTTAATAATCACCTGAGAATAAACATGCTTAAAACGTCAACAAAAATGTTGGTGAGTTATAGGTTTAACCTATATATATCAAATCATAATAATAGACCACAAGATTTCATATTTCAATACACATCCCATACATAGAGATAAAAATCATTCATATGGTGAACACCTGGTAACCGACATTAACAAGATGCATATATAAGAATATCCCCATCATTCCGGGACACCTTTCGGATATGATATAAATTTTGAAGTACTAAAGCATCCGGTACTTTGGATGGGGTTTGTTAGGCCCAATAGATCTATCTTTAGGATTCGCGTCAATTAGGGTGTCTGTTCCCTAATTCTTAGATTACCAGACTTAATAAAAAGGGGCATATTGGATTTCGATAATTCAACCATAGAATGTAGTTTCACGTACTTGTGTCTATTTTGTAAATCATTTATAAAACCTGCATGTATTCTCATCCCAAAAATATTAGATTTTAAAAGTGGGACTATAACTCACTTTCACAGATTTTTACTTCGTCGGGAAGTAAGACTTGGCCACTAGTTGATTCACGAACCTATAACAATATATACATATATATCAAAGTATGTTCAAAATATATTTACAACACTTTTAATATATTTTGATGTTTTAAGTTTATTAAGTCAGCTGTCCTCGTTAGTAACCTACAACTAGTTGTCCACAGTTAGATGTACAGAAATAAATCGATAAATATTATCTTGAATTAATCCACGACCCAGTGTATACGTATCTCAGTATTGATCACAACTCAAACTATATATATTTTGGAATCAACCTCAACCCTGTATAGCTAACTCCAACATTCACATATAGAGTGTCTATGGTTGTTCCGAAATATATATAGATGTGTCGACATGATAGGTCGAAACATTGTATACGTGTCTATGGTATCTCAAGATTACATAATATACAATACAAGTTGATTAAGTTATGTTTGGAATAGATTTGTTACCAATTTTCACGTAGCTAAAATGAGAAAAATTATCCAATCTTGTTTTACCCATAACTTCTTCATTTTAAATCCGTTTGAGTGAATCAAATTACTATGGTTTCATATTGAACTCTATTTTATGAATATAAACAGAAAAAGTATAGGTTTATAGTTGGAAAAATAAGCTACAAGTCGTTTTTGTAAAGGTAGTCATTTCAGTCGAAAGAACGACGTCTAGATGACCATTTTAGAAAACATACTTCCACTCTGAGTTTAACCATAATTTTTGGATATAGTTTCATGTTCATAATAAAAATCATTTTCCCAGAATAACAACTTTTAAATCAAAGTTTATCATAGTTTTTAATTAACTAACCCAAAACAGCCCGCGGTGTTACTACGACGGCGTAAATCCGGTTTTGCGGTGTTTTTCGTGTTTCCAGGTTTTAAATCATTAAGTTAGCATATCATATAGATGTAGAACATGTGTTTAGTTGATTTTAAAAGTCAAGTTAGAAGGATTAACTTTTATTTGCGAACAAGTTTAGAATTAACTAAACTATGTTCTAGTGATTACAAGTTTAAACCTTCGAATAAGATAGCTTTATATGTATGAATCGAATGATGTTATGAACATCATTACTACCTCAAGTTCCTTGGATAAACCTACTGGAAATGAGAAAAATAGATCTAGTTTCAAAGGATCCTTGGATGGCTTGAAAGTTCTTGAAGCAGAATCATGACACGAAAACAATTTCAAGTAAGATTTCTACTCGAAATAAGATTGTTATAGTTATAGAAATTGAATTAAAGTTTGAATATGATTATTACCTTGTATTAGAAAGATAACCTACTGTAAGTAACAAAGGTTTCTTGATCTTGGATGATTACTTGGAATGGATTTAGAAAACTTGGAAGTAAACTTGCAATCTTGGAAGTATTCTTGATTTTATGAAACTATAACTTTTGGAATTTATGAAGAACACTTAGAACTTGAAGATAGAACTTGAGAGAGATCAATTAGATGAAGAAAATTGAAGAATGAAAGTTTTTGTAGGTTTTTTTGGTCGTTGGTGTATGGATTAGATATAAAGGATATGTAATTTTGTTTTCATGTAAATAAGTCATGAATGATTACTCATATTTTTGTAATTTTATGAGATATTTCATGCTAGTTTCCAAATGATGGTTCCCACATGTGTTAGGTGACTCACATGGGCTGCTAAGAGCTGATCATTGGAGTGTATATACCAATAGTACATACATCTAAAAGCTGTGTATTGTACGAGTACGAATACGGGTGCATACGAGTAGAATTGTTGATGAAACTGAACGAGGATGTAATTGTAAGCATTTTTGTTAATTAGAAGTATTTTGATAAGTGTCTTGAATTCTTTCAAAAGTGTATGAATACATATTATAACACTACATGTATATACATTTTAACTGAGTCATTAAGTCATCGTTAGTCGTTACATGTAAATGTTGTTTTGAAACCTTTAGGTTAACGATCTTGTTGAATGTTGTTAACCCATTGTTTATTATAACAAATGAGATGTTAAATTGTTATATTATCATGATATTATGATATATAATATATCTTAGTATGATATATATACAGTTAAATGTCGTTACAACGATAATCGTTACATATATGTCTCGTTTCGAAATCATTAAGTTAGTAGTCTTATTTTTACATATGTATTTCATTGTTAATACACTTAAAAATATATTTACTTATCATTTAATATAATTAACCAAGTGTATCAATATCTTAATATGATTCATATGTACCTAGTAAGACGTTGTTATAACGATAATCGTTATATATATCGTTTTCGAGTTTCTTAAATTAATAGTCTCATTTTTATGTATATAACTCATTGTTAAAATACCTAATGAGATACATACTTATAATAAAATCATGTTAACTATATATATAACCATATATGTGTCATCGTATAGTTTTTACAAGTTTTAACGTTCGTGAATCACCGATCAACTTGGGTGGTCAATTGTCTATATGAAACCTATTTCAATTAATCAAGTCTTAACAAGTTTGATTGCTTAACATGTTGGAAACACTTAATCATGTAAATAACAATTTCATTTAATATATATATAAACATGGAAAAGTTCGGGTCACTACAGTACCTACCCGTTAAATAAATTTCGTCTCGAAATTTTAAGCAGTTGGAGGTGTTGACGTATCTTCTGGAAATAAATGCGGGTATTTCTTCTTCATCTGATCTTCACGCTCCCAGGTGAACTCGGGTCCTCTACAAGCATTCCATAGAACCTTAACAATCGGTATCTTGTTTTGTTTAAGTCTCTTAACCCCACGATCCATTATTTCGACGGGTTCTTCAATGAATTGAAGTTTTTCATTGATTTGGATTTCGTCCAACGGAATAGTGAGATCTTCTTTAGCAAAACATTTCTTCAAATTTGAGACGTGGAAAGTGTTATGTACAGCCGCGAGTTGTTGAGGTAGCTCCAGTTGGTAAGCTACTGGTCAGACACGATCTATAATCTTGAATGGTCCAATGTACCTTGGATTTAGTTTCCCCCGTTTACCAAATCGAACAACGCCTTTCCAAGGTGAAACCTTAAGCATGACCATTTCTTCAATTTCAAACTCTATATCTTTTCTTTTACTGTCCGCGTAGCTCTTTTGTCGACTCTGGGCGGTTTTCAATCTTTGTTGAATTTGGATGATTTTCTTGGTAGTTTCTTGTATTATCTCCAGACCCGTAATCTGTCTATCCCCCACTTCACTCCAACAAATCGGAGACCTGCACTTTCTACCATAAAGTGCTTCAAACGGTGCCATCTCAATGCTTGAATGGTAGCTGTTGTTGTAGGAAAATTCTGCTAACGGAAGATGTCGATCCCAACTGTTTCCGAAATCAATAACACAAGCTCGTAGCATGTCTTCAAGCGTTTGTATCGTCCTTTCGCTCTGCCCATCAGTTTGTGGATGATAGGCATTACTCATGTCTAGACGAGTTCCCAATGCTTGCTGTAATGTCTGCCAGAATCTTGAAATAAATCTGCCATCCCTATCAGAGATAATAGAGATTGGTATTCCATGTCTGGAGACGACTTCCTTCAAATACAGTCGTGCTAACTTCTCCATCTTGTCATCTTCTCTTATTGGCAGGAAGTGTGCTGACTTGGTGAGACGATCAACTATTACCCAAATAGTATCATAATCACTTGCAGTCCTTGGCAATTTAGTAATGAAATCCATGGTAATGTTTTCCCATTTCCATTCCAGGATTTTAGGTTATTGTAGTAGACCTGATGGTTTCTGATGTTCAGCTTTGACCTTAGAACACGTCAAACATTCTTCCTACATATTTAGCAATATCGGCTTTCATACCTGGCCACCAAAAATGTTTCTTAAGATCCTTGTACATCTTCCCCGTTCCAGGATGTATTGAGTATCTGGTTTTATGAGCTTCTCTAAGTACCATTTCTCTCATATCTCCAAATTTTGGTACCCAAATTCTTTCAGCCCTATACCGGGTTCCGTCTTCCCGAATATTAAGATGCTTCTCCGATCCTTTGGGTATTTCATCCTTTAAATTTCCCTCTTTTAAAACTCCTTGTTGCGCCTCCTTTATTTGAGTAGTAAGGTTAGTGTGAATCATTATATTCATAGATTTTACTCGAATGGGTTCTCTGTCCTTTCTGCTCAAGGCGTCGGCTACCACATTTGCCTTCCCCGGGTGGTAACGAATCTCAAAGTCGTAATCATTCAACAATTCAATCCACCTACGCTGCCTCATATTCAGTTGTTTCTGATTAAATATGTGTTGAAGACTTTTGTGGTCGGTATATATAATACTTTTGACCCCATATAAGTAGTGCCTCCAAGTCTTTAATGCAAAAACAACCGCGCCTAATTCCAAATCATGCGTCGTATAATTTTGCTCGTGAATCTTCAATTGTCTAGACGCATAAGCAATCACCTTCATCCGTTGCATTAATACATAACCAAGACCTTGCTTTGATGCGTCACAATAAATCACAAAATCATCATTCCCTTCAGGCAATGACAATATAGGTGCCGTAGTTAGCTTTTTCTTCAATAATTGAAACGCCTTCTCTTGTTCATCCTTCCATTCAAATTTATTCCCTTTATACGTTAATGCAGTCAAGGGTTTTGCTATTTTGGAGAAATCTTGGATGAATCTTCTGTAGTAACCAGCCAATCCTAAAAATTGACGTATATGCTTCGAAGTTTTTGGGGTTTCCCACTTTTCAATGGTTTCGATCTTTGCCGGGTCCACCTGGATACCTTCTTTATTCACTATGTGACCGAGGAATTGAACTTCTTCCAACCAAAATGCACACTTTGAAAACTTAGCGTACAGTTTTTCTTTCCTCAATACTTCTAGCACTTTTCTCAAATGTTCTTCGTGCTCTTGATCATTCTTTGAGTAAATAAGTATGTCATCGATGAAAACAATGACAAACTTGTCAAGGTATGGTCCACACACTCGGTTCATAAGGTCCATGAACACAGCTGGTGCATTAGTTAAACCAAACGGAATGACCATAAACTCGTAATGACCGTAACGTGTTCTGAAAGCAGTCTTTTGAATATCATCTTCTTTCACCCGCATTTGATGATACCCGGAACGTAAGTCAATCTTTGAATAAACAGACGAGCCTTGTAGTTGATCAAATAAGTCATCGATTCTCGGTAGTGGGTAGCGGTTCTTGATGGTAAGTTTGTTCAACTCTCGGTAGTCGATACACAACCTGAATGTACCATCTTTCTTCTTGACAAACAAAACAGGAGCTCCCCACGGTGATGTGCTTGGTCGAATGAAACCACGCTCTAAAAGTTCTTGTAATTGGCTTTGCAGTTCTTTCATCTCACTGGGTGCGAGTCTGTAAGGAGCACGAGCTATTGGTGCAGCTCCTGGTACAAGATCTATTTGAAATTCAACGGATCGATGTGGGGGTAATCCCGGTAATTCTTTCGGAAATACATCGGGAAATTCTTTTGCAATGGGAACATCATTGATGCTCTTTTCTTCAGTTTGTACCTTCTCGACGTGTGCTAGAACAGCATAGCAACCTTTTCTTATTAGTTTTTGTGCCTTCAAATTACTAATAAGATGTAGCTTCGTGTTGCCCTTTTCTCCGTACACCATTAAGGGTTTTCCTTTTTCTCGTATAATGCGAATTGCATTTTTGTAACAAACGATCTCTGCTTTCACTTCTTTCAACCAGTCCATACCGATTATCACATCAAAACTCCCTAACTCTACTGGTATCAAATCAATCTTAAATGTTTCGCTAACCAGTTTAATTTCTCGATTCCGACATATATTATCTGCTGAAATTAATTTACCATTTGCTAATTCGAGTAAAAATTTACTATTCAAAGGCGTCAATGGACAACTTAATTTAGCACAAAAATCTCTACTCATATAGCTTCTATCCGCACCCGAATCAAATAAAACGTAAGCAGATTTATTGTCAATAAGAAACGTACCCGTAACAAGCTCCGGGTCTTCCTGTGCCTCTGCCGCATTAATATTGAAAACTCTTCCGCGGCCTTGTCCATTCGTGTTCTCCTGGTTCGGGCAATTTCTAATAATGTGGCCCGGTTTTCCACATTTATAACAAATGATAAGGCTAAAAAGGAACATATATTTCATAGCAATATCCCTCCTAAATAATAGGTTTTCATATGTAATTGTATTATATTTTCATTGTAATTGTTTAAATAAATAAGTGCGAAGACAAAAGGCGAAAACGAAGATTTGAAGACACAAACGTCCAAAAAGCTCAAATGTTCAAGATACAATTCAAAAGGTTCAATTTATTGATGAAAAACGTCTAAAAATGACAAGAGTACAAGTTACAAAATGCAAAGTACAAGATATTAAATTGTACGCAAGGACGTTCGAAAATCCGGAACCGGGACATGAGTCAACTATCAACGCCCGACGCAACGGACCAAAAATTACAAGTCAACTATGCACAAGAATATAATATAATATTTAAATAATTATATAAATTATTTATATATTATATATTTTTAAAAATTATGTCGACAAGCTATGAGACAAATGATCCTGAGCTGGATTTTCAAACTCCGCGACTCGCGGAGTTTGAAGGCTAAAAACTCCACGACTCGCGGAGCTGTCAAAAATCAAAACTCCTATAAAAGCTCACGAATTCTGCGAGTAGAATAATAATAATAATACTCCTATGTAATAATAATAAATATATATATATATATATATATATATATATATAAATATATATATATATATATATATATATATATATATATATATTATATATAGTATAGTATAGTTTTATATTAGATTAGTTTTGGGTTATGCGAAGGTTATTTTACGGGTTTTAAAGTCGGAGCTCTGTCCGTGTAACACTACGCAATAAATACTCAATGTAAGTTATGTTCTTCTTTTTAAATTAATGTCTCGTACTTAAGTTATTATTATGCTTATTTGAGCCAAAGTAATCATGATGTTAGACTAAATATTAAAGACGGGGTAATTGAGCTTTGTACCATAATTGGGGTTTGGACAAAAGAATGACACTTGTGGAAATTAGACTATGGGCTATTAATGGGCTTTATATTTGTTTAACTAAATCATAGTTTGTTAATTTTAATATAAAGATTTACAATTGGACGTCCCTATAAATAACCATATACACTCGATCGGACACGATGGGCGGGGTATTTATATGTACGAATAATAGTTCATTTAACCGGACACGGGAATGGATTAATAGTCACTAGAATTATTAAAACAGGGGTGAAATTATGTACAAGGACACTTGGCATAATTGATAACAAAGTATTAAAACCTTGGGTTACACGCAGTCGATAACCTGGTGTAATTATTAAACAAAGTATTAAAATCTTGTTACAGTTTAAGTCCCCAATTAGTTGGAATATTTGACTTCGGACATAAGGATAATTTGACGAGGACACTCGCACTTTATATTTATGACTGATGGACCGTTATGGACAAAAACCAGATGGACTTATCAAATAATCCAGGACAAAGGACAATTAACCCAGGATAATAAATAATCAAAACGTCAAACATCATGGTTACGGAAGCTTAAATAAGCATAATATATTTTATTTCATTTTTCCTCGTACTTTTATTTATTGTCATTTTAATTATTGTTATTTATTTTATATTGTTATTTAAATATCGTCATTTACTATACGCTTCGCTTAAAATATAAATCGACAAGCCGGTCATTAAACGGTAAACCCCCTTTTATATATTATTATATATAATTATATATATTTTGTACAAATATAGTTGTTTAAAAATATAGTGTGCAATAAGCCCGCTCCCTGTGGAACGAACCGGACTTACTAAAAACTATACTACTCTACGATTAGGTACACTGCCTATAGTGTTGTAGCAAGGTTTAGGTATATCCCACTTGTAAATAAATAATTAAAACTTGTGTAATTTGTAACGTATTTCGTAGTAAAATATAGTACTATCACGTACCCCCACGCTACCACATCAAGTTTTTGGCGCCGAAGCCGGGGACTTGGCGAAACGCTATATTTTTAATATATATTTGTATAAATATATTTTTAGAAAAACAATATCAAATTTAAAAATAAAAAAAAAACCGAAAAAAAAAATAAAAAAATAAAATATATATATAAATCTAGTTTTACGATTTTTATTTATAAAATTATAAAGTAGTTCTATTTTTATATAAGTTTTTATTATATAAATATTTAGATTTTAAAACAGAAAAATATAAAATAAAAAAAAAACACGTCGAATTAAAAACTGTACCAGAGTTGAATTTTGGAACCCCGCGACTCACGGGGTTTGCTGCATCGATTACCGCGACTCGCGGAGACACTCTGACACGGGTACACAGAACCCTAATTCAGCATTAATTACGGATAATTATTAATTATTATTATTATAACCCTAACTAATTATTATTATTATAATTACTTTTACTTTTTATTTAATTTATATATTTTAGTTAAATTAGTTTAATTAATTTGTAAAATTAATAGTTTTAATAAATAAATAATATAAAAATAATATTTTTATAAAAATTGTACTTTTTACAACTTTTTGTATATTTTTATATTTTGTCCCTTTTTAATCGTTTTAGCGTAATATTTGTATTTTTAGCTTATATTTAGTTTTAAACTTAGTTTTTGTCATAGTTATTTTTACTTCTAGATTTTTAGGCTTTGCCGTAAAATCCCTTAAGTGCTTTTTCTTTAGACTAAGATTTAGGTGCTTTAGAATTTTGCGACGCCGTTTTTATATTTTAGTACCTTTTTAAGTTATTACCATTTAGGATATAGTTTTTCTTTTAAGCTTTAATATTTTTAGACGCAACTTTTAATTCTTAGTTTTTAATTCCTTTTTAAGTTACGACGCGCTATTTTCTTATTTTTATTTTTCGACGTTTTTCGACGCGCATTCTTTTTCTTTCTTATTTCTCGACGCTTTAGTTTTTAGGACTTAGAAATTTTCTCTATTTCTTATCTAATATTTCAAACAGAAAGAAAAATTATTTAAGTGGTTAAATTAATGGACGTTGACAATTTTCTGCTTCGTAGTAATAGTTGGATTTGTTAGTGGCTGAGTTGTGAGCTTCCGATTTAAAGGGTTCTGGCTCCCTGCTGCATCTTTTGGCTATTCGAAACGTGGGCAAAAGCAGAAAAGTCTATTAATTGGACAACTTATATAAGTTTTTCTATTTTTATAACTAATAGGATAATTAGTAAATGCACCACATTGTAGCTAAAATTTGGCCATCGCAATAAAATGGAAAATTTTGAAAACAAGGCTATGGAAACTCTTTTTGATATCCAAAATCAATTAAATCAATACTCTCAAACGAGTGTTGATGACAATTCGTTCGGTCAATCTTGGATCACGAATGACGAAACAATAACTGGTTGTGAAATCTGTGGAGATTATCACTCAACATGGGAATGTTATTATTACGTTCCTATGAAAAATTACGCACCCACGGAACCTGAATGGAATGATTATGAAGAATACAATTCAAATTGGGATTATTCCCAAGAATATATCCAAACTCAACAACCAGTAGACGAGGAAAATTACGTGTCTGAAAATTTATTAGACAATATGAAAATCAAACTCGAAGAACTCAATGCTCAAAATGAACAAATGAGAGAGTTTGTAAACCGGCAAGCTGAAACTCTATCAGACTACACACCTGTTGATCTGAGGAGTTGTGTGCAAGAAAATCTCATATCATCGAATTTTGATGAATTCGAGAGCTCCGAAATCACCAACTATCCCGATGATACTTTTTATTCAGTCTTACCAATTTCACAACATATCGACACATTAGCCTCTACCGACGAAATCATCGATCCATCAATGGATAAAGAAGAAGTAAGGGTAACAAATTGGTACTCTTGGGAATACGATAACGTTGAAAATTTTACCCCCAAGGCCAAACCGAACTTCACCATTCTACAACCTTCCAACCCAATATTCTCAATAGACGAGTCATCCACCGGAAATGAACTACGAGCTGTAATAGATAATGACACCTCGAATTTCACCCAATTGGGTAATAGAGGTGAAAACTTTGACGTCGAGAATAAACGGAAGGAAATGTTAGGAATTGTCCACCCTATAGATATAAGTATGTCGGTGTATATCGATCCATTTGACCAAGAACCAGAAAAGAGACATATCCATTTACTAAAAGCTACACTTAAAAAAGAATTAAGTAGTGACGATCGGGTGAGTCTAAACTTTAAACCCATTGATATATTCTACACCACCCGAAATGTAAATAACTGGCTCACTACTCTAATTCATGGAACTTATTCTACCGACTTCACATGTCGTCAGCTAAGTGTGGGGAAGTCTAACCCCACTTAACGTTAAATTAGGGGTTCGGGTTAGTGCATAACTCGTTAATAAACATGCATAATAAATTAGGGTAAAAGACGCATTTTCAAAAATTATCAAACAGTTCAGAAAAGCAACCGTTTTTGAAAGAAAAAAAAAACATGTGTGATAAAACAAGAAGGAATGAACGATGAGGTGCACCATCTATCATCCTGCAATTTTATGGTATCTTTAACTACTTTCTACACTAATCACCCTCATGAATTTATAATTATAGTCTGATTTCATGCAAATAAGGGCATTGCATGATCTTAAGTGTGGGGAAGGGTTATAAATTCTCTCGGGTTTACACTTGGTTTTATTTGCCAAATTTTGTGAAAATTTGAAAAAATTTCAACTAAATGAAGTCAAAATTATGTTTATACATATTTATAAACGATGAAAACTAGATGTTAATACCGAAATTATCGTTACCTCGGAAAGGACATAAATTGAGAAACACCCTAAAACGATTGAATTCATTTAAAATGGAATAAAGGAGAATAAAAAGGCAAAGAAAGAAACTAAGTGTGGGGAGAATGTGCCAAGTTATTCAATTAAAAACTATCTATCACATGTTTCTGTAAAGTTTATTGCAGGTGCTTTTGTTTTGGACTAAATTAACTGTTTTACCCGATTTACTGTAATGAAAGATGGATCTACACGATGAATCAATTCCATCATTTAAAGGAAGTAAAGTCTTCCGAAAAAGACACGCGCTTCTTGATTTAGGTCAGGAAGTTGTCGTCCAGACCAGCTGTAGGTTGACGAAAAATCTAGAAAAGTCATCACTAAAATCAGCAGGAAATCCACGGACCTCAGCATAAAACAGGGTCGCCAAGTGGTCAGACTTATCCTAACCATGAGAGGATCTGTCTCGTAAAATGGGGAGGGCGCCGTGCAAATTAGCTTGATAAGACTAATGAATCAGATCCCCAGAAAGGATAATCTCCTTAAAGATTAAAAATCAGCTTTTAAGCCTGATATTACTCAATCCTTGAGATTGACCTTAAAGATTGAGAATTACAAACTCATGGAATTCAATGATATCTAAACTCGAGCTTGAACGAGAAAATATTTTGATCAAAATTACAAACCGATTTGTTTTCTGAAAACCCTATTTTCAATGCGTTCATTACCATTGAACGTAAAATCCTAGGAATTCTCCTGGAATTCATTAGGTCACCTGAACCAAATCGGGTGTCAACCGTAAGAACGGTGGTTGCATAGCATGGTCAAAGACAAGACCTTGTGCCAGACCGAAAAATCATAGGATGATCTTTACTATTGCTCCTACAAAGGATAGTAATAGCATCCGACACGTTTATAGACCATAATCAAAAGCATGTCACGGGACATTGCCTTAACAGTTGCTTGTTCATCACTTTCCTTTACAACCGGACGGTGGTTTGCCGAAAGGTAATATACGGGACAAGTAAACTGGACGTGTTGCTTTCCTAATACAAGGTTAGCAAGTGGGTAACACAAAACCACAAGTGTTGAGCTAAAATTTTCAAATCTGAAACCCACACAACCCACAAAAATATTTTGCAAACACCGGTGAAGGGTTATTCCGGAAAACTTATCTAGGGTAAAAGCTAGATTGAATTTTCAAAAGATCAAATATTTTCATAAAGATCCAATTTCCTTAAGGATCTACATTTTCATAGTCATGTGGGACTGTAAACCGCCTTTCAAATGTGCACTTTGCTTTGGAAACCGAAAGTAAATCGGCTATTTGATTGCAAGTGTCGTTGACCTAAACCCGAGGCAACTGTGGATGACACACCCACCTTTAACCATGGTTCTATCGTTACTATCATTGTTTATACCACCATATCAAAATCACTGATGTACAAAGTGTGATGAATAAAAAAGTGATTCATGTATGTTTTTATTTCAAGTTCTGTATTGCTTGAGGACAAGCAACGCTCAAGTGTGGGGATATTTGATAAGGCTAAAAAGGAACATATATTTCATAGCAATATCCCTCCTAAATAATAGGTTTTCATATGTAATTGTATTATATTTTCATTGTAATTGTTTAAATAAATAAGTGCGAAGACAAAAGGCGAAAACGAAGATTTGAAGACACAAACGTCCAAAAAGCTCAAATGTTCAAGATACAATTCAAAAGGTTCAATTTATTGATGAAAAACGTCTAAAAATGACAAGAGTACAAGTTACAAAACGCAAAGTACAAGATATTAAATTGTACGCAAGGACGTTCGAAAATCCGGAACCGGGACATGAGTCAACTATCAACGCCCGACGCAACGGACCAAAAATTACAAGTCAACTATGCACAAGAATATAATATAATATTTAAATAATTATATAAATTATTTATATATTATATATATTTAAAAATTATGTCGACAAGCTATGAGACAAATGATCCTGAGCTGGATTTTCAAACTCCGCGACTCGCGGAGTTTGAAGGCTAAAAACTCCACGACTCGCGGAGCTGTCAAAAATCAAAACTCCTATAAAAGCTCACGAATTCTGCGAGTAGAATAATAATAATAATACTCCTATGTAATAATAATAAATATATATATATATATATATTATATATATATATAGTATAGTATAGTTTTATATTAGATTAGTTTTGGGTTATGCGAAGGTTATTTTACGGGTTTTAAAGTCGGAGCTCTGTCCGTGTAACACTACGCAATAAATACTCAATGTAAGTTATGTTCTTCTTTTTAAATTAATGTCTCGTACTTAAGTTATTATTATGCTTATTTGAGCCAAAGTAATCATGATGTTAGACTAAATATTAAAGACGGGGTAATTGAGCTTTGTACCATAATTGGGGTTTGGACAAAAGAACGACACTTGTGGAAATTAGACTATGGGCTATTAATGGGCTTTATATTTGTTTAACTAAATGATAGTTTGTTAATTTTAATATAAAGATTTACAATTGGACGTCCCTATAAATAACCATATACACTCGATCGGACACGATGGGCGGGGTATTTATATGTACGAATAATAGTTCATTTAACCGGACACGGGAATGGATTAATAGTCACTAGAATTATTAAAACAGGGGTGAAATTATGTACAAGGACACTTGGCATAATTGATAACAAAGTATTAAAACCTTGGGTTACACGCAGTCGATAACCTGGTGTAATTATTAAACAAAGTATTAAAATCTTGTTACAGTTTAAGTCCCCAATTAGTTAGAATATTTGACTTCGGACATAAGGATAATTTGACGAGGACACTCGCACTTTATATTTATGACTGATGGACCGTTATGGACAAAAACCAGATGGACTTATCAAATAATCCAGGACAAAGGACAATTAACCCAGGATAATAAATAATCAAAACGTCAAACATCATGGTTACGGAAGCTTAAATAAGCATAATATATTTTATTTCATTTTTCCTCGTACTTTTATTTATTGTCATTTTAATTATTGTTATTTATTTTATATTGTTATTTAAATATCGTCATTTACTATACGCTTCGCTTAAAATATAAATCGACAAGCCGGTCATTAAACGGTAAACCCCCTTTTATATATTATTATATATAATTATATATATTTTGTACAAATATAGTTGTTTAAAAATATAGTGTGCAATAAGCCCGCTCCCTGTGGAACGAACCGGACTTACTAAAAACTATACTACTCTACGATTAGGTACACTGCCTATAGTGTTGTAGCAAGGTTTAGGTATATCCCACTTGTAAATAAATAATTAAAACTTGTGTAATTTGTAACGTATTTCGTAGTAAAATATAGTACTATCACGTACCCCCACGCTACCACATCAACAAACTACATTGGCATAACTTGCTCCAACACTACTTGCTCCGCCATTACTCGTTCCGACATCATTTGTTCCTTTCGTTCTGTTAACCCCTGGTCCGTAGACCTCACACTTCGCCGTGCTATGACCATTTCTTTTACACTTGTTGCAAAATTTGGTGCAGAACCCCGAGTGATACTTTTCACACCTTTGGCATAGCTGCTTCTGATTGTTGTTGTTGTTGCGGTTGTTATTGTTGTTGGGATGATTGTTGTAGTTGTTGTTGTTGTTGTTGTTGTTGGGCCGTTTGTTGTAGTTGCGATTGATGTTGCGATTGTTGGGATAATTGTTGCGATTATTATTGTAATTGCTGTTGTTGTTGTATTGGTGATTCTTATCACCGTTTTCCTCCCACTTTCTTTTAACTTGCTTCACATTGGCCTCTTCAGCCGTCTGTTCTTTAATTCTTTCCTCAATCTGGTTCACTAGTTTGTGAGCCATTCTACATGCCTGTTGTATGGATGCGGGCTCATGTGAACTTATATCTTCTTGGATTCTTTCCGGTAATCCTTTCACAAACGCGTCGATCTTCTCTTCCTCATCTTCGAACGCTCCCGGACACAATAGGCACAATTCTGTGAATCGTCTTTCGTACGTGGTAATATCAAATCCTTGGGTTCGTAACCCTCTAAGTTCTGTCTTGAGCTTATTGACCTCGGTTCTGGGACGGTACTTCTCGTTCATCAATTGCTTGAATGTTGACCACGGTAGTGCGTATGCATCATCTTGTCCCACTTGCTCTAGATAGGTATTCCACTATGTTAACGCAGAACCTGTGAAGGTATGCGTAGCGTACTTCACTTTGTCCTCTTCAGTACGCTTACTTATGGCAAATACCGATTCGACCTTCTCGGTCCACCGTTTCAATCCGATCGGTCCTTCGGTTCCATCAAATTCCAAAGGTTTGCAGGCAGTGAATTCTTTGTAGGTGCATCCTACACGATTTCCTGTACTGCTAGATCCAAGGTTATTGTTGGTATGTAGCACAGCCTGTACTGCGGCTATGTTTGAAGCTAGAAAAGTACGGAATTCCTCTTTATTCATATTCACGGTGTGTCGAGTAGTCGGTGCCATTTCCTTCAAAATAGTCAAATGGAACAAGTTAATCATACAGAATATTAAGAGTAGTTAATAGTATTTCGTAGCATAATATGAACTCATTTATAAAAGCTTTTTCTTCATATTAGCGTTTTATAAGTTTAAATTCGGGTAGTACCTACCCGTTAAGTTCATACTTAGTAGCTAATATACAATTCAACTACTACAATTCTATATGAAAAACTAATTTTAATAATATTTCGCGTTCAAACTTTTATACAATATTTTACAAACTTACAATACCGCTTATTTTACATAAAGCATGAAATATAGCTCACAATAACTTTGATACAAGATAGTTGTGAAGATAATTCTAGCTAGTACATAAGTTGTTGAGCAAAGGCAATAAAGACAAGTAATTCATACGTCCAGAAACAAGTCATGCATTCTGGTTTTACTATGACTACTTCCCATCCTTGGTCTTGTGGAACATAACCGTTATGGCCGTTGATAAGACAGCGTGTTGTAACGTCGTCAAAGGGACGAGGGTTACGTAATGACCAACAGTCTCGTAATAACCTAAAAACCTCATTTCTTACCCCAATTACCGACTCCGTCACTTGTGGGAACGTTTTGTTTAATAGTTGTAGCCCGATGTTCTTTTTCTCACTTTGGTGAGAAGCGAACATTACTAACCCGTAAGCATAGCATGCTTCTTTATGTTGCATGTTAGCCGCTTTTTCTAAATCATGAAGTCCTATATTCGGATACATTGAGTCAAAATAATTTCTTAACCCGTTGCGTAAAATAGCATTTGGGTTCCCCGCAATATATGCATCAAAGTAAACACATCGTAACTTATGGGTTTCCCAATGTGATATCTCCCATCTTTCAAACGAAAGTCTCTTATAAACCAAGACATTCTTGGAACGTTCTTCGAATGTCTTACAAACTGATCTCGCCTTAAATAGTTGTGCCGAAGAATTCTGACCGACTCTAGACAAGATTTCATCAATCATGTCTCCGGGTAGGTCTCTTAAAATATTGGGTTGTCTATCCATTTTGTGTTTTTATACTGTAAAATAGACAAGAGTTAGATTCATAAAAAAAATACTTATTAATACAAGCAATTTTTACATATATCATAAAGCATAAGCACACTATATTACATATATTACACCACACGAATACAACTATCTTATTCCGACTCGCTTGTTTCTTCTTCTTCGGTTTTGGTTCGTTTTGCCAAGTTTCTAGGGATATATGATGTTCTCCTAATACGAGCCGTCGTTTTCCACATTGGTTTAGAAAAACCTGGTGGTTTATGTGATGCCCCGTACAAAACCATCGTGTACGAATCATCAACAACAGGATCATTACAAGGTTAAGTACTATATGTTGTAATTAAAGAAGTTGCATTCACGATAAAAATGTGATGTCATAACCGACATCAAATGTTTTACATTTCAAAAGCCTGCTTCACTAAGTAGAAGCAAATAAATAAGTGTACGTGACCCCAAAGGTCGTTACATAACATAGTTTCAAAAGTAAATATGTTTGAATGCAAGATAAGTAGTCATGCGATAACAACTCTAAGCAGCGGGTTCTACAGCACGACTAGTACACAGCGGAAGCAACCTCTAGCACCTGAGAAATACATGCTTAAAAACGTCAACACAACGGTTGGTGAGCTATAGTTTAAGTATAACAGTATGTAAGGTAGGCCACGAGATTTCAGTGCTACAAAGAGCGTTTCAAAACAGTATGATAAAGTATATGTTAACCGTGGGCACTTGGTAACTAACTTAACGTTTAAAATACCCCCTGAAAGTACACTTGGCGAGTGCGTATGTTTACGAAGTATTAAACACTCGTTGACTGCTAGCGCGACTAGCCCGAGTGGGGATGTCAAACCCTATGGATCCATATCTAAGATTCGCGTTCACGGTTCAAAAACCAATGATTAAACGTTACCGAGCTAAAGGGAATGTTTATGCCGTTGTATAACCCACACATATATAAAGTTTAAGTACTCGTGCCTAGTATGTAAAACATAAAATCCGCATGTATTATCAGTTCCCAAAATAAGTTAAAGTAAAAAGGGAATGCTATAACTCACAATGATATGTAGCGGTAAAGTAGTAGTCGGGAAAGGTGTGCAAGTAAATGGTCCGAAGTCCTCAACCTAAGTCAAATAGTACTAAGTCAGTAAATCGTCTTAATAGGTTTAAAAATATATAATTAAGGTCTTAAGGGTCATCATCATTCATCATTAAACAAAAGGCGTAAGGTAGGTTTCGTTTATGAAAGTAGTTTAAAACAAAGTCTGACTTCAGTCAGTCACCACGGCCTCTACCCTTACTGAATTAAGGTGAGACCAGTGGCCATGGCTCTGTCTATGAGTCCCTTAAGTTTGGTAAAATTTACAGAAGCAAACTCATCTTGGTTTGACCGTGGCGATGGTCTAAGTGTGAGTAGGTCAGAAATTTCTGCACAACGTTAAAGGACATAGTAACGATCGGAGGGCCATAAATCCTAAACCGTAACTCGGATTAAGACGAGTCCTATATGAAAAGTTATCTACTCGAAAAGTTCTATCTAAAAATCAAGGTTAGAACAGCCCAGGTCTACTGGTATGTTCCAGAAGCATCAGGTCAGTAGGTTTTAGACAGAACAGTGAGTTTAAAAGGGTTCCGGTGGTCTTGGTGCTTGATGTTCATCATGGTTCTCATACTTGTTGCATATAGCTTCAAGTGTACAACTCATTGATGTATCTACATCATCTTAACCAAGTCTTGACCATCATAACCCATGTGCAAGTCTAAGACATGAAGCACAACTCACTTAAGAGTTGCATGAAGTTTGATGAACCAAAGTTACATCAAAGTCTTAGGTCTAACACATACATGGACTATAAGACTAATAATAAGTTACGAACTTAAAAGTAAACTAACTAATCAAGATCATAAGTAGTAGAACATGGTTCTTAGTTTGATCTTGAAGATCCAAGACTCAAAAGTCTAGATCCAAAGTTATATTTAAAGAAAACTTATTTGTGTGTTCTTGAACTTTCAAAGTTAACTTAATTTGTTCAAGAGATATGAGATCAAGACTAACTTGTAGTACTTGACCATATAAACTAACTACATGAAATTAAAGTGCATAAAATGAAGAAGTAACTAAGTAAACAAGAAAAGGTTCATGGTTGTTCATACTTTAAAGATTCAAACCAAAGTTTGATCTTTAGAAAGTAAACTTTAAAGTTTACTTCATGAGCTTCAAGTATGTCTTTAATCAACACATGGAACTTGCAACTTTTGAAACAATTGAAGTAGAATCATAAACTAGTGAGTTTATGTTCTTGTGTTCTTGAACTTACAAGATAATAGAAGAACCAAAACTAGAAAGTTAGGTTCTTGAAAGCTAGTAAGTAACTACAATTAACAAGACAAGTAGTTAAACAAAATCAAGAACAAGTAACAAACAACAAATGATGATGATGATTCATGTATGTATTTAGTTTTAAGACAAAGGAAAGAAGAAGAGAAAAAAATGTTCTTGTTACTTACAAAAATGTAGAAGAATATGAGAGAAAGTTTGAGGGAAAAGCGAGTGTGTGTGTGTAAATGAAAGAGTAATATGTAACAACCCGACATTGTTTTACCAAAAACACGCCTTAAAAAAAATTGTCAGATAGCGTATCTGGACGGCGTCCCATAATCTGGACGGCGTCCAGAGATAAAGACCAGGACGGCGTCCCATGATTCTGGACGGCGTCCAAATGAACTAAAGTGGACTGATCAGTTTTTCAATTTCACGCGAGTGGAAAACCCACTTCCCGACACTTTTAAAACGAAACGACTTTCACAACACATCATATTAAGTAAAACTAAGAGATTTCCACAATAAACATAAGTTTTACAACACCGGGCCCATAATGACCCTTTTTACAAATAATGTAACGATTTCGACCCATTTAATTCTTTAAACGGATTAGGACTCTACAACCCAACCCAATACCAAGAGCATAATCCCGGAGACTACCAAATCCCCAATCCGCGTCCATATAACCAAAAGCTACCCCTTCGAGCCCAAGCGCTCCTATGCATCTAGTCTAACAACTAGCTAGCTTCATAACAAAATACCTGTAAAAAGGTAAACAACGAGAGGGGTAAGCATAAAGCTTAGTGAATGCAATAATTATACACATACATATATAATATACCTACTTGCAAACACTTACACACATACCGCATACATGCTAGTAACACGATTAGCTTATCATCACAATTACAAGCTATAACCTCCAATAATCAAGCTAGCATAACAAAAGCATATATAATATGAACAAATATAATATGCTTACGCTACAACACAAATAACCATGGTTAACCAATAGTACAAGGGAACGGCGCTCACGAAAACGCCATCGGTGTTCATAACATCCGTTAGGGCACTTAACACCTCGCACCACTAACCCCTAGGGTGGCACCTTAACACCTCGGCACATCACCCCGAGTGGCATCTTAACACCTCGATGCAACACTCATTATTTAACGGAGTGGTGTCTTAACACCTCGACACTACACTCCTAGGTGGCATCTTAACACCTCGATGCTACACCCGAGTGACATCTTAACACCTCGATGCTATACTCTTCACGTGAAACATGGTGTCTTAGCACCTCGACACTACACATTTCACGCTACAACAAATAGATACATTATATACCTACACATATAATTATTCCACTCACCTCGAATTGCCCGCACAAGTCATAAACGTAAATCGCCTCCAAAAGCAACCGAGCAAACCTTTTACCTATAATACGCATATAGATATACAAACAATCAACATACATTCTCTACGAGAGAACTCGACTTCAACACCCTTAACCAAGGGTTTACACCTATCACCACAAACCGCCCATTTAGACACATAAAGTGGACTTCACCAATTACCACTACGGGTGGTAATTCCGACCCATCCAACAAGTACAATTTAACCGAAATTGCTTGTCATCCAATTAATCCAAAATTAAAGTCATTACCAAATTTGACCCATCTAAGTCAACCCATTTTGACATAAGTCCCAAAAATATCTTTAATCACTAACGGCTAGTGACTAACTTTCCAAAATACCATTTAACACTTGAATCAAACATTTATATACTTGGTTCATAAATTCTCGATCTCATGACTTAGTTTGACAACATTTGAGGTTAACACCCATTTGTCATACCAACATGTTCTTATGAACATCTAAACACTAACACAATTACAATCTAGTGGTTAAACACCCAAACCATGACCAAATTTGTCCTCAAACCCTAAACCCACAATAATCGGGTTTACTTACACAATACATAAAGCAAAACCCCCAAATTCATGAGAAATGGAGTTTATAATCCAAACTAGTTCAATCCCTAAATATGAACAAGAATCTTAACAATAAAATTCGGAGTTAGAGTTTACCATAACAATCAAAATGTAGCCGAGAAGGAAAGGAACAACTTTAACTCTAGCGACCCGACCCAAACCGCTCTTCTTCTTCTCCAAACTAAGCTTTCTCTCACTAAAAACACCTCCTCTCTCTAGGGTTTGAAGATGAGAGTGTTGGTGGGTGAAATGTGATCCATAAATGGGGTTGGATCAGTTTTAGAGGCTCCAAACCGACCCCAAGTGAAAAGACCCAAATACCCCTTTTAATTTGAGTAAAATAGAGCTGCTGGCCCGTCAGGCCTTCTGGACGGCGTCCAAAAAGCTTGGACGGCGTCCTAACCTTCATTGTTGGACGGCGTCCTGAAGTCTAGACGGAGTCCCAATGAACTGAGTCTGAAACTGAACTTGTTTTGGTCGTAACTTTCAAACTGTAACTCCGTTTTCGACGAATCAAATATCGTTGGAAACGTAATGAGATTTACTATCTAATGGTAAGGTTTTAGAACATCAACTCCAACTTTATTTGGGATCCAAATATACACTTACATGCCTCGTATTTCGAATGACGCTCGAAATAACGTGTAACTGAAAAACGGGTGTTACAACTCTCCCCCACTTAAATTGGATCACGTCCTCGTGATCCGCACAAACACTAGAAGTTAAGCACTTCTCCCACGAACATTTCCGCTTCCAACGCGGAGTCGCACAAGTAGTAAACTCATCCGAATCCTCGCTTCGTGCACTAACGCATCATAATAAAACAACCGTACTTCACAATCGTCCTAAAAGAAGGACAATTCACCGGCAACCATCGTCGTCACACCTCACGATTCCTACAAAACACAACAAAGCCCGTCATCCATAACATCATCCGTGAATTCTAAGATCCCACCACACGCTAATGATCACTAGCGTGCACTACCGCAATAAACGATATCTCATACACTCAACGTCCAGAATTTCCATTTAGGAAATACGAAAAATACCACATTTTCCTTCAAGTTCTCACGGCTGCAACACGCAACAAGCGTCATCCATAACTATATCGCCCTATGCGATCTTCTAAATTCACTACGCCGCGAACCAAGTCTTACATTAATCCAAATCGAGAAGGATTCATGCTTCCTTAAAATTTCGTACTCATTCGGTTCATAACCGTACTACTCGACCGATCATTCCTGAATATTCTTTAGGCCAAGAACCAAACTCCCTTCGGCTCTACACCGGATCATTCCTTCAACGAGAAAATTTTAATAACCCCGCAATAACACTTAGGAAGCACCACTTTCCCGCCGATCGATCCACACACGACTATACGTCACTGGATTAATCCAGGACGACAATAATACACCACGAATTAGACGAAACATCAACACATCGTCATAGGGTTTCTCCTCTGAACCATACAATACGGCTTCCTAGTACTAGCATAGAAGCTATTCGTATACCAAAATCCCGTCAACGGCAAATCATCATCACAAAATTTCCGCAATTCGCCACACGACTCACAAAAATATTCACCACGCCGGGTGAACTTTCCTACCTAGACCGTCCGTTAAGGATGGTCTCAACATTTCAATGCAACTAACAGTCGCATCACTAAGGAGCACACTCTCGCAGACAAACAACATCTGCGTGTCTCGATGTGAGACAGTCAAAATCGACACTCTCCGCCTCACATTCGTCCATAAAGTGGAATAATCCACTGACAATCTTCACGATTGCATTTCCCGACAGGGAAAATACGATATTCGCCACTATATCGAACTCGTTCTCATTCAATTATACTGTCCGGGTTTCATGACAACCCAGAATTTTCACTACGGGAGCACTCGCAACGACACTTCATTCTCTCACTCCGGGATCTCAAACTTCACATTTGGTCTCATACCGCACATTGGTACTACACGACCACCTTACATAGGAAGTCTTACACTTCCTTCGATCCCATCACCACAATCTTCACGCATAACATTCCAGAGTTGTAACTCACAATCGTAAAGCACGATCTCGAGTCGACATTAGCAACCCGTCACTCTTCCTCGTTAGGAACTCCGAATACCTATTGAGGCTTAGCACGGTACGTTCCGACATTTCACTATACGTAACACCACTGGAGTTTTCCTCGGGCGGCAGTAAAAACTCCCCCACTTAGGATTTATCTCCCTATTCTCACCGCCAAGATGATAACATCCCGCGGAATTGTAATTCCACATCACACCTGACCATTCTCACCGTTGGTCATAAACATAAATTCACCGCGAATTCGCTTTAGGCTCTCAGAGCCGACATGCACAATCACTTGAGACGTCGTACACGCAATGAAATCGCACCTTCATCCCACAATTCACAACTAACTACCTTAATCGTTCGAAAAGCAAACTCGACCAAAGTCTTACATATGCCTCTAAGCCTAGGCATATGTCACGCCGCTTACTTAGCCGTGATTCTCAGTCGAGATCACCCGACCTTCCACTTGACGAATCGTTATCAACAATTGCTCACTCTCATGGAGAAGAGTGACCAATTCTGACACCATAATTGCGTCCACCACAATGTCAACACTTCATCATATCCTTCGGACTAACCGACCATTAAGTCCGTCACCGGCTCACCGGTCATCTCTACCCGTCTATCACTTAAGAGCAACAACATTCGCTCACCCGTCACTTCATAAGAAGTATTCATCACAATGCTCTTAAACTTCGACTTTCGCAACCGTCGAATTACCATCACCCGTCGATCACTATTATAATCTCCGACGCTTCCAAGGGTATCTCACGGGCACCCTAAGCACAAAGTGATCACACCACTACCGGAGTTGAACATTACACTAGCAGGTATAAAAAGGCACCTGACGCAGTGTCATGCAGACTCCCACCACAATCAAATGAATTTTAGAAAATCGATCTTTAGGTTCCATACACCCGATGTCACCCATCTCTCTATAATAATGACCCGAAGTCATACCTACCCGACAACCTTACGGTTTATTGTCTTATCGAAAGTTCCTAGCGATCACACGATACCCGCAGTTTCCACAAGGCCAAACGATATAGCCTAACGAGGCCCTTCATCTAACACAAGGAGATGCTTGAGAACACCAAGTCTTACACCCTTCCACCTATCGGCACAGTCACAACGACAGGGGTATTCCGTTAGGAATGTTACCCTATAATCCACAACACACCAATACACTATCGTATACATCGTCATATGGGTCCCACTCCCATGAGTTTAATGACCCGAAGACTCCTCGATTCGCCAATTCCAAGGCGACTCACAATTAGAATCCTAACACGATTCTCTACCCACACACTCTACCGAGTGTAACTCAAAACTACAATCATTAGACTTGTCGCATTCCATTACGGAATTCAAGTCCTCGTCGCACATACGCAAGCGTAAATCGGTCATCCTAGTTACGATGGGTAACTAAAACCAATTACAATCTCAATAATGCACCCACTACTTAGGGTGGCTAAGCACGCACCAAACTCGTGAGTTAGCTCACTCACTTAACTAACCGATTCCATCGTACACTCCCCGACTCACAAAGAACCTGATGTGATAACAAGCGCATCACTCGAGACTACTATCACTTAGGAACCAATAAAGATTCCTCATTTATCCCGAATCTACCCCAACCATGCCACGTTTCCTTCGTTCGGTACTCGTCATGTCATGCTTGATGTCAAGATACACTTTCGTAATAATGGTGATCGGTCACTATTACAAATGCGTACCTTACCATTTCCACATGGTCACGCAAAGTACTTTACCCGGACTGACGCAACATTCACACAAAATAACACGCGATAACTCCTAGTACCCGAATGACCAAAGTCCTTACCGTGAACTTGATCACTCAAAACATCCAAACATACGAATCTCCCCAATAGATTCATCCCTAGGATACCGCACAAAAGATACCTGTATATATACACCTATATACAACATAATAATAAATATACACAAGTACACCGCAATAACACGTCATCCTACAGCCTAGGTGACTATCACTAAAACAACGTCCCCGTTCGCCTACTTACCTTAGGCACTAACAATCTAAGGCACTAATTTACTCACGAAATAAAGCCCCACATAATCCCACATTGGACAAGCACTAGTCCTAGTTAGTCACCTACTCTAAGGCACTAACAAATCTCAATCCGACCCGTACTCCTACAAGTCTCGCAAATAACGCACCACTGTCAATAAGTCTAAGACTAGGCACCTATTCCAAGGTCACCTAATTCCCTTAGACTATGCTCTGATACCACTTGTAACAACCCGACATCGTTTTACCAAAAACACGCCTTAAAAAAAATTTGTCAGACAGCGTATCTGGACGGCGTCCCATAATCTGGACGGCGTCCAGAGATAAAGACCAGGACGGCTTCCCATGATTCTGGACGGCGTCTAAATGAACTAAAGTGGACTGATCAGTTTTTCAATTTCACGCGAGTGGAAAACCCACTTCCCGACACTTTTAAAACGAAACGACTTTCACAACACATCATATTAAGTAAAACTAAGAGATTTCCACAATAAACATAAGTTTTACAACACCGGGCCCACAATGACCCTTTTTACAAATAATGTAACGATTTCGACCCATTTAATTCTTTAAACGGATTAGGACTCTACAACCCAACCCAATACCAAGAGCATAATCCCGGAGACTACCAAATCCCCAATCCGCGTCCATATAACCAAAAGCTACCCCTTCGACCCCAAGCGCTCCTATGCATCTAGTCTAACAACTAGCTAGATTCATAACAAAATACCTGTAAAAAGGTAAACAACGAGAGGGGTAAGCATAAAGCTTAGTGAATGCAATAATTATACACATACATATATAATATACCTACTTGCAAACACTTACACACATACCGCATACATGCTAGTAACACGATTAGCTTATCATCACAATTACAAGCTATAACCTCCAATAATCAAGCTAGCATAACAAAAGCATATATAATATGAACAAATATAATATGCTTACGCTACAACACAAATAACCATGGTTAACCAATAGTACAAGGGAACGGCGCTCGCGAAAACGCCATCGGTGTTCATAACATCCGTTAGGGCACTTAACACCTCGCACCACTAACCCCTAGGGCGGCACCTTAACACCTCGGCACATCACCCCGAGTGGCATCTTAACACCTCGATGCAACACTCATTATTTAACGGAGTGGTGTCTTAACACCTCGACACTACACTCCTAGGTGGCATCTTAACACCTCGATGCTACACCCGAGTGGCATCTTAACACCTCGATGCTACACTCTTCACGTGAAACATGGTGTCTTAGCACCTCGACACTACACATTTCATGCTACAACAAATAGATACATTATATACCTACACATATAATTATTCCACTCACCTCGAATTGCCCGCACAAGTCATAAACGTAAATCGCCTCCAAAAGCAACCGAGCAAACCTTTTACCTATAATACGCATATAGATATACAAACAATCAACATACATTCTCTACGAGAGAATTCGACTTCAACACCCTTAACCAAGGGTTTACACCTATCACCACAAACCGCCCATTTAGACACATAAAGTGGACTTCACCAATTACCACTACGGGTGGTAATTCCGACCCATCCAACAAGTACAATTTAACCAAAATTGCTTATCATCCAATTAATCCAAAATTAAAGTCATTACCAAATTTGACCCATCTAAGTCAACCCATTTTGACATAAGTCCCAAAAACATCTTTAATCACTAACGGCTAGTGACTAACTTTCCAAAATACCATTTAACACTTGAATCAAACATTTATATACTTGGTTCATAAATTCTCGATCTCATGACTTAGTTTGACAACATTTGAGGTTAACACCCATTTGTCATACCAACATGTTCTTATGAACATCTAAACACTAACACAATTACAATCTAGTGGTTAAACACCCAAACCATGACCAAATTTGTCCTCAAACCCTAAACCCACAATAATCGGGTTTACTTACACAATACATAAAGCAAAACCCCCAAATTCATGAGAAATGGAGTTTATAATCCAAACTAGTTCAATCCCTAAATATGAACAAGAATCTTAACAATAAAATTCGGAGTTAGAGTTTACCATAACAATCAAAATGTAGCCGAGAACAAAAGGAACAACTTTAACTCTAGCGACCCGACCCAAACCGCTCTTCTTCTTCTCCAAACTAAGCTTTCTCTCACTAAAATAACCTCCTCTCTCTAGGGTTTGAAGATGAGAGTGTTGGTGGGTGAAATGTGATCCATAAATGAGGTTGGATCAGTTTTAGAGGCTCCAAACCGACCCCAAGTGAAAAGACCCAAATACCCCTTTTAATTTGAGTAAAATAGAGCTGCTGGCCCGTCAGGCCTTCTGGACGGCGTCCAAAAAGCTTGGACGGCATCCTAACCTTCATTGTTGGATGGCGTCCTGAAGTCTGGACGGAGTCCCAATGAACTGAGTCTGAAACTGAACTTGTTTTGGTCGTAACTTTCAAACCGTAACTCCGTTTTCGACGAATCAAATATCGTTGGAAACGTAATGAGATTTACTATCCAATGGTAAGGTTTTAGAACATCAACTCCAAATTTATTTGGGATCCAAATATACACTTACATGCCTCGTATTTCGAATGACGCTCGAAATAACGTGTAACTGAAAAACGGGTGTTACATATTATGAATACAAGTGAGTATGTAGTGTAAAAAAAATTCAAAACACCACTAAATGGTCACCATGGCTTCGGCATTCAGCAGAAAAAGGGAGGGGGGAGGTTTGTTCTTTGGTTACTAGCTTGTAAAGTTCATTAAAGTTGGACACAAGGTGGTATGTGCATGGGGATGATGTGTAACAAGATTCCAAGTGCCTTAAACTAGCTAGTTACCATCTAACATGATACTTACAAGTAGTGTTGGGCTAATTAAGTCCACTAATAATGTTGGGTGGGCTTGGAAGTCCAATAACATGAGTCCATTACACTAACAAAGCCCAAGTTCAAATAAATCACAAGTTAAACCAATTAAAGCCCAAATAACTAACTAATAGCCTTAGTTAATTAAAATGATTAATAAATTTAATCATGAATGTAAATAATATCTAAAAATATTATTCGTGAAAGTTCCGGGTGTCACAAAGACGTTTCGGGCCCTTAAAATTCAAGTACGGGCAATCATGGCAACATGTAAATGTAATAACGTACATTTGTTTAAACACGCGTATTAATAATAGTAATTATTAATAAATAAATGTTGGAAATTCCAGGGTCGTTACATTACCCACCTGTTAAAGAAAATTTCGTCCCGAAATTTAAGCTGAGGTAGATGGAGGAGTCGGGAAAAGGTGAGGATACTTTCGCATCATTTGATCCTCTCGTTCCCAAGTAAACTCAGGTCCTCGTTTGGCATTCCATCGTACCCGTACAATCGGAATCTTGTTGCATTTCAAAGTTTTGATCTCACGATCCATAATTTCAACAGGTTCCTCCACAAAGTGGAGTTTGTCGTCAATAGTAAGTTCTTCCAATGGTATGATAAGTTCGGGTGCAGCAAGACACTTCTTCAAGTTCGATACATGGAAGGTAGGATGAACTGAGCTCAATTGTGCTGGTAGATCCAAACGGTATGCAAC